>NW_009260479.1:1700639-1763721 GCF_000687185.1 Egretta garzetta | reverse complement strand
GCCATCCAAGGGGCAGCCTCACCAGTGCCCAGCACAGGGGCACCATCACTGCCCTGCTCCTGCTGGTCACACTATTCCTGATACAAGCCAGGATGCTATTGGCCCTCTTGGCCACCTGGGCACACTGCTGGCTCATATTCAACAGAGTCAGGCTTCACAGAGCTTTGCCATGAGAAAGGATAGGGTTTGGAGCCCATCTGCGGACTTACTGGTAGAGCCGGACGTTTGCTTTCTGCAGCTCATCTGCTTTCACATCTGGGATGGCGTCTTGGAGCTCCCCGCGCCTCTCACCCAACACCATCTTCATGATCTGCATGAGGTCCGGGGAGTCCTTCTCATTGTCAATGATGCCAATCTGCGCACGGCCGCCTCTTTCGCTGTCCCTGATGCTGCGAGCCAGCGCGAGACCCTGCACAAGGATCAGCGGGGGGTAAATCCTGATGCAGACCACAAACTCAGCGAGCCTCAGACCTAGAGCAATGACTGAGAACTGATGGTCCAAGCCAGGTTACCACAGCTCTCTGAAGCTTCTAGTGCCTTCCAAATTTAGCTATTAAAAAGGGGGATGTGTCTATAATACCTGCTTATTAACTAACTATCAGGAAAATTTTGCTTTCTACAGTCGGTACCGGTGCTTGCTCCCACAGGGCACAGGCACACGGTAGCCACAACAGGCGTTGCCTATGTGTGACTGTACATAAGCAGGTCCGACGATCTTGGGAGATGGTCTGGGAGAGAGACACACGCATGCTGAGGACAACGAGGCTGGATGCTACAGAGCGGTAGGGCCCTGGGTGCCCTGTGGTGACATTTTACATTTAAATGGTTCAAGTATTCAAAAAACGTGGATGTTTGCTGTGAAAAAAGCAGCGTGAAATGCCAAGCAACTAATTAGGCTGAAATTTCCATTTTCCATTGAATTCTTTTTTCTGTGATTCTTACCGCAGTGGCTTTGAAAGGGGCCCCTCTTTGTTAGACCTAGGAAATGACCTGCTTGATTGCCAGGCCTGAGATTAACCATGGCCTGGTGCTCACAGCAGCTGTCCCTCTACCTGCTCCCCCTCCTCTGTGTCCATGGGGTTTCTTCGTGTCTTCTCCACTCCTGTTGGGTCTTCTCCACTCCTGTTGGGTCTTCTCCTCCAGCCACTGTGTCCTTGAAAATCACCTTTCCTGTGAAGCATCCCCCTTCCTACCTCATCAGGTGACACCATGTGAAGAGCAGACCCACCTAAGAGTTTGACCACCAACTTTGCTGATGACCCATTGATACATCTTGCTTTACTACGTCTCTGTATCTCGGTTCCTCTATCAGTAAAATAAGGATAATAACCCCTTCGCAAAAGTGCCTTAAGAGCTATGGATCTGACCTATCAGCACGTGGGTCATGTATTCTTATTTGTCTCATACTGACCAAGTTGGAATTCCCTGTGACGCTGTAAAAAAAAAATAATTAAAATTCTACCTCTGGGGTAGTTACTGCAGCTAAACCTATTGGTGTTGCTGAATTTTTAGTCCTTTTTCATGCAAACTACAGGGCACAGAGGGATGCAGATGGACCTCCCCAGAGGTAGCTGGATGCCTTTCTGCAGCTGTACACTAATAATGCCACCCGTGAAACCCAAGCCGAGGCCAGGTCAGAACTGGAGCAAAGCACTTCCCTAGGTCTCTGACACCAGCAGATGGGCAAGTAGAAGATTTACCATGATTTTCTCTGTTCATCTCTGTGTTGCTGGTTTTACTGAGATTTTCACCGTGCAAATATTGAGTGCTGTTTCTCTCTTTTTTTTCCAGGCAACAAAAAATATTGCAAATAAACCAAATGGCTTTTGCCTGTACTCACCCTGGATTTCTCAGCAACACTGCAGCTGGGTCCATTCCACTGAATCAGCACTTTCCCGAGGTCCAGCAAGAAAACATCACCCTTATTGAAACTGTCCCAGGAAAGTGCTACCTGTCACGAGGAAATGAAGGCATTCAGCAAACCGGGGAGGACAACAAGAGCTGCAGGAGACAAGTCACAGCTGTTACAAACTTGCCCTCGGGGATGTAGCAACTGGTCTGCAATGACATGCTCATTTTTCTAGCACTCAGCTATTCACTGAGCCCAAGAGCTTCTCCCATGATAATAACAACCCCCTGAGTGACATCTTGAAAACTAGCCTGAAGTAGGGGTCCTTGACCAGAGATGAGCTACCTAGCAGGCAAATCTGGTCAAAAATGGGTGTAGGAGGAGAGACAAGGAGAAATGATATATAAGGAGAGAGGGATTTTCTTCTTACCTCTGTGGCTGACACGTGCTTCTTCCCCTTGACATGAAGAAGACGCTTGATGTTGTACATATTGGTCTCCACATGCTTAAATCCTGAAGCCAGTCCTCCCTTCTTATAGCTGTGTGTAGCAGGGAATAAAGAGTTACTGGTTAATAATAATAAATAAATAAATAAAATAAAGAATAAAGAGAACTGGTTAGAAAATACCTTCCCCTCCCTATCCTCTGAGAACACCTCAAGCTTTTGGTGACAACAATCTAGAGCCAATATGATCTCAAAACCCTAAAAATGGAATGTCAAATGCTGTGTTGCCTCACTCCACTGTTCATGGTCCCCAGTCAGACCAAGACTCCTCACGGTGTCCATCCACCTGTTATGGGTGTGGTGTGGCTGTTGTGCATCTTAGGAGAAGGTGTGTAGACAGGTCAGGGATGACAATGGAAACATAACACAACCAAACTGAAAATCCCATTAGCCATGGCAGTGGCCTCAGAATTGAAATATTCCGTAAACATTCAATAAACAAATGAAACAGATATTGAAGAAAACAGACTTTTTGCTAGAATTTAGATTTCATGAAAATAGTTATTCTATAAAAAGTAGCTCAGATAATAGGAAATTGTTGCCATAAGCAGAACAAAATGTTATTGTGTACAGGTACAGGACACTGTCTTTCTGTCAGATTTAATCTATCAATTTTGTTTTTCCATCCTTGAACACATGCTTTGCGGTAGCTGTGGTTAGCACGGTATTGCCTCACAGCACGATGCCATCCTCTCCTTTCTGTGCAACTCTGCAAGGAAGACACAATCACATCATGGGAGGACACGGTCCCCAAGGAAGTCCCAGAGCCTTTTCGATGGTTTTGGGGCAAGTCTAACCCACTTCCACGTATCCTAGACCATTTTATAAAACCAATGCAATGTTCATACTACAGTAATAATTGATACAATGTAATTGCCATTTATGGGAAAAAGAGACAATTGCTGAGAGTCTTATAGTTTTTGCCATGTGAGTAATTTATGTATTTTATCATAGCTTGGAAGAGACCAGCAAATGTGGTCTGGCATGTATGTGATTCACAGTACTTTAGACTTGTTTGGCCCAGTTTAACATAACCACAGAAGGACGCTTTGGTGATTAGTCCACCTGCCAAGGTGTGGAAAGAGCCTGCTTTAACTTCTCATTCTATCTCAGACTTCCTGATTGACCTTAGGGATGTGGTTTAGACGAAGATCAAGTCTAACTCATACTGATTTTGGAGGCAGATAGGTTTCCGAATAGACTTCTAAACCTACATGCTTTTGAAGGTCTGAATTTTAGTCCTTCATTGTCCCTTAATCATCTTTAAGATGAGGGTAAAAGCACTTTTCTGTCTCACAAAAGTCCTGAGGAGACTCGTGAGAGGTTGTAGAGATGCACAATACAGAGGTACCAAAGGCCAGACTGGGATATAGGGTATTGGCCAAGGATGGGTTTTCATCTGAGTTTTCTTCAGCTGTTTAAAAGCAAGGCACTTAGGCTGTTTATTGCCAGCAAAGGTCCTCCTGGAGGATGGCTATTGGAGTCATCTTTCAAAGACCTCAAAGTGAGCAAAGACCACAGGATCAGATTCAACAGCATCTTTTAGATGTCAGACTTGAACTTCCACTACAAGAATATTACTCCCATTATTAGCCAAATGAGCACTTCTCTTCAAGGCAGATATTAGTCCGAAGTGCCCTGAATGGGCATATTAATCTAAAGTGTGTGGAAGAGAGGAAGGAAGACCCTAGGGTGAACCAAAGGGAAGTTAAGATGCAATTACTGCAAATATCTGGGAAAACGACCAGTAGAACAGAATGACATGGTTCCAGACTCAATGCTTATAAATAATTCTTTCAAAATGTGAAATTTTTCTTCTGAATTTTGACCAACTTTGGTGCTGATCCATATTTGTCAGATTTTTTGAAACATCGATGGCTCTGAGATGTAGAGAAGCAGAGGCAACCCTGGGGACCATGACCCACCTCGTTGCAGGGTATTTTACGCTACTCACATAATGCCGTTGCGGAAATAGCTTTGGAAGGTCTCAGACTCATGTCCCTGCACTTCCCGGTGCTGCACGGGGTTCCCCTTGAGCGCGTTGTCCAGCTGGGTGACATACAGCGCTGCGGCACCTTGCTCATCCTGAGATGAATCCTTGCCAATCCAGTAATGCAAATCCACAGCGGAGCTGCAAGAGGTTCCTTTGGTCTGAAAGAGGTGGGAAAGATGAGCCAGGATGAAGATACAGCCCATTTGTGTGTTTCAAATAATATCGCTGGCCAGGGGGACCTGGCAAAACCAAGTGACCACGGAGCCCTTTCCCAGGGCCTTTCCCAGTCCTGCCTTTCTCCTGAGCAAGGGGAGACAGGACGGAGCCTTAGGATGCTTCCCGGGAGCTCAGCCTGCAGCCAGGGATCTTATTCAGGAGAGCATGTATGGGTTTTATGTATATATTGAACCGAAGGATGTTTCTATCTGATACTCTTTTATAACTCCTGTTATCAAGGAAAACTGAGCACCTGTGCAATTACAAAAATTAATGCATTCAACCTGTCCTACTTTTGCAGAGTTTGATATTAAAACTTAAAGGAGCCTCTTCTCATAGATCACCTTTTAAAATGTAATGTACGGTGCTATTTATTTGCCTGGAGACACTATCCTTTCTTTCCTGTTCTCTTTCTCATACAGATGTAACTCCAAAGGAAGCTGAGCCTGTGCGTGCATGCTGTGATTCATCCTATTACGGAAAAAACCCAATAGCCTAGAAAGAGGAGCCGAGCGATCTGAGAACGGGTGTGCTTGTCATTACAGGAGTTGCGCTAGTTATTTTTCAGCACCTACTGTGTTAAACCCTACCATGGACACCTGGGAAAGGTAATAAAAGCTCATTTTATAAATACTGGATTTGACACTAAGTTCTGTTTGTTTGCTTTATGCAGTGATACCGCAGCGAAACACAGCAGAAGAACTTGAATAAAATACAGCTCAGTTCCTCTAGGCACAGATAATTAATTTGTGGCAAAATCGCTCAATTTAATACATTGCTATCGAAGACGAGCAAAGTCCCATTGTCCTGCGGACACGCTTTGTTTGGAGATCCTCCAGTGAAGATGCAGAATGCAGACGAGTGTTTTTAGGAGTGTAGTGGGCTGAGGGCTCTTCTACCTGGGGAAGCTACTGCAACGTAAGCTGAGCCTGTGAGCATCAAAATCTGTGCTGGTATCTATAGTCAGTTCCTTGCAAGGACACTCATATTTTGCCCTAAGCATGTCTTTGAGTGGCTGCTACCAAATCGATTCAGCACTTGATTCAGCGTGCATATAAGCACGCACATAGTGAACTAGAGCAGGAGACTCATTCCGCATCGCTATCCCAGCCTGCTTTCCCAGCCTGAAATATAGGGGATGTGCATTTGTTTAATGTGGGATAGTGGAGGCTTTGCTGTCTCTTGACTGACGGAGATGTTTGCAGGAGGGATACTCAGACCCAGGAAGTGGGAAATGCTTCTGGTTTCCACCACTAAGAACATGTTTTTGATACAATGGGGTCTGGATTGCTCTATGCAGATGAAGAGATTTGGAAGGAATTCTAGGAGCCGAGTGCAACACATCATCCTTCCACAGAGCTTTGGGAACACAAGGCAGTTTGCACAGCCCACAGATTAGAATTGGGTCTCAGAAGTTCCTCGTGCTTCTGGCTAGCCCGGGGTCAGCAGGGTGCAAGTAGGTGTGGACCAAATTTGGGTGGGACAGATGAAGTGTCCTAATGGGGTCGTGAGAAGGGCTGCAGAACCTCTCTGCTGCTTGTATGATGCAGAGTAGGTGGCAGACCTCCATAACCCATATCATCTGCTGAAAACAAGACCCTCCAGCTGGCCACCTCTCACAGCCCCAAAAGACTCCCATAAATCATGTAAATGTGGGCCTTGATTTAGTTTGCCAGGAACGTAGTGGCCATTTAGCCATGTCTGGCCATGACTCAGTTGATTAGAAGATAAATAATTTTAATTAATTACTAAGTCAATGGTTCCTCTCGACTTCTGGTTTACTAAACATAAATTGTTGTTGCAACAGCCATGTTAAATTCAGGTGCATGATTAGATGGTGAATGCACGTGCACGACCACTTTTACCCACGGTGCTGCTCTCACCACCCTAACCAGAGACAGGAAAAAAAAAAAAAGGGTTGAACCAGTTTTTTTTTTTTACCAAAGAGCCCAATGTTCGTGAGCCTTACTTACGTGCATAATTATGTAACAGTCCCCTTCGAAAAAAGTCCCATAAGCCTTTTCAGGTACAGGAACCATCTTCATATTCTGTAAGAAAAGGAGTGTTTGGGTCATTGATAGAACTTCAGAGCCAGAAGTTGGTAGGCTTGAAGCAGGACAGCTAGGGTGCACAAAACCCCAAGGTGACAATTAGGATTTGGAGAAGGAAGAACCAGGGCTGTGCTCATAGGCTGGGAAAAGCCATTTCTGGGGGAAATCCCAGAAGTACTAAGGGATGAGAAGGGGCAAATGGCAATGCTACTTGGCCAGACTGACAAGTGTTTTTTACTCTCCTTGCCCCTCTGCAATCCTGTAGAAGACTTAGGAGTCAGACTGAAGTGCTCCAGAGCTTGCATTTGTAGGGAATTTCCCAGCAGAGTGACCCCTTCTCATCCTAGGTTTAGTTTTGGTTTTTACTCAGTATCTATAAGTTGAAGGTTATCTCTCAGAGCTTTGTTAGGATAACCGCTTTGCCAGGAATTTATAGCAACTAACAGTGTTGAGAAAAGACAGACTGGAGGACACTGATGTGTCCCTCACCCCTCCAGACCCTAATTGCACACTTCATCTGGTACAAGCGCACAATTAACCAGCCATGCCCACCCGGCGTGGGTACCTGGATGTGCCACCCACCAGTACACAAGTAGCTCCTGGCCTGGAACTGGCTCTGTGGTTCCCTGGAATTAGAGACACATATTCTTCTGGTGGCCTGACTTGTTTCCCAGCATACCAGCCTGATCCCTGTGAACCCACACGTCTCTAATTACAGATCCTCTGGCAAGAAGCTTAGTACAGTGCTTTGGTGAGAAATGGAAAGGCAAAGATCCTGTGATATCTGGAACACAGCTGGGACCTGTAGAGGGCCACCACCACTCCACACGTGTTGGACCCCCTTCCCACTGCTCCCCTGAGCAGACTCTGGACCTCATCCTAAGCCCCCTCTTGTTGCAGGGGAATGTTCTTGGTGAATTGGGCCAGAAAAGGGCAGAATTGAGCACAGCCTGGCTCCAAATCAAAAGCAAAGACCACCGCAAGCAGAAGGTGACCTTGCAAGCTGCAGTATCTCTCCCTGCAGTGGCCCATCCACCAGGGTGCGAAAGATAAGGATGAAGCGCAAATAGACTCCATGGGATGCCTTTGCTGCACAAATGAGTGCCTTCCCCACGGCAGCTGCTGGTATAGAGTAAGGTTTCCTATGCATAACCCCTCTTCTTGATGAAAGAGGTAATTCATTTCTGGTGGGCTAATGCAGCCTCGCACTGCATCCCGAAGGCAGTGAGAAAGCCTCCAGTGCTGGAGGAACAGCTTCAGCCCCACCACATTCATGTTTCCTTAGCCAATATTATCCTTGCTATCCAGAGCAGGAAACCAAAGCAGTAACATGTTGAAAGTTGCATAGGGAGAAGTTGGGTCTCCTGTTTCCCACTCTATTTTGTCTCTTTTCCTACCCAGATTCCTTCAAGAATATCTCTTTCTGAGACATATACACACACACATGCAGAGGCCACATGCCATCGTTGCCTCTTGTCGTACCTCTATGACCCATATCTGCAGTCCCAGCTTTCTCTCGATAGTCGGGAGGTTTGTGTCACCGTCTGTCATCCTGCTGTCTGAGCTAGAAGGAGAAAGAAGAAAAAACAAGATAACTATATAATTGGATACAACAGTAAGTGTGCTAGTCAGCTGAGTTCCTCTTACAGTCAGTGGAGGTTTAAGATAGGTAATCCACATCTTGAAGTGTCCCTCTCTCTGCTGACTATGAAGAGAACACAGCTGTAGTTATCAACGGTCAGGTGGGATGAACCCCCATTCCCAGGGTACCCATGCTCATGGGGGCCAGCAAAGCATGGGATCACAGCCCAGTAAAGACTGTATAGTGTACCATTGTTCTGCTGTGGGATTATTTTTCCCCTATTTGAATAGGTGGGAAGGATTTGTCAGGGCGTTGGACCTGATACCAGTACTGCTTTGTTCCTATCATGGCATGAGGGGTGGCAGAGACAATGGTGGACCTCCAGGAGACCTATGCCCTCCTGGAGCAGCCACTGGAGGTCAGATCAGGTACCCTGGGGCACTGGGAGCCTGAGGAATGAAGCCCTTCCACTTCAGGAGGAGATTCAGGTCTAAATTAAGACACCTGCAAGGTATCTTGGGGCAGGGCACCAGGCTCTCAGCTCTGAAAAGGTCAATGGAGGCGTAGCCAGAGCAGTCAACAGAGCATATGGAGTGATCCAACTGATGACCCAGTTGTCTACACATGGATGAGCAGCTCCCTAAGCTCTGCTGCCTGTATGGGGAAGAAGTAGGTTTCAATTGCCCACAAAAAGGTATCTGGGGACATTTGGGATGTTTTTGGTACCTCCAGCTGCCCCTCTGATGGGTGAAGGTCTCCCATTCATCCCCTATCATATCTACCAGCTGTGAAAACAAAAAAGGACAACTGCTAGCTATGCTCCTTATTCCTATTGCTTGGATAGCTGAGGTTTTGCTCAAGAAGCAACTTCTGAACCCAGCTTGTTTACAGGGCAACCTCCGAAGCAAGTAAAATGCAAAAACAATGTATGTGAAAACACTGGGTTACATCCTGGAAGGGCCGGCTGGCCCGTGGGGCACGGCAGGGGCCTCCTGAGCAGCTCGGCTCCGATGGAGAGGCCACAGGACAGATTGTGTTTGTGTAGGGGCAAGACCCATATCAGCCGTTCCCCTATGAGTCAATACTGCTCACAAATCAAAGCCCAGCTTCTAGAGAAAACACGGCTCACCGATTTCTGTGGTTTGCATTCATTTGCTTCGCCAGTGCGCTCCCCTGATTTGCATTTGCTCATGACAGACTGAACGATTGTACTACGTTAAAAGCAACCGCAACTTGATTGACCGCATTTTCTTCTCTGTCTCTGGATGAAAAGGCTGCACCGATTGTAGGCCACGGCCTCTCCTGCACTCCTCTGCTCAGCTGTAGGAAACCGCCTACGAGGAGGAATGGTGCCACGGCTGCCTCAACCTGGCACAACTGAGCCATGATAAGATGAAAAATAAAAGAAGCTCATGCACAAAGCCATGGAGGAAGCTTCTTCTGAAGGAGGAAAAGGACAAAGACAGGTGATCCCCTGCCAGAAGGTGTGCTTATTGCTCGTGTTACGAGAGCACGGAGAGACGTGCTGCGCTTGGCACCATAAAGTCATAAGAAGCGATGGTGCTTCTCTGAAGAGTTTGCACGCTAAGTAAGAGCACAAAAATTGCTGTTCTAGGCAGGAATATTGGTCCACCCAGATCTCCCACAGCCCAGAGCTGCCAGACCCTGCCTCCTTGCACAAGCAGTAGAGAGATGCAGGTACCTGCAGGGGTGTTTTGAGCACAGCCCCAACACCCCGCCGCTAACTGAGCAGGAACCCATGGTCTGGCAGCACGGCGTAGCAGGAATTGGACTTGCTCTCTCCTTCCTGAACACAGATGTATCTGAAGGTCTGTGGTAGACTGAGTCCATGTGGCCTCATGTACCTACCAGGAGAGCATTCAGAAACCTTCATCGCCCTCTCCGGTCCTCCAGATAGCTTCCAGGCAAGAAGACAAACAGCAAGGATTAAAAAACTTATTTTTCATCTCAATTCCCAGAAAGGTAATTGAGACCCACACAGATTAAAAGCCAGATCCAGGAAGATTTTTCAGTGTCTACAGAGGAGCTGGACACTTTTCTGAACGGGGTCCTGACACACCTACTGTGAAGCCTAGGGCTATCAGGAACTGAAGCCAAACCCATGATCCCAGCTCAGGTCTTTAACCAAAACACCTTTCCTTTCTTTTAATATGGCATTTGAAAGGTCCCTATCAAGGAAAAACCCAAGCGAAATCTCCTTCCCCAAGCTATCTTTTACATTAATTCAGGTTTTTTTTTCCTTACTGCATCAAAACAGGAACAACACAAAAACAAAGCCAGTAAAGATGTTTCTATGTGAGGGAGAATTGAGGGGGGGGAGAAGTTTTTTAGCAAAACGGACACCGTTCCCTGTGGAAGGCAGCAGGCGTCTTGCTCGCCTGCTAACAGTGCAGGAAATCGGCAGCTGGCCAGCTGTGAGACACAGCTGGCTCCCTGCTTCTCCCAGCATCCCAACCTCTCCCGTCAGAAAAGTTAACCCAAAGGATGCTGAGATTCCTGTGAGCGCCAGCAGCCGTGTCAGATAAAACCCTCCGAAAGCCAGCAATGCTCTACCGATTTCCGCCCAAACCTCTTTGACTCAAAGCGGGGATCTTGGATCTCCTCCGCTCCTGGGGCTCCTCTCTCCATCTGAAACCTGCCCGTTAGTGCTGGTCCCCATTTTTCTGGGAAATGCTGTCCCTCCCTTCCTACTTAGTCATTAAGCTGGGGGGGGGGACGGGACGGACGATGACGGACAGATGGACAGACGTGAAGCACAGACAAGGTTGGCTGTTTCTTTGGACTTTCCAGCTTCTTTCGGCTGGTGGCCGAGTTAGAAATAATAAGAATATGACTTATGTAATCAGACAGATCATTTCATTAATGATTTAATGTGGGTTTTTAATCAGATGATCCCATAATTCAACTCCTGCCCAGACACAAAATGAGTATTTATGGAGTGAAAACTTCCCATCTGTGCTGAAACCAAAGAAGGGCAGAAACTTTTCTAATTTAAAAAGGAAAAAAAAGGGATGCGAAGAGGTGTGGGTTCACCATGGGGTTTCAACAGTAGTGTGTGGGTCAGTTCCTATCTCAATCAAACCAGTATTGCCCAGTGCTAGGTGAAACACAAATTGGCAAGAAGCACGAGTCAACTGCTTCTGGGGCAGAATTCACCAGAAAAAAATCCTGGCTTATGGGGATGGACATTTGCTTCCTTGTGCAAATGACACAGCTTTATCTGTGAAGGGGGAAGAGAGGCACTAAAGCAGCTGTAGCTCACCTCCTCGCTGCCGCATTAGTAACATGCAACTACCTCATTTCACCTCCAGGGCCAGCTACCCTATATCCACCATTTCTACGGACTCTCACAACCATGGAAAGAGAAGATAAGTTCATACCATGAGTGTGGGCTGAGAGGTGGCCACCGCGTAGCAAAGACAACTGCTTGGAGTTGCTCTGCTGGGTCATCACCACCTGGTTAAGATGCTATAAACAAAACTGCAAAGAGCAAATGCTGCTGTCGGGTGAGGGAAGAGGACCTGGAGACCAAATGTCAGTGGCTGGCATCTTGGCTGGATGTCACAGTGGGGGACAACCTGGAACCTCCAGAGCTAGAAGCAAAGCCTTCCCTAATGCAATCTAAGCATCAAAGCTGGTGGGTGAGGGCAGATGGGTCTGCACTACACCCGCTCCCCTTCATGAGCTGCCAAAATCACAGCAGCACTCCTGCTTGCTAAATATGATCCCCATCCCCTCTCCTACCAGCACAGTGCAGGGGGGAAAAGCTTTGCCTTCAGGAAGGACTAGGTGACTAATTAAGTGTCAAGGTCACTCCCAAGATCGGTTAATGAATAACAGTTGGGGTGGAAGTGCCAGCAATCCCTACTTCATTTTGGTCAACCTGTTAAGTGTTGAGAAAGCCGACCTAGCAGGACATTTCTTCAGGCAGACTGGGGCTGTTTGGGTGGGGATGGAAAATAAGGACTCAGAAGGGGGATAGGAGATCATTTCAAGCTCACAAAGTACATTCTGAATTAAGCCTGATTTGGCTTGTCTGGGTTTTGGCGACACACTTACTGGGCTGTAGTCACGGTAATAAAAAAACCCCAGTGAAATGACTAATGCTCTGTACAGCTTCGGGAAAATAGGAAGCAGCTGTGGCTCCAGCCTTTCCAGGCTGAAAGGCCTAATTATTTGGAATACTTGGACTGGCATTAGATGAGGTAAACCAGGGCTGTTGAATTGCTTTCATTGTCTCCACTATAGTTGGGCATCTGGGCCCAAGTAGGTGCCATTTTTTTTTTGTTTGCGTAAAGGACAGCAGTTAACTCTTGTTTTGCCCAGAGGAATGAAATTCAACGTTGAGTTACTTTGTGGGCTCATCAACTACTGCTTGGAACCTTGCTTTGAATGGTGGCTGACCCCAGTGAGTGACTGACTGAAAGTACAGCACTCGACCAACATAAGCTACCTTTTACTTCCCTGTTGCAAGAGGAGAAAAAATGGCTTTTATCTCACATGGAAATGATGGTCCAGCAATGGGGCTTGTCTTCTGTTGAATGTTGTCTCACACTCCGTCACGTGATATCCTCCTCCAATTTTTTGGCAGGAAGGCAAAGTTTGCATAGGTGGGAGCATCTGCGACACACATATCCATACGAGCATGAGGGTGTTGGTCACAGCTCCTGTCCTCTTGCACAATCCCAGGAAGGGTTGCAGCCGGAGGAGCTGAATTGCATTGCCCATGTTGGATGTGCTGGGATGTGGTGATGAGGCAGGGAATGGGATATGTGCTTTTGGGGAGCAGCAACAGAGGAAGAAGTACAGCTCAGCTCACCCTCCTCCTCTAGGTCCAGGCTCAGGAGCTCGGTGTGGCCAGCGTGCCAAGGAGAAGGCTCTGCACAGACGCGCCTGGCTGACCACAGAGAGCACTTCAGCCTTCTTGGAAAGAGCTATTGCCTGGCAGCTAAAATTACGTAGAACAGGCCTTGAAATAAGATGCTATTTCTGATCACGGTGCGCAATTAAATATTGGAACAGCTTATTAGGGAAGCTGGCAGGCTCGCCTTTACTTAATGTCTTTGAAATGAGATGGCTTAATGGCCAGGGTGTGCTCTCTGGGACTGGCTCCTTGGGGTCTGTGACCATGAGCCCCTGTTCATCAAGCTACACCTCAGTTTGGCATGAAGGCAATAACATGGATCGATCCTAATGCTTCAGGGCTTCACCCAGCCACCTCCACAGGTCAGGGAAGTTCCCCTATCTGTGCTACCAAATCATCTGGGTATATCATGAAAGGGGTTGAAGGGGATTTTTTGTCTTCTCTTACGTAGAGATGGATCAAAACTTGAGGTGAGGCATTGGACAGGATGAAGGAAGACTGTGAAGAAGCTTTTGCTCACCTTTCCAGGGTCAATGGCTCTGTAACTAAGAAGTGACTTTACTGGTTTCAGATGGGCAGGTCTTCCCTTTCTCCACAAATGGCTGCCAGGGATCATCAGATCATGTCTCGTCCAAGCAGCTACCCCTGCCATCACAGGCAGTTGGTCTTTTCTGTTCTTTGTTTGTGGGGCAAGGCCTGGGACACTGAGGACTGAGATGCTGAAGTCTGTTCAGCATTAATGTGAGTGAAGACTTAAGGGCCTGGGACGAAGAAGAGACACACTGAGATGATTTTATGTTCCTGGTGGCCTCTTAAACTGAAAGTGCTCTATACCCCAGAAGAGGTTTGAATTCCGTGTTCAATAAACTCAAAAGATGCACAAACCTGGATTTACCTAGCCAAGTAATTTCTCAGGTTCTGCATGAGTGATAACCAGTTTGCCCTGTCTGACAAAAGCTGACCGATCTCCCCAGGACCCAGTTGCTGTATCTCTTGAACCCTGCAAATTTACTTCATCTCCAACCACTGTCCCAGACATTATCAAGAAGCAGACCTTCAGCTTAGTGTGTCTTCCTATAACCTGTGCCTTCACCCCTCCATCTGTTTCTGGCATCTCTGGCTGACTTAGTAGCTTACACACAATCTTTCTGCGAAACCCCCTGGCACTGTGAGCCGTCACCTTTCTGCCCCTTGTGAGCCACATGCAGATGGGCTTTGCATTGATTCTCCAAACCTACCACTGGTCCTTCCTTAAAAGGAAAGAGCAGAAGGAAATACTAGGTTACTGGGAAATAACCACATTCCCAGTTGCAACAGCCCTCAATCTGTATCTCATCTGTCTCTTCAAATTCCTTAGAGGACATCTGATTTAGAAGGGCAGACAACTCATGATTTATCTCTTCTGACTTTGACCAGTCCCTGCAGTTGCCTCATTTCCACCTGCCATAAATTCTAACTCAACACCTCGCTCCATCCAGAAAATCTTGTCTGTCTTTCCACACCTCTCTTTATGACCTCCTTTGTCCTCTCTATCTCACTGCTGGTAGCTTTCCAGCAGTCTGATCTTCAAGCAGATGGTCTTGGGAAACTGATTTGTAGGAGCAGATTTTTCCCGAACTGCTGCTATTTCTGAGTCCTCCCTCTAAAATCGTAACAACTATTTGTCCTGGGAACAGTAAAGCTGTATTGTCTCAGCAAACTTCTCAACAATGTAAGAACAATGTACGAACAATTAAATCGGGAAGCCTTAACACCAGCCACAACTCCCAAGTCATGCAGCCCCAGTTTCCACATTCGTCAGGCTGGATGCAGAGCCCAGTGCTCAGCAGTGACTGGCACTGGAAAAGGGAGAGCAAATTGGCTGAACATGAAGGCCAGCAGTCCTTGCCCTGGGGTCCTACAGAGAAGGTCAGAGCACCCATGCAGCTCTTGCCTGTTTTTCTGGGGAGTCCTTCTTCCCTGGGATGTCTCTGAAGGCAGCAGGGTCTCCCAGGCAGGTAGCATCTCTGAAAGACGAGGGCAGCCCTGTTAGACTCAAAGCTTCCAGAAGCAGCAGAGTCTGAGCTGCAGCAACTTCCCCCTGAGATCAGTCCCAGTGCCCTATAACAAACTCTTTTGGTGGAAACCCACCTCTCTCTGAGGATCTGGCCCTGAGAAAAAACAGTGGCACAAGAAGCTGTGGACCTCTAGGGGTCCCTTCCAACCCCAAACTTTCTATGATTCTATGAAAGCCTTCTGAGTGCAAGTGCCTTGCAGCAACCTTGCCCCTGGTATGGTGCCCGGTGCATTATTTTCAAATAATAAAATGCAGCTTGGCAAATGCCTGCTTCAGAGGTATCCATTCCACCTCTGACTCCTCTTTGTGAGCTTACCGACTCGGTAACGGTACAGAGCCATCCCAAGGGAAAGGCAAGCATGGGCCTTGTCAATTCATTACAAACAAATCTCTCCTTTCTTTCAGCTCTATTCTCCCCCTGATGAAAGGGCAAGATCACTGGCTCAGGACCAGCACTGTGTCCGAAGGCAGGGCTTTGCGCCGCAGGGAGGGCAGGAGATGCACACAGGAGGAAAACAAAGCTGAAGCCATTTTAATTCCTCTTCCTGGTTTCCAGGTGAGTGGCACAGGTTAGAAAAGTTTTCAGAAATTAACTTATAATTGCTCACCACCTCTGGGGAAAAAAGCTGTGATCCTCTCCCACATCAGCATTTTGACAGAGCATTACCTAACCTAATGACTGCAGGTAAGTAAAACCAGAGCTGAGCCATCAGGGAGGAGAGCGCATGGGCACAAGATGCTCTTGGGGAGCTTCCGATTGCACACGAGAGGGAAATTTTTCACCATAAGAACAGTCAACCATTGGAATAATCTCCCCAGGGGAGGCGTTGACTCTGCCACACTGGGCACTTTTAAGACTCAGCTGGACAGGGTGCTGGGCCATCTTGTCTAGACTGTGCTCTTACCTAGAGAAGTTGGACCAGATGATCCTTGAGGTCCCCTCCAACCTAGGATTCTATGATTCTATGTCATGGGTACAAAACCTTCCTGAGCCCTGGGGAGCACCTGCACTTCAAAAGCTTATGGGAAGGGTGCGACAGCTGGAAGTTGAGGAGAGACCCTCAAAGGAAGGCATTTTCCCAGCTAAAGTGGAGGAACACGTGCTGTTTCCTATGCAAGGTTAGAAGAGCCTGGAGGAAGGCTAGGAGAGAGGGTTAGAGGCTGGGACTCATCCACCCTTGCCTGGATACCTTAGTTTTAAGTGCTTAAGTCTGAGGAGGACTCTCCTTGGGTGGTTCCCCTCATCCTGACACTGGGTCTAGGGCAGATCTGGTGACTCTCAGTTGGGAGGGACATGCTGTCCCCGTGGCCCATGGGGCAACCCCCTGGGTGGAGAGCTCAGCTTGCCACGCTGCCCTTCACCTCTCTCAGGGCATGGGAGCTGAGTCCTAGCCACTGTGCCCCGAGACTCTGCTTGCCAGATCTGTCGCCAAATACCGCAAACAAACCACAGTTAAACCCAAGCACCAGCACCCACCTGGCCCATCCTTCTCAAAAAACAAGTTGAAGAGTTATGATTTTTGCTACTGCATGAAACAGTTTTAAATTTACTGTAGGAGTGAGCGCATGTGTGTATGTGCCTAGATGTATGCGTACAACATAAAGAGTGCATTTTCCTTGGCCCACTGTTTCACCAGTGCAGTTGAATAAGTCCTTGCTGTCAGAACTTTTGTTTGATGGTGATGGAGCAGGGGTGCTGGTCGGGGTCCACTCAGACCAGCTGGTGAACTGGTTCCCAGAACATTTCCACCCAGTGGAAAGCAGCAAGATTAATATTAACTATCAAAGGGAAGGGACCGTTCCAGTTCTGCTCCAGTTCAGACCTGCAAGCATAGCATTCAAACTTGGGAAGAGAAACCCAGGACTCTGGGAAAAACAGTATTATATTCTGGATTGCAAATGAAATGGCCTGGACCTAAGCATGGTGCTCCATAGGTGACTGTGCATTTCCATCACTGGCCCAATGAGATGTAATGGATTTATTTAGGGGGAAGGTTTGTTTCTCAAGCTGCAAAGGAAAGCTTACCCTTTGCGTATGTTGGCTGACACAAGGGCAGATCTGGTGACTCTCAGTTGGGAGGGACGTGCTGTCCCCTTGGCCTCTGCTGAAAGACGCCTAAATTGTGTCAAAACAAGTAGGTACCAAACAACCCAACCCAGGCTTCCAGTGGGATGCGGTGCTGAGCCAAGGTATGAGTTGTCTTACATGAGCTTTAAGGTCTTTGAAACAGAGCCAGACATTCACAGCATCTTCTCTCAAGGGAACACCAGCAACACACTCCTTTTTGGTAGCAGTCACCCATCCTGACCCTATCTTCTAGGCTTGAGCTCAGCACCACACATGTTGTGTTTATCACAGTTTCATCCAGCCCCTTGGTCATCCTGTGACTCTGTAGGTGCCCATCAGTCTCCATCTGCATCTCCTCACTTCGAGTGATTGCTCCTCGAGGGGCACCATCCCACCCTCAAGAGACCCCACGGTTGTCTCTCTTTTTCAGTGGCTGTTCTCTGTCGTGGTAGGAAAAGGGTCCAGGGACACAACAGGGCAAATGGATACGGGGTGGATTCCTGGGAATGAGGGGCAGAGGGACACGGGGTATAAGCAGGCGTAACTTTGCCCCTGTGGTACCATGTGCTGTATGATGGATGGTGTTGGTACATCACGATTTTGTGAGCTAAACCCCATGCTGCCCAGCCCTGGGGCTCCTGCTCACCTGAGCACCGCTCTCCACCAACACGGCACAGCAAGGAGCAAAGCCCCAGCCCATGGTGCTGTGCATCTGGCACTTCCTTGGCATAAAAATTGAAACCCAGTCCATGCCGGACCACAGCATGTGAGTGCGGGAAGAGTGTGCGGTCCCCTCTAGGCAGAAACGAAGGCCAGCTTTGAGTGTAGCACGTCAACTGCACAAAGCCAAGTGGACAAAAAATCCCTGCAAATACTGCAAGAAGCTTTAGAGGGAGCATTCATCTGGGACTGCCTTTTGCATCCAGAGCTGCCAATAGGAGTTTTGTCTGAGCACAGGGAAGGGAACCCGGCATCTGAAAGCCTGGGATGGGTGGGATTTGCTCAGACCCAGACAGCTATTTCATAGAAAGCAACAAAGCACAGTAATTCAGGCTTGAGCACCCTCCCAAAGGGAAGGTGGGTATCTAGATAGTCTCTATCACCCAAAAAAAGAATATGACTTCTAGTGCTGTCTGTTTCTTACCCTGTTCAGCTGTTTTTGTAAGAGCAGTTTTAAATAAATGTCCAGCCAGAAACCTATTCTTTCATCTCAGGGCATGGAACAGGACATTTTTAGGTGGGAGAGGTTGGTTGCTCTGAATAGCTCATTGCACAGGAACTGCCCAGGATGGAGCTCAACCATGCAATTTAGCATCCCCTCTGTCTCCTGCCTTTGACGTGGATATAAGGTAATAACAAGTTTCATTGTTACTCTAACCAGCACTGCCCCAGATAAGCTTGAATAGGCTCAGATAAAGACGGATAACAAGTGGTAGGATTTCTTTTTCAAGCAGAGGTCCTTGAAAATCAAGGCAACTGAAGCAAATGCACATCATCTGATGTTGGAAATTAGCATTACATCTCAGGGGACTTTTTGGACTGAAGGATGCCAAAGACTCAGCGACAATATTCCCCCCTTTCCATATTCCTTTTACACCCAGGGTGGGTGGAAATACAGTGGAAATGTATAATCATCCAGGATACATCATAATTAGGCCTGTTTCCAGGGTCATATTATGTGGAAATGGAGAGCATGAGAAGAGAGGTTTTAATGAGTCGTAGGAGCACGTAACCCCTTGTGGCTGAACGATCTGTTTCTCTGAGGGGCCAACAGAAGCTGGAGAATATATGTGAATAACCAAAGAGCTGGGGCAGGGGTATTTTTGGTGTGGGGTGTCCATATTGGAGTCTTTCCTCATGCAGCTGGACATTTCATACATAGAAAGTCCAACCCGTGGGTTTGTGTCAGCCCCAGAGCAAATTTCAGAAGGCTGCAAAAGAGCCCATTCCCTGTGATGAAGGAGAGACCTTGAGGAGTGGTGGTGGTGGTACATGAGTCCCCCAGGGGTGGCTAAAATGGATCTGTGCCAGGTAGCACAAAGCACAAAGGCTTTTATTGTGCCCCGAGCTCCCCTTCATCGCACAGCGCATTTCAGGGCTCTGCTTCCAAGTGGGCTACCCTGTATTTAGCATTATTTAAAACTGAGGGAAGGCTTTTGGTCCAGCAGGACATGCCCAGCACACACCAGAGCCTCTTCCAAGCATGGGGCAGGTGTCTGAGCTGGTCTCCTCCTTGGAGGTGTAGGAGGACCAGGCTGCAGGACAGATCCAGCCTGAAGTCACAGCATCCACAGTGCATCTTCTCCACATCATGTGTTCCACACCTGCCCAAGGGGTCCAGAGCAGAAAAGGTAACAACCTCCATGCTTAAAGTCCAGAAAAACTTGCGTAGCTCCGCGGAGAAGATCAGGAGACACCACGAGGATCTTCAGCATCCTTGGCCATGCAAGAGCAGGGATTTATTGTCTCAGCCTAACCACGGCCCCAAGATACAGGGGAAGGCAGGAGACCAGGGTGACACCGTTTGCGGCCATGGCACGAAACCTTTGCTCCCAGCTGGGAGACCTTAGCAACTGTTGCCACAAAGTCCTGCCTAGGAAATAACGTCATGAGACCTACGTGCCCGCTGGTGGGAAGGTAGCTGGAGGAGGAGGAGGGCAGTCTGTTCGTGCAGGGAGGAGGAGAAGGGGGACGCTCACATGGCGGGGGAAGATGGTCAGAGCTTTCCTGACCTGCACCGCGCCAGCTAGTGCCGATCCTTGCATTTGCTTCCACCCGGCATCTCAGCCAGCGGAGCAGGGAATGGTGTAAAACCCCGCCGAAAAGGAAGGCCGATGCTCTCTGAGTGTCTAATCTCTGTTTTGCAGGCTGTAATCTGCCCGCTCGGCAGCGTGCGTAGGGAGCACCTGGGTGATTCACGCTCCAAGCGCTGCTCTTGCGGGGCCGCTCTGCTTCGGCTGTTGTAACGCTTGTTTACATCTGTGCTGGGGCAGCCTTGAATAAGCACCAACCTCCCACAGACGCCAATTCATATCAGTTCTCCTTTGTGTTAAATATTTATGCTCTTAATATGCACGCCCAAGAAAAATACTGGCAAGTAAGCCTGCAGCTCAACCCCATTACAACTCAATTTTATCTCAGTGCAATTTGCATCTCAAACGAACAGGACGCGAAAACGCTCCGTACCTACAGAGCAAACCAGCCCAGCAGTTCAGCCCATAGCAGATCTATCGATTAGACGACAAAACCTAGCGATGAGAACTTGCAACGACTTTTTGCCACTGCCTGGACCCGTACCCGCCTTGCAAAGACAGGCGAGCTTTAAGCAAATCCCCACAGCAGCGACACCTAAGACAAACCAGGCTAACCCAAAACGCTTGTTGCGTGAAATCAAAGCCAGCCTGTGCAGGGAGCTAAACGAAAAGCATGTGTCCTCGGAGCCGATCCATAGCCTGGCCGGCTGCTCGGGGACTGGAGATAGCTGCTCGTTCCGACCCTGAACGGTGCTCATCGGGATGGGCTCGTTGCTTTCAGTGCCGACATCCTGGCTTCCACCAGGTGAGCGCTTTTTTTAAAAAATAGAAACTCTAATAATTTTGGTTTGTTTTTTTCTTCCTATCCCACAGAACGAAAGTCATCAAAGGGTTCTGGCCTTTAGCAATAAAACTAAGAGGGGTGCAGGGAAGCTCCCTACCTTGCTGGAATGCACGCGGCGTCCTCGCAGGTCTCCCTTTGCTGCCGAACCCAGTGCCTTCCCTCCCCTTTGGCGAGCTAGTTTCAAGGCACTTTTGTTTGCTGTTCTGCTACCTTGTCAGCTCGGGAACAGCAGTGTTCGGTAATTCAATCCTCTACTTAACCGCAGAGACACTCCTACTCGGAGATCACACCCATTCCCAGGCTCACGGAGGGACAAAGAGGGAGCCGGTGCGAGAGGGTTTCAACCAACTCACTTGTTCGCATCGAATATCCACCAGCCCCGCATTCATGGAGCAATAATGATTAAGTGCTGCGTTAATTAGAAACCTGTTTTGCCCAGATTTAAAAAGGCAGGGAGGGTTTTTTTTCCCACCCTTTTCTCTGCTGAACAAAGCAAGGCATAGTTGGACTGGTGCTGCTCAGTGCCATGTTGGGCCCTAGGGGCCCAGCTCTAGTCCCTGGCTCTGACCATCCCGAATTTTTGGCACAGTTGGTCCGAGGGGAGAGGTGCTTGGGGGGGACAGCCCGCTCCCACACTCCCTGCAAGGCCAAGCTGGGTCTGCCTGTGCTCGCAGGCTGGAGCCCTGGGTGCCTGCACAGCCCGGGGTGATGGGGAGCAGGGGGGAAGATTCCCATTAGGATTATCGACTGAAACGGAGACGTAATGGAGCGTTGGAGCATGCGACCAGGCTGCCCTCCCAGGAGAAAAATGATATACCAGACACATCCAGCAGAGCTGGCCATGCTTGCTGCAGCCACCTTCTCCAGCGGAAAGCTGCGTACGTGGATACTTGCTGCGATATCGTGGCTTATCGTGAAGAGAAAAGGTCGGCTGTAATGTGCAGCTATGCCCTCTGAAAGCTGCCCCAGTGCCACCGGCTGGGGATGACCTGAAGACAAACCATCGCCTCTCGGTCCCAATTGCTTTTGCCTGGCATCTGCATGGTGCTGCCTCACTGGAGGATCATCTTCCCCATCGTCACCGGGCAGCTCTGCCTTCGGGGACACAGGACAGTGTCCAGCTGGGTTTTAAATACCTCTGAGGATGGACACACCATGACCTCTCTGGACTGGGAACCCTCCAAGTCCTTCCCTTCTTATAACGTTTAGCTTCTCTTGCCATTTCCTTAATTTCTTAGCTTAACCTTCGGTACTTGGAAATAGATACAGATCAGCTCATCAGCTAAACCAGGTATCAGGACAGGTTTAAATCAACACAGTTTCCACAGACCTAGCCTACTGACCCCAAGGGACCTGTAATGGGATGAGCACCCAAAATATCCGTGACATTAGCTACAGACCAGTGTACCACTAATCACAGAGAGCTGCAAATCAGGGCGCGGGTTCAACCTGCTCCTTCAGCCTGGGTGTGCCCATATCTGAGAGGATCACTTCAGAGGTCTTAGTTTCATGGTTGAAGATGCAAAACTGACTCTTAGAAAGCTATCTATTCCTTAACATTGGCGGGCTACAGATCATAAAACTTGCAACAGCCTTCATTTTTCATTCTTTTAATTTCTGAAAAATCATACCGAATGTCTTCTTCTGGTGCAGGGAACAGAGGAATCACATTTCAGATCTTCCTCCAGCCCACAGGAGATGGGAACCAGTGGCAGGACCTGCTTTTACCTTTGGAATCAACCCCATGGCCACTGCTGGCCCAGCGGTGAGGGACATACACCAGTGGCTGTGGTGGGAGGCCTCAGAGCTGGGGCGAGGACACCTGAAGACTTCAGAGGATCGGCACCAAACTCCACCAAGCTCCACTTCCCCTTTTGCCACATGACGTCGTTATCCGCAGCACCAAGGGTTTAATTAATAGCTGCCATGTCTCTGGGTCCTTTTCAGTGCTGATATATGCTGATGGAAACCAACCTGTCCCCATGGTTGTGGCTACGTGAAGTTGAGCTCTGGGATGAAGCACGCCATTCCTACCCCCACAGCTTTGGCAATGCCCATCAGGCCCATGCACAGGTGATGTCTCAGCCGCCTGGCCCCACTCCTCTCCATCGCCACAGTGAAAAAGTAGTAAATAGTCCCAGTGAGCTTTTAAAGAGCCCAAATCTGTAGAAATGTATATAAAGCCGTTTAGAACAGTCAATGCTGAGGGAAAAGAAAATGTTATAAAACATGGGCTTATTTAGTGCTGAGCTGTAGGCACTTTTGCTTCCTGCTAATACTGGTCATGCCATGGGGTTATAGAGCAGAAAACATTATTTCCGAGCAGTTTAACTCAGTACTGGTGGAAAACAGAATAGCCTGACTTTCATAACTGAAACATGATCTGAGATGTTCTTGTTCCAGCTTTTTTTTTCCCATGTGCACAACCTGATGCACTCATATTTTGGTCCTAAGCCTTGACTTGGTATTCCCAGAGCTCCAAGACCTTGTGCTTTAATTTATTTTTTTTTCATGCATACAGATGGCGGGTGAGGCTGCTTTCAGTGTCCCAGTGCAAGCCTAAGACACTGAAGACATTGTCGCAGGCTGATGCTGGGGTAAATCAGAATCTGCTGGGAGGAAGACTCTGCTGAAGCCTGCTCTCCCAAAAGCAAGGTTTGGCAGCGGAATGGCCCACATCTGCCTCAGCCTTGGCCATCCCACATGCCTGTGGACAAGGTTAACATTGTGCGTGGGGAAACAGGCTCTGCCAAGGATGTATTTGCAAAATGACACGTTGCAGAGGTATTTCCACCCTGCTTTCGAGTACGGAGCTCCGGCAGGAAGAGGGAAGGGCCAAACCCTGCAGATGAGATAACACGGCAGGGGCCTCACGGTTTGGAAAAGCAAGGGAAGGAGACAAAAAACCCCACAAGCTGCTCAAGACATCAGTGCAAAGACCCATTGCTATTCATGTGAGGTTAAATGTCCTGACTTGTAGCTGCCAAAGCATTGCATGAATTTCTGAGAACCTTTCAGGAGAGCTTTCCTTGACCCACAACCGAAGCATGTGACATTTTACAACACATTCCTCACATAGCCTCGCTCAGGCACTCCTCTGCCCTACAAAATCATCATGTCCAAATGAAAATCTACAGAGTGCCCCTTCTAGGCAGATCCCCACGGATCTGAGAGAGGAGGATTGGGCTACAATTTACTGCTCCCCCATCTGCTGTGCTCCTGCCTATAGGGAAAAAGATGAGAAAGCAATGCGTATGCCTGCATATTGACCATAATACATGCAAGGACCTCACTTGTTGAGGCTTATAACTTGCTGAAGTAAAATTCCCCCTGAGAAACACATCTCAGCCAGCCCTGGCATCTAAGCTATGAGCAAGGCAGGGAGGACCAGCAGCCGTGAAGGACTGAGCACCAGCCTCAGGATCAGGCCCAGCTGCCTGCAAGGGGAGTTGTGGGAAAGTGGACATGGCTTTGCTCTTTGGCCTGGCGGGCTCAGACTGGTGGAGGTCGGGGCTTCGTGTGGGTACGGTTCCGTAGGGCAGTGTTCTAAGAGCACCAGCTGACCGGGCAGCACAGAGCTGCCTCTGACAGGTAATAGTGGGCTGGTTAATGGTTAACGGCAGGAAATTGGAAAGTCTTGGGAGGGGGGCACGCCAGCCGGGAAGGCCTGACCCCCAGCCTCAGGATCAGGCCCAGCTGCCTGCAAGGGGAGTTGTGGGAAAGTGGACATGGCTTTGCTCTTTGGCCTGGCGGGCTCAGACTGGTGGAGGTCGGGGCTTCGTGTGGGTACGGTTCCGTAGGGCAGTGTTCTAAGAGCACCAGCTGACCGGGCAGCACAGAGCTGCCTCTGACAGGTAATAGTGGGCTGGTTAATGGTTAACGGGAGCAAATGGAAATGTCCTGGGAGAGGGGAAGGTGCCCGGGCACCAGGGTGAGGAGTCCTCCTGCGCTGCCGTGACACGGTGCAGGGCTGTGCTGCACCGATGGAGGCACAATTGTCTTGAGGGACCCCTCTGGCCATCCCCCTCTGGTCAGCTCGTGTCGGTCGCTGGCTCTGAGCAGACAGAGAAGCCTTGATCCTGCAAAGGAGCCCTTTCAGCACAGCTCTTGGGCAACGCTGTGCATGGAGCTGTATGAATGGCGGATCCCGCACAGGCAGGAGTAGGATGGGCCAAATCCTCTTCTACTGATTCAGAAGAAAAGCATGGCCTTGGCAAGCCAAGGACACAAGGGTAAATGTTGATTTCAGGCAGGAATAGCTTTGGCGAGAGCTGCAGAGATGCAGTTTGCCTTCCCGGAGCCAACAGCTTGCAGCAGGTTAAGACAGGAGCAGTCTCTCTGGCGCAGGGGTTACAGCATTGAGGCAGAAGAAACCTGTACCTGTTGCTCCAATTTATTGCTTGGCAATCTTAGTCCAAAACCCATTTTAAGTCAGCCGTGCTGGGCTGTGAACTGGGGATATGAGGCTCATGTTTCCTCAGGCTTATAGGAAAAAGAACCCCCTGCAAAAGAAAAGGAGAGAAGGCAAAAGATGATGATGTCTTGTAGCATGACAGCAAGGTCTGCCAGGGCTTCTGGTCAGTCTCAAACCCATCTTCTATGTCCCAAAATATCTATAACCCATCCTTGAAGGTGGGAGGCACAACTCTAAGTCTCTGCTAGCAAGGAGAAATGCCTCAGTGAATATAACTGCACTGACTCTAATGATGGGATATAACAACTCTGATAGAGATGGCCATACCATGCCAGACCTCCCTTGGTCTTTCTGCATGAGCTCTGACTGCTACTTAAGGTTTGGAGAGTGATATACTGCAGCATGTTTTCTTTTCCAAAATTACATCTGTGGGAATGCAGAGAAGAATCCTTGGGGAGAGTGTTTCTTCCAGACTCCAGCTGGTGAACGACTCCTGCCTTGGAGCAAAAGGGCTACCGTCACCTTTCTGGAGGTTAATCTGCAACTCCCCCGGGCACAAGGTCAGCTGGGGAGGTGGCAACCTCCGGGGACAGCTGGCCGTGCCTGTGTGCACTGCGGGCGTGGGTTCCTCTGCACCTCGCTCCGTTTGCTCTCATGCCCCGTTGCCAAGAATTAGCAGGTGCACTGAGAAAACAGGATAGCTGAGGTGGGACTGTGACGTGGCACAGGCAAACAGCAGCCCTGGCTGCCTCCCAGCCAGTGGAGGAATGTGGCACAGGGGCCCCAGTTAGGCTTCAGATGTATGCAGACTGTTGTTTTATCTGGGGAGACTTCCAGAAGGACCTGAGTCCCCCAGACCCATCACCCAAGGTTGCCATCAAACCCTACTCCTAACGCTGGTGTCAGAGCTTGGGCTCTTTGGGTTATTGGCTGCCTATCTGCTAGGATGAGTGAGGTTTGTGCTAAAAAAGCTCAGATTTGCAACTACTTCAGAAAATTAGCCTGCTTTTCCAGAATGCCAAGAAGCCTTAGGGAAGTACTTGGTGGCAATGAAGACTCAGCAGGACTTGGCCCTTTAGGTAAAGATATGGAGAGTCTAATGGGGTAAGCTTGAAGGCAACGTGGTGTGGACTTCACAGAGTCTAACCGTGGGGGAACGACGTGCAGGAAAACAGAACTATTGTGTTCCTGTTCCTGAGTGTTTTTTCTCATTTTTACATAAGCCGCAACCCGCTGAGCTGAGGATCCGGACTATCAGCTGCTGATTGCTGTTATTAAATTACAGCCTTCTGGAGATCTTAAATCCTGATTCAGCCCTTTGCAAAGCAAATGCAGATGACTTACAGGCTTAATCCTAGGGTGAGGCATCGTGGGAGCTTTGCACTGAGATGTTTACCTGTCTCATGTCTGTCTTAAGACCGTAGCAGGGTTTATCAATTGCTGTTATAGGGATGATACCAGGGATATGGGTAAGGTTTCCCAATCAGTATCATTGCAGGAACTGGGTGGTAGAGACAGGAACAAATCCAGATCACCCAGGAACAAGCCTGGCAACTCAGTAACGAAGACCAACCTCCTCGTGATCATCCTGTCCTCGGTCATGGTACGGAGCAGAGGTTTCCCCTAGGTAGAGCAGCACGTCTACCTTGAAAAGGAGGACAGCGAGGAGAGGAAGATAAAAAGCAGAGAGGATCAGTAAAAGCAAACATCCCTACAAACGGGGCGGGTTTGCAAACTGCTGTATGGATAGTTGAGGAGTTTCACAAAACCTCAGGGGCTCGCTCTCCGCCCTAATGAAAACCTTATGAAACCCAGCAAATTCCAGCACGCTTTGGTCAGGGTCATCAAGCAGAGCCTCTGCGATTTCCAGCGTCAGCTGAATCCAGCAGAAAGGAGACATTTTGCAGCAAAGGCAGCACAGGCAGGGGAGGCTCAGCCGCGCCGGCGCTGGTTAATGGGTGTGCGAGCCCGGCAAAGGTTATCCCACGGCAGCCCTTGGGCGGTGGAGGAGTAACTCACTCGTGCCATGGTGGTGACACCCCCTGGGGTCCAGGCTCCTCGGGACTGCACTTCCATGGGAATCACACCATGAGCAAAGCGAGCTGAGGGATTAATGCCTTGTTTTCATGGGGGAGCTCAAGCGAACGGAAGTGATTTATGCTTTTTTGGACAAGATTACTTGGGAAGTCTGCGCAAGAACCAGAAAGTCAACTCAGGTCCCCAACAGCTCACCCCCACCCTGCAGGAGTTGTGACCAGGTTTACAAGGCTGGGCCTTTAGTGAACCCAGGTTTTAATGAGAGTTAGGATCACTGGCTGCTAAAAGATGTAGTTGCAGGACATGCTGGCTTTAGTGACGAAGGCTGCTGGAGCTCTTGCCCTCACTATTTATTTATTTTTAGCATTCAGGCAGACGAGCAGTTTTCACAGTTGTGGGAAACCTGATCGCTCACGTTGGTGACCATACCTGAGTGCCCACAAAATAACTCCACCCTCCTTTGCAAACTTGATTTTTAACCCATCTCATTTCAGTGACCGGGCCGCACGTGTGACTACATAAAGTCACTTTCTGCTGAGGGCTGGGGTGGGGGATGAAATCCTGGAGCCCTGCCCTGCTGCTACCACACACACAATTGAGCCAGGGCAGGTTTAGGTTGGACATTAGGAAAAATTTTTTCACCGTAAGGGTTGTCAGGCACTGGAAGGGGCTGCCCAGGGGAGGGGTCGAGTCCCCATCCCTGGGGGGATTTAAAAGCCGGGCAGCCCAGGTGCTTAGGGCCAGGGTTTAGTGGTGGGATGGCAGGGTTAGAGTAACAGTTGGGCTTGGTGATCTTAAAGGGCTTTTCCAACCTAAATGATTCCATAATTCTATGACAACACCACAGCAGAGCTCTTCTGGGACCGAGGCGCACCTGGAAGGGCCCACCCTGCCTGTGCCAACCAGGAAGGAGCACGAAAAATCAATCACCTTAAAGGCTGAGGAATTGTCATCTTGCTAAATGTTGCCCCTCCCTGCTTTTCACTGTCCCCAAAGGGTGCAGATCACCGTCTACACCCGACGTACATGCTTGGTCCATTACCCCACCCACCAGATGCTGGTCACATCACGCTGCTGGAAGGAGCTCCAGTACCCCTGCTGCAAGCAGAACGGCACCAGTGCTCATCACAGCCTCGGTTCAGCTGATGAAAGAAGATCAGGGACTTTGCTGGGTGCTGTATGCACTTCCCCATGTGGCCTGTGGCCTGCATGTCATCTCCACCTACTTCTTGTAGACCAGCACAAGGATCACACATAGGAAGGAGATCATACGTTGGGTGAGCTGGCTCGGGATGGGTTAACTAGGACCCACAGAGCTTCTCTGAGAATGGAAGGTGAAGGGCTATTTGAGGGAAACAACTTGGTTTTTGTTATTACAGATGTTTCAATGATTGAAGAATTCATGCAGCCACTTTTTAGGCAACATCACAGTCTAGAGAGTTAAGTTGCCTTATCAAAAATTATTTTCAGAAAGTCAAAGCCAGAGCTGAAACCCAGATCTCTTGTACCTCCTGTACTACCTGCTGGGCTATATGTCCCTACCATGTTGCATTTAGACCAAAAAAGCCAGCTACAAGCTTGGGTGCCAACAAGCAATGGTGTCCCCCAGCTGCCATCCAAGCTCTGCATGAGAGGCTGGCGAGGAACAGTGGTGCTCACCGAAACCCTCTCATTTGCAGGAAAAACCCTGCCCTGAGGCTGATGATACACTCAGTTCCTCCAGCGCGCCTTTTGGTTGTTAGTCACTGCAAACAAGCCGCCCGCCGTTAACAGGTCAGAGCAATGACGCCGGCGAGGAGCTCACGTGAGCCGGGAGCCTTTTCCCAGGCTGGTGACCCTGTTTGAACGCTAAACAAGAAGCCCGTGTTACTTCTGTGTGGGACGTGACTCTTTCTAAGACAAGTGAGAGGTCGTGCTTGGGGCATCCTTGTGCTGCTCCCCAACAGAATTTGGCAGTTTAGTGTTTCTCCTTCTTATGTTTCCTGGCTTTTTTAAGCAGCAGCCCATGTAAAGAGCTCATCCTGCAAAGGCCACTATTATCTTAGCAATTTTTGGCACAAGGGGAAAGCATCAGAAGTCACAGAACTGCCTCCCTTATGCCCAGTGCTCGGTTTATTTGGATTAAACAGATTATCCAACAGAGCGAACGGACACCAGCTCTATCTGAAGGCATCCGCACAATGCAACGAGCAATTTCACTTCTTAGCAAAACTGTGTGGGGACAGACGATAACGAGATGCCAGGGACATCACCATGCATGTGAGGGCATCAGCATGCACTCGTATGCGGGCTTTCTGGCCGTGTTTGCACGGGGTTTGCCTTGCCTGGAGCCAGAAGCATCCCTCCCTTTGCAAACAGGGAGGAGGAGGAGGGTGATACTGAAGCTCACCAGCCTCCGGAGGAGGAAAGGGCAGGGCACCCTGAGCAGGAAGAAAGTCCTGGCCCTTGGAGCTGATCTACTGCACCCACCTTCAGTTTTAGGATGTTTTCTCTCCCCAGCAAGGATCTGGATGAGAGCGGGACGCAACTTCTCTTTGCTCAAAGATTTACTGGGGAGAATTTTTCCAGACCACATTCCTTCCGCACAGAAATCCAGCTCCAGAAGAGCATTTAGGGAGAGGACTACAAAGATGCCTCCAGGGTTGCATTCCTGGGCTGGTGGATGAATCATTTTCCAGTCCCACAAGGGAAAAGCCCATCTCTAACACACTGAAGGCCAGGAACCGGTTGAGGGAGGGGATTTGAACAGGATGGACTGGTTTCCAAGTTTCAGGCGGAGCAAAGAGAAGCTGAAGGAGAGCAGTTAGCACGGAGCAATGTGCATGTTTGCACATCGCCGCTGCCGGCCCCCCCAGCCACAGTCTTTGCTTCTTTGGTGGGAGGCTGCGTGCAGCCCAGGGATGCCGCTGGGTAACCTGCCCGGGGAGCAGAAGACCTGCCATTTTCAACGGACCGCACTTTACACGTAGGAAGTGCACGGTCCAGAGTTGCTTCTTTGCATGAACAACCGACAAATTAAGAGATTTCTCAGGAACATTTTCCACTTTACCCAGACAGTGGTGATTACTCCATAAAACCCCACACCCCAGCTCTCAGCCATTTCAGCCAAACTCCAAAACGCTTCAAATCTCCAATGACGTAGGCTTGAAGCTATTTCCTTACATCCTCTCTCCTCTCCTAAACCAGCCTTCTCATCCAGATTACACTTCCCAAAGGCTCCTCTAATGCTGCTTCACTGGAGTGCTTTGCTCCTCATGCTTTGTAAAAGCAAAGCAGCAGCCGAGAAGCATCCTGCCTCACTGCTGGGAGCTTTCACAACACTTTTGAAGAGGAGTCCAGATGCATTCATGCCAGAAAATCCCAGCTGCAGATGCAACCTACAGAAATACACGGTGCCTTGTGGTCCCAGAGACTCTGGGGTGGTCAAGGGAAAGAAGCATCACCTGCAGCACAGTGGTGGTGGCAGGGTGCATTCTAGGTTTGCCCAGATGAGAGGCATCCCCACTTAGCAGGGAAATATGAAGGGTGAAAGATCCCGAAGAGGCCACGGAGCTCATGCCCGGCCACCTTTGGAGTCTGCAGACTCGTACGCTGCCAGAGTCCAGTGGCTGGGTTTGTTCTTCGATCCCTCCACTAAAAGGAGTTCACAGCTCCTCCGGGTCTCCTGCCTCAGCGTTCATATTAGAACACAACACAACACAACATTTCAGTTGGAAGGGACCTACGATGACCATGTAGTCCACCTGCATCACGTGCCCTTATAGCTAGGACGTAGCTGCATGGCAGTCCTAATACATTGCTGAAATCTTTTTTTGTTGAAAAAGAAGCCGTCTTCTAGACGTGACACAAATTTCACATCCTGCTGGAAGCCAGGCATTTATCCTGACAAGCAACCTTCTCTCTCCTCTTGAAGAACCTCTCTGTGTGTGGCTTTCCTACGGGCCGTGCTTGCCATCCTCTCCCTTCTGTGGCTCTGCCCGCTCACTTTATCTATAATTCCCACGTCAGAGGGCACTGGCACTGACCACAGCCCTGCTGGCATCCAGTAGAGCAGCAGCAATTATTTCCCAGATTTTACGTAACTCTCCTTTTGAACATATTCCTCGAATGAGACTTTTTTTTTTTTTTGGGCAACAGTTTGTTTTTTTAAACTTGTGGTTGTTTTTTCTTCAGAAGCATGGCGTAAGCGATCCAGAATTTGTCATCCACCACATCTCCCTGCTCTCTTTCTGCAGCGTGGCTCCTTACAAAGCAGTCTTCTGGCCTCTCTATTCATGTATTTGATCCACTTGGAATTATCACGCAGGGAGATCTCCCTGCTCACATCTCTAATTTTAATCATCACTGGGAAAACTCACCTCTGCTCCTCACGGTGTTTCAGCTGCAGATTACTTCTCCATGGCTTGAGAGACCATCAGTCAGGTGCGACTGTATCCACAGCCCCACTGACAACAACGTAATTTTGCATGGAGCTTCCCTGCAATAACAACGGGGTTTGCAATAGCACCTCTCCTTTATCCTCCTCTAGCGCGATAATTCACGATGATTTACTCAAGGCAGTAACCAAATCCCTGCAGGAAAGGGCTTTCCCTGGGGAAAACTGCATTAAGAAATGATCTTTGAAAAGCCCCACCAAGCCCACTGAGCTTAAGTAGATGGCTTTGAGACAGGAGGCTTTACTTCTTTCCATGGGGCTTTGGGCATGACTAAAGGAATTTCTGAACAAATTTCCCACAAGGAATGAGCTTTGGATCAGGCTGGGGGAGCTGGAAGATGAGCAAAGCTATGTTCCACACCTCTGGACAGGCAACTCATGGAGACAAGCATCACTTGGAGCAGGTAACAGCAGAGAAAACACCGACCTCAAGAGGATACAGCTTTTCTGGCCATTGCCACCCAATGACTGGGGCTGACCTGTGATGACAGAGAGTTCTTCCACGACCGTTTTTTCCAGCAAAAAGCATCTGACATTATTTTTCCTGATCTTGCATGATTTCCAACTCAGACAGCGAGTGTTCTGTTGAAGTGCTTTGAAGTTGCTGCCTGCGGTAGATCTGAAGGCAGCTCTGGTACCCGAGAGCTTACCCTTCCCATCCTCCCACCTACGTCAGCCTGATAAAGTCATTCCTCCCCTCCTGCCTTGCCACTGCGCCTTTTTAAGTCGAGCACCAGGGTAAGTTACAAACAGACATTTAGGAAAACCGGACTGTGCCTTCCTACAATTTATAGGCTTGGGTTGGGACCATCTCAAAATCAGCATCTCTCTCCACTTCTTTTCCTTGAATAGTGGTTTAGGCCAGCTGCAACTTAAAACTGAATGTTCAGAGGCCAACAGAACTCACCGGTACCGTAGAAGCCTTTGTTTTCCCATATCCATGTTTCTTTTGTTACGGTAGTGCAGCTTGTTTATAACAGCCCTTAGACCAGCTCTGGAGGCTGTTAGCAGATAAAAGTAATTAGCTATAGCTGCTGCTTATTGAAGGACAAAATGGGAAATAAGAATTGCAGAACTGTTTTGAACTTTGAAAATGCTATTAAAAACATCTGACATCTTTTCATTGCTCTACAGCTGGGCATGAAAGAGGAGAGGTGAGCAGAAAGTTCATAGGAACTGACAGCTTTGTGGTTCGTTTCGATAAAAGACTGGCATTTAAAAAAGCAACTCGGAGCACTTTCACCCAGCTCTAATTGCTGTCATTAGAGAAGAACCAGCTCTCCAGAGCATGGAGTACAGCAGCAGTAGGTCACACCTTTCCTGGCAGGGTTTTCCCAGCAGTGTCATGGCAGGCGGGATCTCTTACCCTACAGTGAAACCCCTGATGTCCCAGACCAAAGCTAGAAGTCTCCGGGGGCAAATACACACACCCCTTCACCAAAATGACCCACTAGAGCTTGCCTCGCACTTGTTAGTCCTCTCCTCTTGCAGGAGATGCTTCCCTGCAGCAACTTTCACCTTGGCTATCGTATTGCATCAAGATTATTTCATAAACTACAGCTGAGGCTCAGTCATGACCCATGTTTACTCCAGATTTCCAGCTGCTCTTCCAGATTTCCAGCTTCTGCTGAAAATAATTCATCAAGAGCAAGATCCTACGGTGAGGCAAGAGACGGTGGGTTTGTAAAGCCTGGTGGATGGGCCACCTCCAGGTGACGAGCTGCGCCTGGTGTCGAGACCTGTGGGGAAGCAGAGACAGGAGATGGTTTGTGGTTCTATACCAGGATGCAAAGAATTTCTTTTGATCAGTGAACCCAAGTTGTTCTAGCACTTGGCTGTTACACGAGCACAGCCTGGGTAACTCAGATCCAAACCAAGGCTGATGCAGTGGCAGGATATAGAGACACAAAGCACGATTAGGCTTTTAAGAATACTCTTCCCTCTTGACTTAAGTCCTTCAGCTTTACCGAGGCATAGGATCGCATTGGATGTGGTTTCTTGTAGCCAGTCTGGCCCCACACCACAGCCAACATCACGGGGGCTGGAGAGGTGTGCCGCAGAGCCAAGAGGGCGACACTCTCCCACGGAGATGGAGAAGGGCTGCCTATGGATGGAGGTGTCCTTCCTCCCCCAGCCAGGGGTAGGTGATTTGGGCTGCAATCCTGTACGGGCCTGTAAATCAAACATGCCTCAGTCCAGTAAAGACTGACAGCATCTTATCACCAACTGCCCGTGCACCTGGGTGGAGGCCACATGGACTCACAAAGTATTGGAGGGGACAACGTTGTGGATCATGGAGTGGGACACTGAGGACCCAGAGCTCACGTCCAAGCTCTGCCACAAGTCACCTACATGATCTGGGATGGTGTCTTCTCTCCTACACCTCCACTTCCCATCTGTAAAATGGGTACGTTGCCCCTCAATGGAACTGAGGAACATGAAACTGTGACTACTTTCTTCTGCTCTGAAGGCAGAGACACCTGTAAACCACTTTGATTTCTTGTCCCACTGACTGGCTCAGCAGCTAGCCTGCATTTCTCTTCCCTCTGGGTTAAGTTTCATCAGATCCTGAACCACTTCATTTGCCTGAACACTTCTACACATTTATCAAACCGCTCATCTTGCTGGAGGATGAGCTGCCATTCTTTTTAATTATGGAGGTTCATCATGATCCAATTCCTGCTTCACTAATATCGTGCAATAGTTCTCGGGGGATATCTGCTCTAAAGCTGAAAAAGATATTAGGGAAGGGAACCCGTTATGATGACTAATTAGTCGCTCTGCTTCAACACTTCCGTCTCCAGGATGGAGCCGATACCCATTTCGGTGGCGAGATCCCTAAAACTGGGGGAGAGCGTACAGAACTGGTGCCTGTGCAATCTGGTCAGTCAGAGAGCACATCAAATTCATTATTTTAAACACATAGCAAGAAAGCATCAGAGCTGGCAATCCCGGTTATGAAGAAGTTAAAAGAAGAATTGACTTTCTGTAATGCTGAAATTTAGAAAATCTAAAGCAGCCAGAAAAACTGGTTCCCTTTGCTGCCTGACTCACGGCCGGGGGATGAAAAGCATTTATCCCCCAGCTCCCAAAGCATGGATTTTCAGGAGAGCCAGGGTGATACGGAATCAAACGAGACAAGGCTGCTGCCTTTACAGAAGATATGAGAAAACATATTACCTCTGGATTTTTTTTCCCCCCTCGGATAATGGGAACTTGGATAATTGCCTTCCCTGCCATTGGAGTGAAGGTGAGAAGAGCCTGTGCCCCAACAGCATCCAAGCAACTGAAATAATTCAAGGTGAAACAGGATCTCGGAGAGATCAGAGCCACATTTAACATCAAGTCATTAACTGGGGCCTGACCTTTTCCCTGGCATGCAATGTATCGCTGCAAAGGTTGGGAGACGCCTCGCAAGGAATTCTTCTCCTTTTAATTTAAATTCTCCATATTGGCTGTGTTACGTTAATCGAGTTGCACCATCATTCTGCCATCTCACGGGAAATATTTATTTGCAGATAATCTCATTTTTGGAGCACAGAGAACATCTTTGTTTTGCTAACAGAGATGCAGGTGTTACTTGCAGTAGCATCCCCTTACCCCCAGTACCCCCATGGCCCTGTGTGGCTGGAGGCTGGCCTGTGATGGGCAAAGCTGTCACCTAGAAAAGCCAGGAATTTGGCCCAGGCATGGATCCCAGCCTGGGATTTAACTTTCAAGGCAGCCTTCCCCTCACCATGGGAAGGCACGAAAACCTGTGGTGCTTATTTAAATCCAGAAGAATGACCTTTTTCACTCTTTGCAAGGGCAGTTTATATTAATAAACACACTGATTCGAGACTAGAGCTGCATCTTGTCGAAATATTCAGACAGCCTTAAGAGGACGAATTAACCTTCAGGTTAAACCCAAACGATTCACCCCGTGGTGCATCGTGTTCCCTGGTGAAGCCAGACGGGGTTTGCTTCTCCCATACGCATCTGGAAACACCCATCAGCACCTCTTGGCCCCATGTTGTCTCATCGGTGAACATTCATCTTCCCTTCTAGTAACGCTGTCTCTCTAATCAAATGGCAGTATGTGAAAAATAAAAACATTCGGACTGAATGAGAAGAGCGGGTTTGCTTCCCAGGATTAACAAGGAGCAGGATTGCCAGGAGTTTAGAGTCACCTCCAATCCAGATGTTTTGCACTTGGAGAAGTAAAACAACCGACACTCAGGGGAATCTGTTCATTCCTCTAAAGAAAGGGCAAAGAGGGGGGAACAACCGAGCAAGAAGCAAATAGCGTGTCCAAGGTAAGCTGGGGCGTTCACAGCAGAGCTGGGGGTGATAATGAATCCTCATCGGCTGCTGGAGCTGGAAAGCCCTGCTCCTTCACCAGGACTGGTGGCCACCCCATTCCCGGGGACAGCCAGCCAGGAGGTGGAAGAAGACACGTGGGAGTTGTAGAATCAAAGAACAGACCAGGTTGGAAGGGACCTCAAAAGATCATCTGGTCCAACCTTCGTGGGAAGGGGAGCCCAACCTTCATGGGAAGGGGAGCCCAGCACCCTGTCCAGTTGCATCTGGAAAACCTCCAGTGATGGGGACTCCACCACGCCTCTGGGGAGGTTGTTCCTGTGTTCTCGCTGTAAAAAATTTCTTTCTTATGTTAAGATAAAACCTCTCCTGGTGCAACTTGTACCCATTGCCCCATGACTCCTTATGAAGAGAGAGCCTTCGTACTCTTTGTAGCCACCTTTTAAGTACTGGAATGCTGTGATGAGGTCCACCCTGAACCTTCACTTCTCCAGGCAGAAGAGATCTAAATCCTTCAGTCTTTCTTCATAGGGCAGTTTCTTCCAGGTAGCACGCAAATGAAAATGCAACGAGGGCAGAAAGCCAAGGAGATGGGCTGCAAAACCACCTTCTCGCAGCAAACAAGAGCGCGTCGGGCATGTGAAACCAGAAGATGCACTGATGGGGAGAGGCAGTCCCGTGAGCGTGGTCCATTCCCTGGCAGATGCTCGCAGGGAGCGATGCCGTGTTACACACCTGCCAGCCTGGCACCGGAGTCCTGCCTTCTCTTTTTTTTCCCCCGCCTCCTGGAGACTTAACATTTGTCCACAGCTCTCACGATGTACTTCGGCCAAATCCCAAGCAATTTAAAAGGTAGTTGCTTTAAAAAAAAAAAAAAAAAAAAAAAAAAAAAAAAGAAAAATTTTAGCAGTACAGCCTTCGGAGAACAAAAGGTTTACCGCACCAGGGAAGGTGCAACAACTCAACAAGCTGAGAAATACTGATTTCTCTCTTTATTTTTCATGTGCTGATGTTATGATTCTGCATTTTCATGGAAGAAAAAAACCAATCAGTAACTAAAATTGTCACGACTACTTATCTGCCCTGTATTGGGTTGGGGAGACACCCGTTCCTTTTGCAGAGGAAACTCAGCATTCACTGGGCAAATGAAGAAATTGCCTCTGAAATACGAAGAGATATTTTTAACCAAAGGCAGACATTATCCATGGACCTGTGGAGCGCAACCCTGGCAGGAGATTCAGACACCAAAGTTGTGGCGATGCTTTTACTTGAGATAATGTCTTCTAAATTTCCTTTACGGCGCCTTTAAAAGCCAACACTGCACAGCTGCACCATCTCGTGGTGCGACCAAGCCCTGCATGGCCCACACCTTTAAAACCCTCTTCATTTTCATAGGATTTTGAGCATGGATGTATAAAAGCCAAGCGTTCCCACCACCAGGCCATGGTGCAGCTTGGCCCACTGCGGACCAGCACCACTAAGTCATCACCCCAGACCTCCCCCAGCTCCCAACCCCTCCACCTGCTCATCCTCCTCTCCAGGATGCGATATTCCAACCATTTTCCAACTGCAACCATCATCATCCCAAATATTTCTTCACATCCTTCTGGTTATTATTTTGAGATCGATTCCGATTAGAGATCAGGCCAGCAAACTACTATTCATCTGGACCTGCCTTGAGCTACTGAGACGCGTTACAGAGGATTCAGATGAGATCAAGGCTCCAGTATTTAAAGAAAATATTAAAAGGAAGATTTAGGGTCACAGAGTTACGTAGCCCCATGATGCAGAGCCAAGGCAGGACCTCAAATACTCAGTCTTAACCCTGCTCTTACACAGCGCGAGGCCCCACTAAGCTAGAGATGGGCTCAGGCCTTGACAAAATTTTCAGTCTCTTCTCATAAATGCATTTGCTCCTGAAGGACAAAATGGCCCCAGACGCCATGTATTGTGCTTGAAAATTTCAGGTGCTTAAAAATACGCATAGATTTTACATGTATCTACAGTTCTCAACCTCTCATGGTATGGCATGTCATACCAGGTCATTAGGTAGAGATTAGAAAAAAATTCTAAAAACATTTCCGATTAAAAAAACACATGAAAAGATGTCAGACTTTCCTATTCCCATGGGTTAATCTGCTAGTATGTACTTAATTTACACCAGATTTCTTCAGCATGATACTTACTTACATGCTACTGCCTGAAGACCGAACTCAAAGACGTGTGCCAGACAAAAAGCAGCTTCACATGGTCACCTTGAACCAACTCAACTCAGCTCAAAGGCAGCTCCTCCAGTTCGCTTAGGGTATAAACGGTGTTTGGCTGTAGACTGGTCATCACTGGTTAACTCAAGACCAGTATCAGGTCACCTGCTCAAGCTCACCACTGATGGACGTACTCACAACAGGCGTTTCCCAGTGCTAGCGGGACATGGCACTTGTAGCCTGGAAGAAAATGCAGAGGTGCACCTCCTGATGGGCACTCGGGCCACCCTCACCTGTGCAAACCTAGGGCAGCCAGGCCAGGCATCAGCCTGCTGCTTTATGGGGTGCCCTTGGATGCCAGACAAGGGATGCCCCATGCGGGAACTGAAACTGGGTTGTATGGGAAACCCCCGAGATCTGCATCACCCGCTTTCTCCCAGCATCTTATCCCCCCACTCCCCAAATCCAGGATCTTGCTTTTTTCTCATCTCCAGCTTATGTACAGGCTTTGGTGGCCTTGGAAGCAGCAAGATTGTTTAATTCAAATCTCAGGAGGTTAATAAAGTAAGAACGGGAACTGAACCTACCTGCCAGATATGCTGCTAGAGGAGGAAGCCCTCGACGCTTAGCAGTCAAGGCTTTAATCTTTATTAAAGCCCAGCAAGCCCAAAGAGTTGGGACAGGAATGGCATGAGGAGAACTTTGTGGCCTGATTCTACAAAGCCTTTGCCTTTCCCCCCAGTATTTCCCCTGAGGAGAGTGGCATATGGAGGGGAGAGGGGGATTTCTGGGGGCAGACCTCAACTACATGCGTTATCAGACATGAAGAGGATGAAAAGAATAGCACAGTTTATTGTCAAACTGAATCAAAGCATGAAAAAAAGATCACAAAGTTACACCGTAAAGAAGTTTGGGTTTTATCACAAAAACTCATTAAAATCTGACAAAGAAAACAACCCATGGTCACGCCAGTTGCCCCTCCAACAACCCTCAAGACTCTTCGACATTTACCGAAATGCTGGGAATTCACAGGTGGTGCACGTTGCATTTGTATGAATGAAACGATCGACCCTCATTACCCGTAAGGAGGGTGGTTCTCAGCGGGGGTGACGTGTTTCTGGCTTAACGGTGACTCCTCTGTTTGCCTTCAAGTCACAACAGCCTTGTCCTAGCTGGAGTCCAGCCCGAGATGATGGCTAAAGGCGTTTCTTTTCTTTGACCAGCGTTTTCCTGCAATTTACGTCCTGACAAATGTGTCTACCTCACTAAATCAAAAGGCGGTTGCAAAATTACATGATGCCAGTTGCACAGAGAAGAGCGGCGGGAGGTACGACTGCAGCACAGGGTCCCCCCCGGTCCAGGGGATACAGCTAAGCCAACACAGCCATCACCTCAAAAATGCAGTTTGCTGCCTGTTTAAGCCATGACCAAATCTAACCTCTTGAAATTGCTGTTCGGGAAGGTGTGGAATTGCAGATGCAGACTTATTTTACTGAGACCAATCCAGCTCTGTTAAGTCCAAGACGTTAGCGTATGTCCTGTGCTTCAAGAACGCTGATTAACATGGCATTAGGCAATTACAGGACAGCCTGCTCCTCCGTGCAGCTCCCTTTGAAACAGCCCCGGAGAAGACTTTAAACAAAAGATGCCTGGAAGCATTTCAAGTTGGAGTTTGCCAACCTGTCAAAACCAATATATTACCCAAAGATCATTTATTTTTCCAGTAGCTCCAGCAGAACCAACAGAGGAGTCCAGGAGAACTTGGCCTGGTCTCCTGCTAGCGTAGCTGGGCTGGGAGAAACCCTGGTCGGCAAAGGTCGCTTGCCAGGAAAATTGCTGGAGACTGCAGGATCCCCTGGAGCTGCAGCCCACCTGGAAGAGCCCTATCCCATCTTGCAGGGAATTTCAGAGCGGTTGGCTTTCCTTCCAAGTCAGAACACAATAAAAAGGGGAAAAAAAAAAAAAAATACTGGAAGGCATATATGCATATAGGCTATGGCGTATTCAATTTTGCAAACACTTACTTTCAATCAGCTAGGATAGAACAACAGTGTCCTTCTCACCACTATGAATGAGCTGGTTTATGAATTTTGAAATGCTTTTTTTACTGAGTGAAAGAAAGGCATCTTTATCCGAAGGAGCAGCTAAGGAGATTGGTAAAACTGGGGAAAAAAAACCAACCCGAAACAACAAAACCCCCCAAAACCCCCAAGAAAAACCCAATCAAAAAACCCCAAATCTAAAAAAATAAAAAATAATAAAAAAAAATCAAAACCCCCAACCCACCAGTACAAGTAAAGGCAGTCCAGGTCATTCCAACTGGTCATAGGAATAACTAAAAAAATATTTTTAATTGCAACTCGTGCTATCTTGAGCCAGCTGCTTATTCTAACAGGCCTAAGGTTTTCTGCTCACAAAGCATTAATAATATGTGCCTTTTCCTAGAAAGGAAGGCTCTGCCTAAGTCTTACTGTGTCAGATAAAAAGTCCCAAAATAGACTTTGCAACCAAATAAAGTGTTTTATTCAGATATTCATTTGGATACGGCAGCGATGTTAAGGACAGCTATTCAAGTAGCTGAAGTAAGCCCTTCAAAAGAAGTCACACAGCTTTGAGGCTTGAACAAATTATTGTATGATCTCATCCAAGAGATCTAAATAGCTGGAACATCTGCCAGAGTCACCACCAATTTATTTAGCAGAGTTCATCAGCAGTTCATCAGCTCTGTGTGCACAAGCAGGTGCCAGGGCAGTCAATAAGGAGTCCTATACAGGACTTAAAAAGAGGAGAGGGGGAGGCGAGTGGGACAGAGATGGGCGATTTTACCGTCTCACACGGATGTGCATGAGCAGGAATAAAGTCCCTGTCAAATGAGAGCAGTGACTATTACTGAGGGGAGAAGTGCGGAAATTCTTTTTCCCAGAGAAGTATTACATGCACAAGTAACTATATTGTTAAAATTTTTTTTATTTGTGACAGTAAAGAAACCATTCAATACCTGATTGACAACACTTCCCTCTCCTGAAAACACTCATATGGTATCTGTAGTGTTTCTCAAGTATCGCTGGATTGTTCATTGCATTAAAGTGTAAACAGCTCCATTATTAGGAAAAAAAAAAAAAAGAAAAAAAAAAAAGGAACATTTCCATTGCTTACTCCTCTGTTAAGAAGTTCCCAATAGATCTTTAACAAGGAAGGAAAAAAAAAAAGTCAGCTGGATTTTTACAATATAATGTGAAACAGAAACCCGACAGCTGGTTTTGCATAGTTAGCCCAGAGATTTCTCAGCAATTGCCCCACGCGCGCCTCACCTGCCCTCCCAGCCCCACAAAGGCATAACATCACAGCACCTTGGAAATCAGAGGCACAAACTTGGTTTTGTTTTACAAATAGGGCTGTGCGGTACTGTGTTTTATTAGTTTAAAAAGAATCTGTAAAACATAGGATTAAGTATTTGTAAATTATAGAGCTACAGATTTTTTTTTTTTAAACACTGAAATTTCAAAAGCTGCAACATCAGTACACACCAGTGTCATTTCGATACTTTATTGTCCCCAACCAGTCTAATCAAAATCATGCTGTGATAAAGTGATTGCATACACCGATAACCAAATCTCTTCAGGTGTTGAGTTTCTTCCACGTATAACCTTGCTGTTTAAGAAAAGATTAAAGGGCAAAACAAATAGACAAATTATTCTTCCAAAGCTACCTAAATGAACACAGCAATATTGTACATTTGCTACGATCTTCCATTCAAAACCTGCCGCACTTTCCTGGTGGTTAGCGAGAGTTCTGCGCACAGCCCTAGTTTACAAATGGCAATTTAATCGTAACACTTCAGTTGAATTTCAAGAATCTAAGGCATTCTGCCTTACAGCTTAATTTAAAAATACCTATACAGGCAAAAAACCTTTTTTAACCCAACATAAAAAGGACAACAGAACTTCAGGCCAGGCAGCGTTTCTCTAGCTGAACAGAATGACCAACGGGAAAAGACTTTTTAATGCTTCTATAATATCCAGAAATAGAATTGAAAACCAGGGTTTATAACAGCCCTGGTGACCTGCATGCATTAACTGCACTTCAAAATATGTAAGAGATTTAGGAAAGAAATATTTTTTTCCTATTTTAATTTTTAAAATCTTGTATTTAAAATACAATCAAATACCCGTATTGCAAATTTTACAAACATTCCACTCATTATCTGACTTTATGGACAGAACTATATTGCTTTGTTAAAATCTAGAAACCCTAAATATAAAGCGTATGTATATTCACGCAGACTTAACACTTGAAATTTCAAGTACGATGAAAGTGTCAAAATAAACCACCATGACAGCTTGATCCCTTCGGCCAAAATCTGAATAACCAGGGAAGTCCAAACCTGACTGCCGAGTACTCCAAGTTTTATTTCAATGAGAATGATTTAAAAAAAAAAAATTAAAAAAAAATAATCAGAAGTTAAGATTCTAGCAGGGATCAAAACTGTTGCCAAATTTTTCGCCTTCGTATTGTCACCAAATGTCATTTTAATGCTGTACTAAGTTAAAATAAGTTTAACGTTTTTTTTTTTTAATGTGTGGATTTCAAGATCCAAAATAAACAATAAAAACCAAGTATGGTTGCACAGAACATCAACAGAACCGTTCTTCCAGAAGCTGGTGCAGAAGTTCAGTTGTCCATTATATGTGGATTTTAAAACAATACAAGACACTTTAATAATCAACATTCATTCACAGACTTAAGGCAACTGGTTCATGAAATCGCTGCTTTCATAAATGCAAACTAATGACATGGTTTGTCTCACGTACAACAGGTCACAACCATTAAATGGTAATGTCTCTGTGGGGTTATTTATTGTCTAATTGGAAGATTGTTTGGTCTAATGCTAGCGAGAAAGTCTTTGAATTTTTTCAGCCATTCCTATCATACCTGCACAACTAACTACAACCTGAATACTTTCCCTGCAGACTGCATTTGAAGCCTAGAAGCGACAAACACAGTTGAAAATACTGCTCAGAGAACAACTTTTTGGCAGCTTACAGTTTCATTACTCTGAAGTCAAATACAAAATTAAACAATCTTAAACCGAAAGTAAACGTTGATGGACTAACCAGAATCCATATGTCCTTCCCCCCCCCCCCCCATTTTTTAAACAACATAGGTTTTAAAATTTGACAGTTTTGTCTTTTGTTGTGGCACAGAATTATACAGTACTAAGGTAATGCCAACTGGTAAGAAAACAAAACGGTGATGCCGTACAGACTCACGAGCGTCACGGGACTGCCTCTACCATCCCTCGCTGCGAGACACAGCCCGCAGCTGGTGCACGGCTGGACTGCAAGGGGGCAAAGTCATCTTTCAGTTTTATACTGCCCCTACGACAACCTACTCACTGCCTGTGTAGGCTGGCCTGCCCTTCTATGAATGAATTTGTTAAGCTGCTTCACCAATGTTTTAGACGAGGATGACAATCCCAGTCCATCGCAAAGATTTTTTTTTTTTTTTCCCCAAGTCGTCAAGACTTTTTGAGGAAAACGGACAAGGCAAAGGAGATTTACTATTCAGAATTTAGCACAAGGCTAATTAGAAGCACCAACTACTCCATTTAGTTTTCGCTGATGACAGCCAAACATAGCTGTAAATTTTTATGTTTGTAGATTTCTGGTGCGGAAAATAATTATAAGTTATAATTAAAAGGTGACACTGGAAAGGAAAAAAAAAAATAGGTGTGCCTTGTTCTTCAAAGGCTTAAAATATTTAGAAGCTATTCTTTCGAAAGGGTACCTGTGACACTGCAGAAGATGCTAAGCAGGTTCTCAGATTCAGAGATGAGACTTACTCAACCTCAAAGCCAGAGGATGGCTTTTGGTCTAGGCTAGTAACTTTTGCCCTTCTAGCAAGACTCGATAAAGCCCCCAATCTGCACCTAACACCTTGAGGAAGAAGAAATACAAATTGGAGATGTGGGAAAACTACTTTTTGCATTTTTATATACCAAAGGAGAGGGCTTCATCCCAACTGAAAAAAAAAATTCTATTAAAAAATCCTTTGCAGGTCACCTTTAACTGAGTTCTCTGGTATATCTGATACCGTAGGATTAATAGATAGGGGTGGGATATGAAGCCTGCATTTTATTTATTGCCCAAGTTTGCAGCTTACAGAAAATGTTTCATAGCACAGGCACAGTGGCAAAAACAGTATAACAGCCGATGGTCAACTCCATTTGGTGAGTATACAGTAGCAGCAATTAAAAGAAAAAAGTACTCCAAACAGCTCAATACAGATCCAGCTTACCCAGATGGGTTTTTTTTTTTTTTAAGAAAAGAATCTGAAACTAATAAATAGACCTCCTCCCCATTCTCCCCAGATAATGGTTTTCCAAAAAACGAGAGGCATGGCAGTTGTGCGTAAGCAGAGACAATAGAACTTCATCTGTCTAGAAGAAAAGGTGCTTTAGATGTATTAGCCACCTTATTTTCTCAACGTCATCATTCCCTAATACTCAAACAACTGCAGATATGTTCAAAACTGTGCCCAAAATCGTATCAGTGAAACAACCATGTAATTAACCCAAATCACCCCTCCCACAAACGCTTAAACCTTCTGAGCATGACAAAATGTAATACAACTTAATGCCGTTGTGGAGACAGGAACCCAGCATCTTTGTTTCAACTTTTTCCTTTGTTATATATTACAGTGCTCTATAAAATTTTTCCTTTTTCCTTTTAAAGCATTTAGACAATACAAGACTAAAAGATGTCTGGAAATACGTCTTATACAAAAATGAATTTTTATCTTAAAATAACATTCAAAAAGGCACTTCATTCTGTAAGAAAAAATTCAGAGTCAGGTCAACTGCTCTAAGCAGGGGGGTAAAATTGTCTGCATAGTGGGAGGGGAAGAAAGGGAGAGAAATTCAACTGCTGAAATACAAGCTTCTTTTTTGGCATGTTTTAAGAAAAGCTGATCCAGTAAAAGATGTCCATTTATGAAATTCATTAAAAGAGTCCCATTTAAAATAGCTTCTTTTTTTTTTTTTTTTTTTCCTTTAAAAAAGTAGTCTGAACACATGACCTTAGGAGTCAGGCTTCTGAAGGCTTAATAGCATCACTCATGATTGTCCTTCGTGTCCAATGTAACAGGAAGATCAAGAGTAGCACTTCTGACAGGGGTGACCTCCCCAAAGCTTACATTTGAAAGAGCTGAAAAAGATGGAGACAGCCTCTAGCAACTGCAATCTAGTAGCAGAAGTCAGTCAAAGTTAAGGGCTACCTGTTGCAGAGTTTATGAAGCATACTGTAAACTTCTTCCTCTTTGCTTAGTCCTTCAAAGAAAGGAATAAGATCTAGCAGCTCTGTGTCTGTCATGTCATCAAACCAGGACTGCACAGGCACCTGAAACAAAGCAACCGATAAATATTAAGATGACTTTATGACGTGAAGAACGTGTGAGTTTTGCCTACGTAGGTGTCCTGTAACATTTACTGCCATCACAAGTCATTAGCATTCAAGTGGACTACCGGGTTCAAGCCCACATTTTTTAGTATGCAACATCAACCCCAAATCCAACTGTAGAACAGTTGACCTTCCAAATCCAACTGTAGAACAGTTGACATACAGCTGACTTTCTCCCACATGTCCAGGTAATCTACATGACCCAACACAGGACAGCTCAATTTGCTCTGCCTCCTTGATATTCGGAATGGACTGGAAGGAAGATACAGGTTATGAAGCTGTACTGACACTTTATTTATGTCCAAGTCTTTTTTTCTCGTCTAAGTATTATCAGTGTGAGTCACTAAACACAGGCATGCAGCAACAAACCCTTCTGGCATGAGGCTGCGGAGGAAATATTTAAACAGTGAGTACAGAGCAGATTTCAGATTAAAATATAAGACCTTGAGAGCAGGTTCAGAAAATAATGCATATAATAACACTTCTTAAATATGTGGGCTAGATTTGGGGAAGGAGTTCCGTGTATTTTCATTATGGAAGTACACTGAGGTCTTTCAAAGACTATCTTCGATCTTGTTACAAGCTCTGGTTTCTGCAGAGACTCGAATTCATCAGTTAGCTAACAGCACTTTTCTATACATGATTAAACCACTCTGACAAGGCCCTTAATTTCATCTCCCAAATTTCTACAGCTCATTATTTTCTTGGCACTGAATTCCGAGATACCAACTGACAATCTGGATCAGGTTTTTAATTTTAACCATGAACATAAATTAGAGCTACAGCTCCTGGTTATTATATATAGCAACTTTAAATCATGTGTGGCACCAACCAGAAAGATGTTTTCACCCAATCATTTAGGGCATCACAGTATTAAGATCTGAATTTAAAAGCAGATTGCTGCAAGATGAATGCCACACGTAAAACAAACAAAAAAACCCAACAACAACAACAAGAAAAGCTATTCAGGAGAGGCAGGACTATGCAAAACAGTGTTCCTGATAGAAGTTTTCTATGTCAAGTTTAAGAATTCACCAAAAAGGCAGCCGGAAAACATCAAAGAAAACATTGCACAGCCTGGTTGTTTAAAAGTCAGTAGATCTAAGGCGAGTTCCAGCTTGCCAACCTGGCAGCTACAAAACAGATGTGAGCATCTGTACTGATTGCAACAACGGATGGAGCAAGCGCCAGACCACTCCATCACAGTTGCTGGAGCCAATAAGAAACACACAAGTGAAAATGTGCGTTGCTCCTAATTATTCCCCTTTGTTGACTAACATTTCTAATTATGAAGCAAGTTATCACAAAAATACTTAAAAGGAGAAGCTTAACAACACGACAGGATCTTGATTTTTTTTTTTCCCCTTAGCCACAAATAGACAACTCAGTAACCAGTAAAGCATTAACTGTCTTGTCTAATAAAATATTTTCACTCATGCAGTGAAGAAAGATGGAGTACCAAAAGCAGTTCAAGTAAACCATCCTTTCTGTAATCACCACTCCAAAGAACAAAAACTATGCTGGAGGGCAGCTTTGCTTTTTAGAGCTAGGTTAGTTACTCAGGTTCTACACCGCTTGGTATTTCTCAAAACTGATGGACTTCGTGCCAAAAGCTAAAACTGAAAGCAGATTAACAGTCCTGACTATGACACACCCAAAATCAGTTTGCCCCAGTCCTTCACCATTTGGCAGTGACTACTAGAACCTACCTGCAGTCTAAGAACATACAGAAACTAATACAAATTAATGTTCTGAAAGGCTCTTTTCTGAATCAGAAAGTCTGGGCAAGGACCAGAAAGATCAAGTTACATTTGAGGAGTTCAAATACTGAGAATACTTACTGCATTTTCAGGATGGAAGATGTAAGATGCAGGAGAATTATCTACTATAATAACTTTACTCAGCTCACGTCCCAGTCGACTCAGATCCTTCACATAATTTCCTCGGTGGAAAACACAGGATTCTCTAAAGAGCCTTGCCCTGAACACACCCCAGCGATCCAGTAAGTCGGCTACTGGGTCTGCATACTTAAAAACAGAAGTTAGAAACATGAAGTTAGTAAAGCGCAGATAAGGCTAATTCACAGAACGATACAAAGAAGGAACACAAAATAATTTCAGATAAAATGCCCTTTCTTCATTTGCTTCCCTGCTCCTTGTTAATTAATTTACAATGCCTGCAAACCTGAAGTGATTAACGGGGAGATAACACAAAAGTGGGATGGTTATCTTTCTAGGGAAGGCTAACTTGCACTTGAATGTTTTCTGTGATTTATCGATTAGGTTTTATTCTTAGGGCCAACTTACAGTTACCCTAGGAGTCACCTAAAAGTTGATGGATACAGAGATCTCACCTAACATTACCATAAAACCAACGAATACTAACAGAAAAATCTATATGAAGCCACTTCCACAGCCAATTCATATCCACGTCCCTCTGAAGATAAACCGCAACGAACGCATCTAAGCTTGGTGTAGCTTTCTCATATGATGCCCTTGGAGCGACTGGGACAGAACCTTAAGATTACCAAATTGCATAATTGGGACATAAAAGATCAGACAAAGCTGTTATTAGAATGTTATTGTACCCATGTGCAATACTGGGAAATTCTTATTTTATATATAAGATGATACTTTAAGTGAGGCACAGCTTAGAATCCAACAACTGATATAAACTATCCAAGGGAAAGTATTCAGATAAACCAGAACATGGAAGAACCATGTACTTGAAAATGGTAGTAATAACTATTTTTGTAGAATAGGGATTACCATTTTCCTATATTTTAAACTGAGAAACAAAATTGATGTTGAAATCAATCATCTTTTGACTATGAAACCTGCCAGACATCTAGCTGCAGTATGAGATCATTCCATTATTTAGGAAGGCTGGACCAGATGATCCTTGAGGTCCCTTCCAACCTAGGATTCTATGATTTTTTCACAGTACGACTGAACAGAACACGGTAACCAGAGCGCAGGGAAGAATCCCCTCGTAAGCAGGCACTGTAGCAGGTCAAACAGGGACCTGTCCCCTTCCACCACCTCTACAGTAGGTTGGAGTAAAAGCTTACTATGCTAGGTTATTATTTAGAAACAGTCAATATGATTTTACAAACAAGACACCACAAATACAATACACTGGAAGAAGTGAAAAATATGCCTACTACTGTAATGTCTACCACAAAACTACCTACGAGGTACTACTGCTACTGGAGACCAGAGGGCACAAAATATTCCTGTTGATGTTTCAAGCTTCACAAAATGTCTAATTTGCTAGCTCCCGATTGCAATTGCACCTTGACAGAAAAAAAAAAATGTGTTTCCAAATTTTCAGACACGGTGAATTTCTGAATCACCGGTTGATCATGTAGGTAGCATTAAATACAGTGTATTTTATTTCATGCCCAGCTTTAATATACTGCTTTACTCGCACGCTATTTGTTCTAATTTCTCACTATAACCATGGTAACTTGTAAGCCTTTCATATTGGCATTATGAGCAATGCATGGAGGCTACATTATGAGACAAGCCCATATGTGATGGTGTTACCATGGAAACACTTACCCACACACTAGCAGACAAAGTACACACTGTCAGACAAAGAAGCAGAAAAGAAGGGGAAAAATTAAGATAGTACCAACTGTGGAAATAATAATCCATAGAAAAACCCAACCAAACGTCCAGTGACCAGCACCGTGAGGGCTAACGAGATGAAGAGGAACAAACCTTGGCTAGACTGGCTGTGAAGAGTACACATTCAAAGAGCTCTCCCATCCTCTGAAGAAACTCATCCACATGTGGTCGCTTCAATACATAAACCTGGAATGACAATGGCTATTTAGGTCAAACAGTGTTTCAGGCAAAAGGAAAAAACAACCCCTCAAAACACTCCTGTAATCCTAACACTTGAAGAAACAAAAGTTTGCATGGAAGCAGTTCAAATGAAACGCTGAAAGGAAAAGAAAAAAAACCAAGTATACAAGATAAAAGTAGACATTCAATAATGAGAAATTTGAATGCACGGGCTGCCAAGCCCCATGCTGATTATGCAATTGCAAATACCGTGCATCATCTGGAGTGATGCTTCTTGAAAAAATCTCATTAAAGGCAAAGAGAGACAGTAGGGCTTCTCAAGAAGCGAGGATTCAGATCTCTCAACCGAAATGATTTTGGTGCTGGTGTCTTCGGTCCTGAAGGGCTTTACAGAAGGAATAAATCTGATGAAACCGCTATGATGACAGCAATTGCACAACAGGGAACTGTTTTCTTCCTGTGGCTAATTCTTTCGTTTTTTAAATTCCAGGCACTAAGTACCCTATCTCACCACGGATAGTTATCAGTCATCCGGCTCCGCAGACAACTTTCACCAAAAACCTTCATAGCGCCCCGCAGAATGGCTAGCAAACGTTGCTTTCAAAATCCGGTGGCGAGGTCTATAGCATCTTCTGCCGTGACCTTGTCATTAAAAATGGTAAATGCTCAGGATCTCTCTCCTCTTGAGCAGCTTGGTTTCAGCAAGGTTATCTTGCCTTTTTGCACTGACAACCATACAGGCACAGCTTGGCTGCCTACTGTCAACAACCTGATTAGTAAGTATTAGAGCCTCCTTGCCTCTCTTTTTGGAGCAAGCGAGATGATTTGCGTTCACAGAAAACACCGAGATAAGATAACTGCTGCTCAGAAAGCCTGCAAGTAGTTCACAATATGCTGGGAAGCTGAAGAGGGGAGTCTGCTTGAAAAATATTTATCTATCTTGTTTGCACTTAGATTAAAAGTTTGAGAGAAAACACTGGCCGCATTTTATCTTCTTTGTTTGGCAAATAACCCTTAATACTGGACATCTCAAATGAAGCCTGGCATATAACTGAATTCAGGAAGAATTAATTGCAAGACTGACGCAATTTCAGGAATATCTTTCTTTGATATGTAGAACTAGAGTAATTGCATGTATTCTAGTACATTCATATTAATAAAACCGTAAAAAACATAAGGCACCCAGAGAAAGAGCCTGAAGGAGAAAATTATGGAAGTGCCAGCTTGAACTGAAGTGTAACAATTAAAGCCTTTAGCAAAAGAAGGGAGAAAGTTGCATAAGGGAGACTTGAAATTGAAAAACTAAATCTGAAAGCAAAGTTTTATTAAAAACATACATGATGGAGCTGTACCTTAATGACCAAAGCAGAAATGTTAATTACTTTTCCACTTTATGTAGCATATAGCTCATAGCATGAAGACTTGATCTGCTTTAAGTTATTTCTATGAAGTCCAAACTCTTTCTGGCCCCTCAAATTCAAGCAATACATCCAAACTTTGATACAGATAACAAGTTATAACCCAGATTTTTTTTTCTTCTTTAAACAACCACAGCAGCACTTAACCAATTAATTAATGTGACATTTTATGAATTAAAGACAGTTAACAGATGTGCTTCAACACCACTCTCTTTCCAGATAATTACAGCAAAGTTTCCTGTATTTTGCTAGGCATAAACCAAGTAATTTCCTCTCCTACAACAACGCAATTAATTTTGTACTTAAATCTTACTACACGAAGTTGTTCTGTAGTATTTCCTTTCCAAATTGCATCTCCAATTTTTTAAAGACAGGGGTAGAAAGACAGTGGCAGACCTTCTCTATTTGGGCACCCAGAAAGAGATGCAAGTTACTCCTTAACTCTACAGTTCCTAATGAAGTTCTTAATTCTTTAGCCTTAAATTATATTCCTACACTTATTTTTGAGGGCGCAAAAAGGACACCCCAGAGTCTTAAATTCTTGGATAGGAAGTGCTGGAATTTAGTATTAATTTCCCTTTTAAAACCTTGTGTTTTCAGGAACAGCAAAAGAAGCGTCCCCTTCGCTCTTCACCCCTATCTGTGCCTGTGTCGGTGAACTATTTCCACTTGGAATGTAATTACAGACTCCAAGCCAGAGATATGAACTTTGCTGCTTGCAACCTAACCCACCTCTTCCATAAAGAGAGCATACAGTAAATCAACCCAGCAGCTACAGACCGAGAGCTCCTTAACCACAGGCTTGCAGACAGGAGTGGGTTTATAAAAGCAAGTATTTGCTATACGCGCTCTTTTGGCAATTTGTAGGTCTCCTAATACTGTGACTAGTCGGTATTAGCTGTAAGTACGCAGTGTTTTTAAGTTGTATTGTCTCTATCCCCCAGGTTTAGATCTCCTGATCCACCACAGAGCTCCCTCAACCTCCTGTACTTGAGCTTCTCTTGCTGTTTTGCCTTAAATCTTACCTACTGGGCTCTGGCCAACAGATTTGCCCCTCATTTTAAATGCCTTATTAATAATAAATGCCACCTCTTAGGATGAGGTCTCACCAATTTTTTCCCTTCACTCTCTCCTCCTCTAAAAAGCCCCAACTCCTTCACTTTTTAACAACACTTTTTTTTTTTTTTTTTTTCAGAACAACATACATTAATACTTTTGATGGTTATTCCCCTTGAAGTTTTTTTTTGAGAAGTCTTACTTAGATCCTGGAAGCAACTGCAAGTGTGCTGGTATCCTGGGCTACAAAATCTCTTTGGTTTACTTCACATAAAAAGCTTTCTTCAGCTGACAGTGCAGCTCTTTTCTCCTCTTCCTCCTCATTTGGAATTTTTTCCCCTTTACTTTGTTAGCGGCTGGACTTGCATCTCAATGCCGCATGGTTATTTGTGGCTTGGCTTTTTCCTCTGTTGCCTGATGTCTTCAGTTTAAGTCTCTAGACTAACTGGCTCCTGGCATTTTTCTGAGATTTATATACTGTCTTCAGGGCATTAAAAAAAACCCAACCCTCCGGTTTTTCTGTGTTGTATGCTCACTAATTTCTTCCTTATCACAGTAAGAATTTAGAGGACTACAGTCTTTTTTTTTTTTTTATTTGAAATGAACCTTACTCTTAAAATGTTAAGGCACAAATCAGGCACTGGGCATGTTTTCACAGGATTCTGTACTTACAGCTGCTAATGGCAGAACCCAAGTAATTATCTTTAATTGTTTTCATGCATTTGGTGTTTCCACATACATTTTCTACATCTCAAAGCAGTCTTAACCTAAAAAGACTCAGTATTTGTACACCAAAAGTGAAACCCAATTCAATTTTAATCAGTTAAATAGGACACAAAGAATTGCCTTTCCAAACCAGCTTTACAATAACGAAATCTTCAAGTAACAATAAAGCAATTCACCCGTGACAACTCAAGCTCCTGTAATCTCCCTTTTTGTGGGCTGGGTGCATCTTCTTAACAGCGAGCAGAAAACAAAACGCATCCTTGAGCCTCCTCGTCTGCCTGGTTCACACAGTTGTGGTTGCCTCCCAGTGCAAGTAACCAAGAATAGGCCAGCTAGAATGGATACAGCCTATCCTGGATTACTTGAACCAGGCCACATCCTTCTGTGAGAAAATGAACAAAGTTTGTCCTTTATAGAAAGAAATTTTATTATTTTTGAACGGCGTTCCCCACCCCTCCACAATAAAAAACATTTTGTATGTTACAGTCAGAGTATACATGCTAAACATTGCTTTAGCTTTCAACAACTAAAAATAAGCAATTGGTAATTGAATATACAAAACACTTAAAAACTGATTTTACTCACTTAATAAACAAATTACCTTAACAAATGAACTTCCAAGTAACATCAAATCAAACTCTTCCTGGCTGCCCTCTTTACTCTTTGACACTGAGAGCAAGGCACAAAGGCACTGCAAGTCAATTTGGATAAAAGACAAAGGACCACCATACCCTAAAAATCTTTACCTGTTGGGGTTTACAGCTATATTAAACGCACGGTTTCTAATCTGGGGGTTGTGATTGTGGTTGCTCTGCATTCGTTAAATGGGAAGCACGCTCCAAAAGAGAGAACCTGTTCTTGCAGAAGTTACGTCAAGGGTACCAAACAGGCTGAACGTCTTTTCTCCAGCAACTCCTTTAATCCTCAGACTTTCTCTAAAGAGCACTCTTAGTTGCAACACATTTCGCTGGACTTCCCACAGTTTCTCACTTATAATTTGGTAGAGCAGGGGACCAGCTCTAATTTCCTTTTATTCAGAGAATCAGAGAGAAATGAGAGAACTGGCCAGGAGGGTGTCAGCTTGCATTAGAACTGCCCTTTTGTGTCTGTGCCATCATTTCCAACACAAAGCATGGGATTCATCTCCTGTAACTTTAGCTGCCCTGTAGACGGGCACAGTCTCTGCAGGCATCTAAAGACCCATAACGGAAGGAAAGAGAGGTACCTCCACACATGAGTTACTTCTAAAACAAAATGACAAATCCTTTCTAAAGAGGGAAGCCTTTTTTGAATACCTCTGTTGCACAACAAAAAAGTTACAACAGTTACCACGAACAACACTTGTTAGGTAAGTCAGCCCCAAAACTCTTTCAAGTGTACAGCAATTGAATTTGCCACAGCTTGTATTTGTGGTATACGAGACCTGAAGAATCTCACATAATCTCAAATTTCTTTCTGAATGGGCACTTCTAAAATGGTGTTCTCCATTTGTTTTCCATGGGGTAGAGGCAGGGTTCAAGTACAACACCACTCTGTCAGTCTCCTGCTCGATAAGATACCAGGCTTACTGGTAAAGCAGGTAGGGACAGGCACTACAGACAGTGTGGTTTCACAACATTTCACGTATCCCATAGTATTTTAAACAGGTGGAAGTATTTCCCAATGCCAATGATTAACCTTTGAGTATACAAACTGCTTAGGAAAATGGACAGGCATTATACAGATGGCAAATTCTGATGGGTGACAAAAATCGTTGGTATCTGTTCAGTTTATGCTCTAAGTTAATTAAAAAAAATTACAGGTTTGAAGTGGAAACCGGCTGTCAAAGCCCTACAGCCTGTGTTAACACCCACTGGACTAAGCCAGAACGTCCGCTTTTGCCCTTCAGATTATCACAGTTAAATAAAAAAAGATTGCTGGATGATAGTACATTGCTTTGCCTGCAGAGGTATTACAAACACAGGGACCCAAGTCTTTGCCTGTTCTGCATACTGTATAAATTACCTTTACTTCAAGGATCACACATTCCTTACAATTAACTTCACTTCAACCACCCATCTGCGACAGATTTTTACCTATTTTAGAGATTAAGAATGTGAAATATAAAGGTATTAAGCAATTTCCTTGAAAATTATGCAGGAAGCATCCAGCAAAGCACAGTCAGAGACTCCCTTCACTTGACCTTCTCTGTCAAGAGCAGCCTTCCTCCTTCATGTCTAGGGTACGGACAAATCCACTCCCTTTGACCCATTGGTTTTGGTTTGTTTTTCCCCTGACACGCAGTCATCTTGAGTGCCTAACTGCATTACGTTTGGTGAAGAATCTGAAAGTTTGCAGTGGGGAACAGAAAAGCAACAGGCTTTTGAAGTGCTTGACTGTAAAGCCCAAATAGTCTTTTACCGGGTTTTATTGCAAAATGTAAATACGTGATCTTGACAAGCTAAGTGATCACAATCCTAAGCCATTCAAAATTGTTAGGCAACCTAATTTATTCCCTTTCAAAAGCATTCCAGAAAGTTTTAGGGGAGAAAATGTCTGCGTTACAGCACCAAACACAATTAAAGCCCACATCAAATGAGGACAGACAGTATCACAATAAATCTCCCAAAACATCACTTACGTATTTTAAGCATTCAGCTCTGGTGAACAATAAAGGTTTAAGTACCCTAGATATTGAATTTTTCTACGTAAAACAGGCACAGTGTAAAAACTGTCACAGCAACTATAGCTTTAAAACTCATTTCAGTCCAGTGACTGATATTTAGTAATAATTTTAAGAGCAACAATTACACGGATAGTTTTCATAACAGGGAATCAAACAAAACCGATGCACTAACTTCATGATCTATCAATTGTTCCAAGATCAAACTATGAACATATTAAAACAATCCATATAAAAAGACAACATTTCAAAAATTGAAGTATTTAAAATCTCCATTGAACCACATCCAGGGAAGATTTGCAACTCAATAACTGCATTATCTTTAACCTACAACAATCAATAGAAGGTGTTTCAAACAATTTTCAAGATTCATGTATCAGAAAGGCTCAACTTCACATTAACCAGTAAAACCAGTCTCCAGAAATAACTTTAATGTCTGACTGAAGAGGAAAATCTTTGGCACTAATTTATTTCATTCAATGTTTTCAGAAATCACTACTGACTAAAGACACCAAGGTAAGATACACAAAGGGGACAGACTTTCAAATTATGGGTGTTTTGCATGTACTGAAAACCATTTCACAGAGTCTTAAGTGAAAAAAATTAGTCTCCTTGCAATTTTGTCTGGACCTTGTAAAGATGCTGAAGCGTATACAAAGTCCTAGCAGAGGAACTTAAATTACTTACAGGAAGAAAAGGGGACAGAACTTAGATTGCCACAAAAACTGAAGAAATATCTGTTCTTCCTTAATAGTTTTATAAAGCTCTGACCATATGAACTACCAACAGAAATTAAAGCCAACTTATGTCCTGTTTGTCTGTGGAGGCAATGAGAATACAGTATTCAAGTAGCTTTTTCTGGGCCTTGCAATGTTTGAGAACCCATCCTTAGATAATTTCCTGTTTGAAAATGTTTTTAAATTGACAAAGAGTCAAGTATTGAAGTCCTGAGAGAGAGACTCTAGAGAAGTGAAAAAGTTAAAACCAAGACTTAGTAGTTAGAAACTACATACCTGATCAAATAGGGATGCCTGTCTGGATGAGACATTCCAGACTACACAGCTTTTGTATTTTGCAAAAGGACAAGTTATTGAATGTCAAGCAGCAAATGAAGAAAGATAACTCTCTGGGATGCTGAGGACAGTTGCACCACCAGCACAACGCTAAGGGAACAAGAGCACTTACCTGATGTATGGTTCCATCAATTTCAACAGGAACGATGAAATCAGCATTGCTAATTGGCTAGAAAGAACGACAAGGAAATAAATCAACGTTAAAAATAAGATCATTAGAGGGAAGATTTCAGAGGTGTAAAAGAGAAGAGTACTTACTTCTCGGGAACAAGTTAATAAGCTTTTCTGACTGTACAGATCCACCCTGTGTGCGCACCCTTTACAGGCACAAGTCAGACGTCTTACACAGCCGTATTCACCAGATACTGCACTTCCCTCTTCTCTCATATTTTTAAGCTTTGTACAATATAACATGCTTTACTGCTTGAATAAGCCCCGCTACCTCCGGGTGTGTTTACTGGGATAAGCATCTATTTGATTAACTCTTTCATCAAGTCTGTGTGGATGATGACAAAGAAATTCAGCTATGGGCTTCACGTATTCTATTCTGGCTCATCAATTAGTAATTAATTAAAAACAAAGACAGTGGTAAAAGTAATACCTAATGGTTATATTTGAATCAGGAGCTGCAGCAAGTTGCAACAAGACTTAAGTCGTATAGTTAAATGATTCTCAAGATGCAATACCTCAAGAACGTGCCATACCAATCAGATGAATCCCATAAAACTGCATTTTAAACTCAAAAGGGAAGAGCAGGCACACTCTGTCCAAGTCCTTGAATCCATTTTGCCAGCCTGTTGAATACAACTTATTTCTTAAGACTTACTGTGAAAACCTGTTGGTCAAGTAAAATTACTTTGGAAAGCAGAAAAATGACCTTCTAGACAGTTTAAGAGTACATAGTTTAATCTTGGCTAGATAGTAGTGGTAGCTGGGTGACGCACAGCTAAGAATGTTTACTAGTTCAAACGGACATCAAACTTGGCAGAATCCTTTGGTACGGTTCATGCATTACGTCCGTGATTAAAAAAAAAAAAAAACAACAAAAAACCAATCACCACGAACCATGTAAACAAGCCTGGCTGAAGTCTGTAACTCACTCCACGATCTGCAGCTTGGAAATGGCCGAGATACAGAGCTGCCAAATATAGTTTTAACAGGACTGATTAACAGACAATAAGCTTCATGGATAACAGCCTAAAACAAAGGCTGGGAGCAGTCTGGCTGGTAACTGGTATGGCATTACTAAGGATGGATATCGTCTTCACTCAGCTCTATCAGACTTGCACAGACTTTCTCACCTGGTTTTCTGGATCAGCCAGTAGACTGATCTTAAGTACCACCAAGGAGCACGTCCTGGAGGAATCTGCAAGACTAGAAACAGCTTTCAAACCCATCTGGGCGGGCAAGGAGGTGCCAAGGAAGCGGAGAAGCAGCCAAGGTAAAGAGACCAAGAAGCAGATGACAAACTGGTGAGCATAAAGAGCTGCTCTGTGGAAAATGGTAGGAAAAAAGGATCCCGCAATATCAACCTGATAGCACCATTTTGATCCCATTCCCTGGAAAAAACGAGATTCTAATTCCACTGTTAAATGACCCTCCTGCGAGGAGAACAAAGCGACAGTAAGAATTTATATGCAGGGCAACACCTTCTCTCAGTAGTGAAGTAATAAGGAAGATGTTTTGATCCGACACCTGCAAGCGCTGCGTCAGAGGGCAAATGAGAAGCTACACCAAACCCACTCGTCCTGACCAACCAGTATGGGCAACCAAACCTCCAGAGCAGCTGATGCTGGAAACCCCCATTCTGTTGACTGCCACGCTAGTATGATCTAAAGAATTCCTCAAATACCCGCAGATACAATCTAGGTTTTTCTTTAGCTGAGAGCAAGCAATTTCCAAGATACACCCCCCTTTCTGCCTCTGCAAGACAGGGGGGAGGCTCCCATCTGCTACCTGCATGAAGCCCCCCAGACAGACGATACTCTGCAGCATCTCCGACAGCCAGAGAACAGGCACATAAAAATGTACTGAAGCTTCACCTTAAAAGAAACCCAAATGAACAGTCAATGAGACTCAGCCACCAAAGTTTTCAAGTGGGTGCCAGCGTCGTACACGCTTTGAGAAGACTTGCACGCACTTGAAGAATTTATATATGCATGACGCCCTTAAGCAAGATAAATATTCTGTACCAGCAGAAAAAGAATAGGTCACTGCAAGTTGCAAAGGTTTTGAAGCCCACTGATAAAATATCCAGCTATTACTAAACTTTAACGGAAGCAACAGCAACCAGATGCCAGAGAAAAGCACATTCTGTGTAGACAACCTAACTTTTGCTAACAAATAAAACTCACCCTTAGACTTAGTAACACTAACCAAACTACTGGCAGCCCAGAAGGCCAACCGTACTCTGGGCTGCATCATGAGAAGCGTGGCCAGCAAGTCGAGGGAGGTGACTCTGCCCCTCTACTCTGCTCTGGGGAGACCTCACCTGGAGCCCTGCGTTCAGCTCTGGAGCCCTCAGCAGAAGAAGGACATGGAAGTGTTGGAGCGGGGCCAGAGGAGGGCCATAAAAACGATCCGAGGGCTGGAGCCCCTCTGCTATGAGGCCAGGCTGAGAGAGTTGGGGTTGTTCAGCCTGGAGAAGAGAAGGCTGCGGGCAGACCTGATTACGGCCTTTCAGTACCTAAAGGGGGCCTATAGGAAAGATGGGGACAATCTTTTCAGTAGGGCCAGCTGTGTCAGGACAAGGGGTAATGGTTTTAAACTAAACCGGGGTAGGTTTAGACTGGATCTAAGGAAGAAATTCTTTCCAGTGAGGGTGGTGAAACCCTGGAACAGGTTGCCCAGAGAGGTGGTGGAGGCCCCATCCCTGGGAACATTCAAGGCCAGGTTGGACGGGGCTCTGAGCAACCTGATCTGGTTAAAGGTGTCCCTGCTCCTGCAGGGGGGTTGCGCTAGATGACCTCTAGGGGTCCCTTCCAACCCAAAACATTCTATGATTCTACTCAACTATGTATTTGCTTCCCCCACTTATCCTTTAGGTACTACGTAGCTTGCTTGTTGGCACAAGCGATAAGGAAGAGAGCTTGGGCTGGGGTTCTGTGCTTCATCACGGTGGGAAGACAGGAGAAAAGTCTGCAGCAGTTTGCTGGATAAAGGCTTCTGGGGCTGCACACATGAAGCACGTACGTGCCTCAAGTGGGAGCCACAGAGACAGAGCGTGAAAGAAGACAATGTGTTTCCACTGAATCTTTACTTCAGCTAGAACTGTTTCTATTTAATAAAAAGCTTCAGAGTTTTAAATGTTCTAGAAGTGTTTCACAGCCAGTTTTGAATATGACTACATTCCAGACTTGCATGTGGTTTAATGCATTTTATACAAAACCATGTTTACATCTCCTTGATTTAATAATTTATGATTTTTGCTTCTGTTATTGTTTTATGATGGGAATGATAACTATAATGTCTATCTATTCCTTTTTTACTCTTGCCAAAGCACCCCAAACTTTATTCCTTTAATGTGCCCTTAACATGAAAGACCAGTACCTCCTTAAAGCTTCACAAATATGCAGGGGCATAAAAAGGCAAGAATTACCCTCCTTCAGATGTTGCTGCTTTCATAAAAAAGCACTTTAAATACTCTGCCTCTCTGGTTGTGTTAAAAAAAAAAAAAATTATCTGCATTTGAAATATGTAGCCTATTTCTTAACAGAATTATGAATTCTAAAATATCATGTGTTTTAAATAAAGCCTTTTCTACTAAAAATCACAAATTTATGGATGCTTTTACAGCTTTTAAGTCGGGACCTGCCTGGGTAGAGCAGACATGTTTTAGTGGAAAAAAAAAAATAATACAACTAAAAGAAACCGCAGAAGTAACTTGATTTTCAGGCAGAGCAACGTGCATATAGGTGTTAAATCCCCTTGCTCCTCTGGAAATCCATCGTTATTTTTGATGACCGCAACGGCCTTGCTTCAGCTGAAGCATCTCCCTTTCTGAAACAAAATCCAAACAGCACCCCCTGGACAGCGCCAGCCACCAAACCGCTAAAGCCGTTCCCTCCAGCACATGGTTTTCTCTTACAAACTCCCATCACAGGGCTTCTTCCCGTTCAGATAATGTCCCTGTAGCCGTAAGACTCCAATACTGCAGAAACACCAACATTTGCCTCACGCTATTTGCTTCGCACAAAAAAGGGACCAGTTTTCTTTTCCCAACACAAAACATTATTCAGTGTTCCAAGACTAAGTCGGGTAATCTTTTGATTTTTCTTAAATATCTATGTAACATCATTTAAATACCCATTAAATATCATTTGAATAAATGGGATGATTAAAACAAGCCCACTAAGAAAGCACACAGCAATAAAGGCAAACCTCAATCCTACAAGAAAGGACTTACACTATGTCAACCATTACACATTTACTTCTTTAAAATGGTTTTAAAAAAAAATAAATTATTAACCACCTAAATTGAATCTCACTTTGTTTCAAAACCCAGGAAAATCACAGTTACCCACAGCATTCAGAAAACAAACTTTTCTTTTTACATTTCAGATAACACTAAGCGTAATAGTTCATTATTTTTATGTAAATTTAGAGTTTTAAATTTAGCTTTCCCCTCCTATTCTTGACTCTCATTTTAATTAGGAAGGCATGGTCACTCCCCCTTCCCAATCCAGCTGTGTTTCTCATCTCCCTGAAAAATTCTCAAGTGCAAGTTCAGTCTGGGTATAGCAGACAAGGATCTGGCACTGAGGTTAAGAGGTTCCTGTGCGCCACCACAAATTGTTATATACCATTAGGCAAAATATAGACGGAGAAGAATCTTAGTTTCAGTTTGAGGCACAGGAATATTTTTTCTAGTATCTCCATATAAGTTCTTCTTTTAAGTCAACAAAGACAGGCTGTTGCCAAATTCTAACCGCAACATGAATTATGGTTTGCATATTTAAATGCTGGCAACTAAATATTGCAGGATTAAAATGTTGAGTTTATGCCAGCAGTGAAAAACAAAGTGCAATCAAAACTAGAAGACTATAAAGTTGGTGGTAACTCCAGCTTGCTGTTAAGAAAGAAATATATTACTGATTCTTAAAAATTCTCCAATAGCAAAGTATAAAACTGGCACATGCTTCAGCATGTCTGACATTTGCTCATCAGAAATACAACCAGTACTCTGCGCCAGTTTAGGTTATTTGTATTTCTGAATTCTCCTATTCTAACTTTAGCCCTACTTAAACAATAGAAAAATACCACCACATGCTGAAATCTGAAGGGTTATAAAAGTTGCCCCTACAAGATGACTGACACATCAGCAACAGCTAAATGCTATTTGCTTTCCTGCTGTGAAAGCTAAATTCTTACAAACACTGAGATCCACAGCAAGCAATCTGCAGCAACAGTGCACAGCAATCACCAGTGCCCCAAACCAACTGGTTTAAGGTACATCTACGTAGCATAAAGGCATGCTGAATTTCCATTCTCCTAGACTAACTATGGCATCATTTAAACATCAGAAACGAAACCATGTTTTCAGAGCAACAAGCTTTGTACCTGTTGAAATACAGGTCCTTGTTGGAGTAGTTACCATTTGGAGCCATAAAGTCAACAACCATTCAAGGCCTTGCTGCAGTCGGTGTTGACTTTCTCGAAACCAAAAAAATAGCACTGTCTGTGCTACTCCCCTTACAGCTAAATTAGGATGAATAGTCATAGGAGAAACAACGAGAACTAGCAGGCGTCCTGGGCGAGCCTGTAAGACTAGTTAACGTGTTAAGAGGCTTAACAGTTCCTACAACATTCACCGACAGATTCAAGTTGCAAGACATCGCTTTTGAATTTACTTACCTTAAATGAACTGTGCACTAAAGTTTCATCTAAATCAATGACCACACACTTCTTCCCATAGTCTGATGCTGTCAGTTCTGGCAGGAGGTATTTAGCTGGTGGCTAAAAACAGAGAGGAGAGAGGAAGACAACAACAACAAAAAAAGTAAAACCTCTATTGAAGGGGCACTCTTCTGCCAACTTTACTATTCTAGTAGTTACTGGGAACTGAAATACATGACTCGAAAGTTGAATGCATTTCTGGGCTCATAGCAAGTACATGTATGGAAATTAATGGCTCATGCAATAACCATATGGACTTTTTTTTTAAAAAAAAAAAAAAAAAAAAAGATATACTTGTTTAGAATGATCTCCAAAGCATTGGAAATGAAAATGGTAAAACAGCACCACTAGCTAAAAAATAACAGTAAAAAATGGGACATTTTGATAGAATATCTTTTCCAGTGACCCTCTTCTTAATGCCTTGGGTTTGGATGCTGTTATCCTATTCACAGGCAATGCTATTTCCAGCCATATCACACTGATGGACATTTACACAAATCATTATTTCTGTTTGCCGTGAAAGATGCTAAAGTGGAGAAATCAATCCTGAAGGAAGACAGCATTACTAGTTTTATTTTCCAGGACATGTCTCCACTCTCATTTTTACCACTTGTGAAGGTGCTGACCAAGAGCTTTCACGTGGATTACGTTCCCAATCAAGGTATTAAAGTTGCAGTAGAATCTAAACTAGGCTCTTTTCTACAGTACGCTGCCCTTACTAAAAAATGGTACCAATTACACAAATTGACAATTTTTCTGAAAGCAATGCAGACAGTCATATAGTCTTCCGAT
>NW_009260479.1:1668589-1700610 GCF_000687185.1 Egretta garzetta | reverse complement strand
CAGTTCTATCATTTTAGACTTCGGTACTGGACACTTCCTCAAATATCAGAAATGGGAGAGAACGCTTCCATTTGGAGCTGAAACACTGCTGCCACTCGCTTCAAGAGGGGTTTTTTTTTTGATGAAGGAAAAGGACTAGCTTTATAGAAAAGTATCAATAGGGAGAAGCTCAAGATGGAGAGGAAATTAAATTAATGAAGAATTGGATACAGAACTCTAACTTCATTCTTTTGCTATCTTTTTATCTGTTCAGACAACGTTGCTCTGGCAAGGATGCATCTATTGTGTTTTTTGATCTTTTCGCTTGCTTTTTGTAGAGGTGCTCGCAGAGGTCTGAGGCCACCCCTCAGCAGGCAGTGGGTGACAAAAGGAGTCGGACACCCCCTGAACACCCTACAGCAGCAAGTACAGCTTACTGACCGCTGACTGATTTCAGATGTCGTCTCGAGTTGATAGATGCCGGCCAACGATACCTAGTAAGTCCTTGTTTAAATGAAGTAACTAAGAGATGAGATTCTGGACTTAAATAAAAGTGTCTTTAGCTAAAGTATAAGTGATTGGGGGATTTTTAGGAGCGCTCACTGAAACTGATTTAGTTCCTTACAATTAACATCAACAGCAATTTCTTCAGCTACCAGAATGGAAGCTGCTTTGCTTCCAAGGCATTTGTCTCAATGTGTTTTCTCTTAGCACGCGTCTAACATCGACCTTCAAGAAAAAACAACTGCTGCTTAATGCCTATAAAGTAAGTGTCCGTCACAGTAACCTCGCCAGACCAAAATTTATAGGGCACTCTTTCTAGATTATAGATAGTCCCATGTATACATTACTTCCACAACCGCTTGAGCTCTACCCTTGCTTGTTCAGAACTAGGACCAGATCAAAGAAATTTAGGTTTTCCCCTTCTATTTCAAAATCTAAAAGGCATTTAGGCACCCCACCTCAATTTTTCATAGTAAGAAGGATCTGGACCTGCAACCTAAATAGATGAAAAGCTTACTTGAAGAAAAATCAAGCCCATTTAAAGACAATAACCTTGCGAACCCATGTTGTGATACTGATTTCTTGTCTTTGAAGAGAAAAAGGTAGGAATATCCCAAGAGACCTTAAGAGTACTTTTTTTTTCACAGAATAGTTAATTTTGATACTCTTAAGACTGTTAGTATTTAGTTTAAATTTTGTAGTAAGTTAATCTGCATAAGCAGTTCAAAGCCAGAGATTTCTTCTGCTGTGTGAATTCTTTTTCAAACTGAAAATATCTACATATATGGAAAATATATGGAAATAGATCTTCTTTCATATGAAAATATGTATATGAAAAATATGGGCACTGCCACTTTGCAGATATCTCTGTTTTTTATACAGACACTACTAGGCCTGTCATCAGGAAAAGGATGGACATGCACCAAGGACTCTAAATGCAAGAACCTTCAACTCCTGAGAACCCAAATTCCTTGACTGCATGGTGAGAGTCAGTCTGCTCCCATCCTCCTCATCCACCGGCAGCTCTGCCCTCTCCAAAGCAGGGCCCGGGAGAGGAACAAGCTTACCTGCGGTATCTACACAGAGATGCTGGTTACTGCTAGAGTTTCTCTCCCTTTTCAGTACTGCCTTAAGAGATAACGTGTACTTATTGACCTAACTTTATCTAACAGGACTACACCTTAAGGTTTTTTCCTGGGGAAGGTCTCCCACTAGGACACACCAACCTTTCCACAAGCTTTGGCTTCTTGAATTCAATCTGATCCTGTTTTCAAAGACACCTGGCCAACAGCCTACACATTCGAAGATCAGAAGAAATAAATTTTCCATTTCAGAACTTTTGCCTCTGTTGCCCTCAGCTTTGAAAATACATTTGCCCCCTGATAATCTAACAGGGACAAGGAAACTATTCTGAAGCTGAAGGCACTACAAGTTGTGAGACTGCTAAATGTCTAGCGTAGCACTCTGGAGCAAGGGTGACATTTCTGAGGCTTTAGGAACCTAAAGGATTTTTTCGTAGGTTATCAGTCCACTCGTTTCGCTGTTCCAAGCTTTCTGATTGAAAGCAATTTCCACATGCCAAGAGTAGCAAAGCACCTAGGCAGAAACACGCATTACTCAGTACTGTACTTTGATTTCCTCACTAATGGGAACATAACCAAGAAGAGTTGTAATTACCAGATTTCCATCATAGTTAATAGTGAATAGTTATGGATCTTTGATAATTTCTTTTTTTTTTTTAAACATAGTAGCTTTAAAGATATCTAAGGTAATTAGAAGTATTTAATTGTGGCTAACAGCAACTCGTATTTACTATGGAATACTCTCCGAAAGACTGCAGACTTCCACAAAACTCAGCAAAAAAATAACATGTGGTATCTCAGTACTGTAAATCCTAGCTTGGTCTTCAATTCCAACAAGACATAAATTGTATACAAGTTAAAGCTTTTAAACTAGTCACTGTTTGGGATTTATGCATTCCAGCCAGGTCTCATGGCTGATCAGCTTAACAGACCTTGTAGTGAAACGACTGCTGCACTGCTTCAGTCCCGTGGAAATAGTATATTCCCTAAGAAAAAAAAAAAAAAAAAGGGGGTGGTGGTGGCAAGAAAACAGGACTTTTGGTTGAAGCATAAACAGCTGGTCAACACAAACCTTTCAGAAATTTACTGTATAAAACAATCATAACCTTTCTTCCCTGTAGGCCCGTATTTCCCACAGAGACAAGTATTGGAATTAATAAGCCCTTCCTTTGTATACTGGAAATCTTGTGTAGCGTAAGTGCAGCGCATTAATTTGCTGTTCATGTTCCCTTCAATCCACACTTTTGGTTGCACTCTACGTAGCTAGCAGCTTCTCCCGGCAGTTACACATAGAAACACTCTTAATAGAAGATAAATTATTCCCACTTAAAACACAGCTGCCAAAAGACGCCAGCTCTTGTTATGAAACAGGCAGTTCACAGAATTTCTTCTAGGAAAAGTTGTAGCAAGAAAGTGTCTAAATGTAGGTGAGGACGAGTGAAAAACCAATATCCCAAAACTAAAATTTAACATCTGCAGGGATTCCCAGGACTACTTTTGGCACCACGCCTTAATACTGGGATTTTAAATTGAACAAAAGAAATGGACGCTCCAACACATCCTTAAGCAGGTGCCTGAGGATGGTTTTGTATTTCCATCCACCTCTTCATTCAAAAGAATGAAAACAAGTGCTGGAGTTGCTATGGGTCTACTTTGATTTCTCTACCATACTCCTTTCCAAACAAAGCTGAGAAAAATCCATGAAAGCACAGGCATCCTGAGCTACACTTAATATGTTTTTAAGTCAGGTCTATCACAAAGTGTCAGCTGGTACTGGTTTTTCTAAATGTGTGTGTGTTTATTTCAGCCCTAAAAATAAATCATTTTGCAATATTAGGAAAAAAAAAATCAATTATGCTGTTGCTTAATCTATGCCTTATCTGGGAACAGTTTGAAAATAGGAGACCCAAACAGGATAAAGTTAATCTTTAAAACACCAAAGTCATACTGTTTCTGTTTCCTGAAGAACCTAATTTGAAGCTGGAACATTTCTTGCATAGCAGTTACCTCTATCAACAACCAAGTGAAAATCCATATTAATTCAAGTTTTTAAATTAAGTGCAATACAGGAAAAATTTGACTCAGCAGAAGCTATACTTCACTGGTATTGCATATATGTAAAGCAACGGAAGTTTTCGAACAGGTGACCTCAGCCAACTGCCAGATTTTATACATGCCTGATAAAGCTCCAGAAAACCTTGGATTTTTTCTGGAGGTTTCAAGTTGAAAGTTTAATGAGTAGGCAGTCGGCAGTGCTCTTTTCAAAGTCACCAAGGAATTCTCTAAACACTTGAAATGATTACATTTGCAATGAGCCCTATAAAAAGTAAATATCCAACCCAATTGTGACCAAGCTCACTCTATGTCTGTTTAGAAGATTCCTCCCCGGGTATGTACAGTATGTACAGTTCAAACAGCCTCTTTCACATCCGTGACCCTATGCAGCAGAGCATCAAGAATTTCTGCCTTAATGGGCCTTAATCACACGGTTAAGAGCTGTCTCAGAGTGAACCTCTGGGCTTCGGTGCTCAGGACAAACAGCTCTTCCAAGACTGGCAAAAAGGACGGCTTTAATTTTAGGCATTTTTCAAAGAGAATGTTGGCTTTGCATCTTGGCTTGTATCAGGAATAGTGTGGCCAGCAGGAGCAGGGCAGGGATGGTGCCCCTGTCCTGGGCACTGGTGAGGCCACCCCTCAAATGCTGGGGTCAGGGTTGGGCCCCTCACTACAAGAAAGACATTGTGTTGCTGGAACATGTCCAGAGGAGAGCAACAAAGCTGGGGAGGGGTCTGGAGCCCAAGTCTTACAAGGAGAGGCTGAGGGAACTGGGGTTGTTCAGCCTGGAGCAGAGGAGGCTGAGGGGAGCCCTCATCGCTCCCTACAACTGCCTGAGAAGAGGGGGGATCTGGGGGGGTGTGTCAGGCTCTGCTGCCTGGTAACGGGCGATGGGATGAGGGGAAACAGCCTCAAGTTGTGCCAGGGCAGGGTTAGGTTGGACATTAGGAAAATTTTTTTCACTGAAAGGGCTGTCAGGCTCTGGAATGGGCTGCCCAGGGAAGGGGTCGATTCCCCACCCCTGGGGGTATTTAAAAGCCAGGCAGATGAGGTGCTTAGGGACAGGGTTTAGTGGTGGGATGGCAGGGTTAGGGGAACGGTTGGACTTGATGATCTTAAAGGGCTTTTCCAACCTAAACGATTCTGTGATTCATTCCTACCACTCTCTCCATAGGCAGTTCACTTCTGTCTTTAGACTATTCTGTACTAACGCTCACTGGCTTCTGCTTGACAGCGAGAAGCACTCTGATACTCGGATAATAAATGTCATGCAATGGCCTGCGGGCAATGGTTGCTTGACAACACTCCCATGTCCTGCTGGAAGAAGGCATCAGATGGCACTGGAGAAGAGGAACCAGTGTGTTTAAAGTCATCTGCTCACTGAGAACTCTACGTCATGACTGCAAAGTTAATTTTACTGCCTTATTAAAGTGCTGGGAATATAGGTCAGCAAAATTGCAGTTGAACTACCAAAAAAAAAAAAAAGGAAAGAAAAAAAAGAAACCCCAAATCTAACAGAGCACTGCTTTAACATCAGAAAGATGGTGTTCTAGCAGAGTATCTCATTTCATGTTTGTACCGGACAAAGCGGTACTCATTTGTCATTTCAAAATTTTGTTCTGTTTGAATTCTTGTTTCATTAATACCTGCCTTCACTCTTAGGCAAAATTTTATTCCAGGTCGGAGCACAGCCAGAACATGTTTTATGTTCAAGTAACTACCAGTGGAGCAACTACAGCCACCAAACAGAATCTGGCAGGCATGTAAAAGCAATTTAGAAATCAGTATTTTCATACATCCAAAGTGTGTTATTCCCAGACTTGCATATATACGACTTACATGCATGTACATGTGTGTATGCATGCACGCAAACATATGCATGAGCCATACTAGAAGTGATTTCGGATTATAAATAACAGGTAAACAATAAAGAGTAATTTCTAACAGTTCTTAAATCCAAGAAAAAGTGGTGAAGGAGATAAGTGATCTGCACAGTTATAGCAATCCCTTGACACTACTGCACTGCAGCATGGACAGGGAAGGGAAAAAAAAATGGTATCTTGGGGAATATTCAGGTCTTTAGGGGCTACCAAATATCTCAAGAAAGAGGGCTGTGTCAGCAACTCCACACATCAGCACTGCTATTTCCTGGAAAACTCTGCAATAATAAAGTATTATAAACAGCAAAGGAACTAAAAACCCCCACGTATTTCCAGATTTAAAAAGTCTAAGTCTTCATTCGCCTAAAAAAACAAGTAGAAAAATAGAAGCTTTTTGACCAAAAAATTATTTAAACATGACTAAATTAAGAGCTTCAGTTTGAAGAATTATTTTTTTTTCTTTTTATTTAGTTTTGAAAAATAATTCAGATGCCAAATGGCATTCCAAGTTTAATCCAGGGAAGATAAGCAGAAATATTAAGGCCCATAAACCAGCAGCTGATACTGAGAGCATCACCTCAAATGAGTGCTGTAATGCAGCTATGGTCAGTGTACTCTCTGTTTTCCTAAAGTGGCTTGTTTCAAACAAATTATGTAGTTTCTAACTCTTCTTTTCAAACTGGAATATAGGGAAAAATCAGAGGAAAAGGTTTTTGTAACTGTGTCCCACATTGTGCTGATGTCGCCTTTTGCCTCTATTAAAACAAGTAACTTCAACTTTCGGACTACTTCATGCATTTTCAAAATGATAAAAATTCAGAAACAAATTTAACTGAGATGCAAGATGAGAACCATATAAACCCCAAACTCTTCTTTTAGTCCCTGTACAACACGTGCAGTTCAGTTCATCTCTGAGTATACAACACTACAGACAGAACATAAAATCCTCTTGTTAACATGCAACACAAAACAGACCTGTTAGACTGCAACGTAAGATGAATCAAAGCAAAAGTTATGAAAAGTATTAAAAGAAAAAGGGATAAAAATACATACACTTGGTATAGGCATGACCTGCATCTGGTCACCCTGGGGAAAAAGAAAAAAAAAAAAAAAATCACTGTAAGGGTAATGGCTTTTAAAGGGTAGAACAAAGGTCTGTAGCAGTAAATGTAGCACTCAAACATTGTAAACCAAAAGTTCAAACTTTTCAAGAAACCAGGGTAAAAAAAAAAAAATAAATAAATGAAAACAGGATCTTGCATTTTAGTCGCTGAGATGATCGGTTAGTATATCGGCATTTATGATTTTTAGAGGATTGGACTGGTAAAACTCATGCTATGATTAATAAGAGATGGTAAGAAGGTACCTGTATTTACTGTAACTTTTTCAGCTTTAAGATCTACTAATGGGTATATTTGTCTATTTTCACTGCAGCAACAAGAGGCCCAGCCAGACCTTGGTAGCAGGGCAGAAGCCCACTCCTTGAAGTTAACTTCTCTTGAGAGAACTGCCTCAAAAAACAGCATTTTCACTTAGGCAACAGGAAAATGCTCAAGATGGACATCATCATCATCATCATGGATGATGAAGATAAACCAATCCAAGGAATTTCACTTTCTTCACCCAGATAGAGGCAACAGTATCGGTGCTTTTCCCATGGTCTCACTTTTGTGTTGTATTTGGGAGAAGGCAAAACAGTCTTTGGCCAACTTGACCTTTTCTTCTCATCCTGGAACCCAAGACAAAGACACTTCCATTTACAGCTTCTAAATAGAGATAGGCTGGTCGCCAACTCAATATGTAAGACATTTTGGGAATAGGAACCGTATTTTCTGATCTTACTGATCTGTCAAAAACAAGTATTCGTTTTCTGGTGGGCACAGTGCATTAAAAAAAAAAAAAAAAAAAAAAGGAAGCTGATCCTTCTAGCACAGACGTTACTTAGGTGGATTATTTTATTCTTTAATTACTTGGACAACACAGGCTCTGACTACCAGCAGATTGACTATCTACTGAAAGAGCCATTTTTAACATTAAAAAATGTTCCAGCTGAAAAAGTCTTCTGTTCACTTATTTTGGAGTCTAACATAGTGTTGACACATAACTGACAAACAACAGTAATTCAGTATTAAAGTCCTTTTTTTATTGCTACAGCAGCAGAAATTTCTACTGAAGTTTGACCAAAATGCAGAGAAGCTGATGAAGCAGCTAGAGAGCAGCAACTACCGTAAACTATCAAGAACTTTACTTCAGACAAAAGAATCTGATTTCTATAAAAACAAACACAAAACCTGGTAAGAATCGAAGTTTTCCTCAAGGTAATGGCAAAAAGAAAATAATAATAAAAAAAATAATTCAGCACGTTAATGTCGTGTTAGTGGAACATCATTTGAAGCTCATGGGCCATTTAAGAAAGGAGTGAATTTGAGTAGGTGCCAGTCAGATTAGCTGGCCTGTGATCAGATTGTTATCAAGGATATGGTTACACAGAGAGCACACAGATTGTGAACCTGTGTTGTGTTTTGTATTTAAAGGCATTTTTTGCATTCGCTGGTAGAGAGGATACAACTGGAGCACCTCTTCTGTCAACAGACAAAAACAGCGTATGAGAGAGAGAGAGAGGCATATCCACAGTTACGGTACAAGACTATCTTGCTCTTGGACAGAAATATAGCTGTGTATCACAGCAGGTTTTCCCACAGACTTCAAGAGGCACTCATCGCAGCGTAACTCGTTTTCTATTTTGGCAATCTCTTGAAGCAAGAGCTGCACACTCCATGGTATCACTGTTAAGCCTGACTTTCATGGGAAACCAGAACCTAAGTTGCTAAAGGACTCGCACTACTGTTCACTTTATTTTTCTTGCAGAATTTCTTAAATCAAAAAACAGGGAAAACAAGCAAATTTCCTAAGAGGAACCATAAAGGTACCTATGCAAATATCAAAATGGTAATGATCACAACTGGAAAAACAAGCAGAAAGATAAATGCAAGAGTCTGTTGGTAAAGCGTAAGTGTTCATGAACAGGCAAATGCTTTTTAAAAACAAGCCGACTATGGGAAACTTTTAAAAAGTGTCCTGCCTCATTTCCTGATGCCTTGGAACAGGAAGGGAAGTAAGTCATAACGTTATCGTTTGAAATAGATGACAGATGACTGCATTTGTTGAAGTCTTTCCACAAGCTCCCTGATGCTGGTAACAGGACAAAGCTGTTCCTGTAATGCCAAAATTTCCCCATTCTATCACTAAGATAACCCACAAACTGATTTGTCCAGCCACTGAAATCAGGTTTGGGGTTTTTTTCCATGGCATGATATATACAGATGAAACGATAAATCCTACCTTTTCCCGTCGCTATGTAATTTTAGTCTGAGAGACACAATGTTTTCAGTGCCACATTCATTCACTGATGCTGTCTGTCTGCAGTCACCTACGGGATCCATGAGCATCAAGCAACAGACCACACTACTTTGCTTTTTTGAGAACCGTCAGTATTCAAAGATAAGGAGCTGTTCCATTTTAAAGAATAACCCCTTAAAAGAAGCAGCTGATCAAAAGAACAGATTTATCATATTTGTTTCTTGAACACAAAGCTTATACTAGACCATGGCAGGTTCTTTAAAAACAATGTTATAGTAGCTACTTGACTCTTTCATTGACTTGGACTACTGAGCTTTGCCTCTTAATATAGATGTTTTGGGGAGACAAAGCGGGTCAGAATGAGTAGGCAGAAACAGAGGAACCAAACATAGCTATACAGAGGGTTTTTTTTCTAAATAGACCTACCATACCACATGCTGACAGTGACCAACAGAACCAAACACTAGGAATTTTCTTGTTTGGATCAGCCAAGCTTAAGCAGAAGGAAGAATACTGTTACTTAGATTAATCTCGCTTATCTTCCTCCACACTGGGGAGTGAGACTGGTTTCCACGCCTGTTGGGAAAGCATGCTCTTAATAAGACTCCCCATCAAAGAGTCCATGCTCATGTGGCTCCTCTAGGTCTCTTGCACGAAGGAGATACTACTTTTGACCTGAAAAACGTGCTCCCTACAAGCTGTTTTTCTCACTCTGGTGAACCATATTCACGCTGGATAGAGAAGATCCCTTCCCCTGCACTTTCAAGAGATCCCTTTATAAGCAGAGAAGAGCGTTGGAGACATGGACACAGGTCATCGAACAGCTTGCCAGCATCACCTCGGAGATGACAGCACCGTGCAGCAAAAAGCAGTGAGGAAAAGGAGAGCTAATTTTTGTAGTGGTTAGGATGGGTGACGTGAAAATTCAAGGACTTGACCTTTCTGGCTTCATTCCTGTTATGGGGAAAGCAGTGGGGGCAGCTGCTGCCCCCAGAATAAACCTTGTTCTAATTCTGTCTTCTTCCCTGTTGAGTGTGGATCAAGACCTTCTCCTCTCATCCAACAAGTATAAAAAACCCTTTCCTCATTCATGTTTCATCTTGTTGAACACGAGCCATCTACCCGATTTGGATCTAACCGTGAAACAAAAGCAGAGATGACTCTAGTGGAAGTGGGTTGTAAGTGAAATGGCAAAGTGCCAGTAGACTTGTCGGAGCTCCCTCACCCATCACGATGGAAGGCGAAGGCAAGAGAGAGCCACTTTGCATCTAGCTTTTCTCACCGTTTTCTGTCTAGATCCCTCCCTGAAGCCTGCAGATGAAATCTGTATGTGCAAACACTTCAAAACGCAGGTAACAAATTTACCCAGAAAAAAACCCCAAAAAACAACCAACCTTACACCAAGAAGCATACCCAGAAAATACACAAATGGAGTCAAGTTGCTAACTCAAGAACAGAAATTGAGATTTGAATTCATTCAGAAGAAAATAAAAACCTCTTCCCTCTCCCAGCACTCTGGACCCTAAAAAAACTGGCTGGAAGGTCATTGTGAGTTGCCTGCTGCTGAGGAGGCAGGAAAAAATTAGCAAGGATTTCATGAGGCTGAACATTGTGTGCTCCCGATGACACATCTGGCTCGGCATCCAAGCTGTAGACAGGCTGATATATTCACGGTGATAGAGAGCTACGTCTTAGCATATATCTTTGTGCTGCACTAAAATGCTGTCACGTTTTAAGAAAAACAAATATCCAGCAGTTTCAGTAAATACAAGTTATTATTGAAAAATGTGGTATTGAAGCTTTAGAGACAGAATTTACCAGTAGAAGAGTCAGGCTTGGACAAGCTGCTGCTCTGTGAGCAGAGGGTTTAAAAGTGAACTCAATACTTTAAAGAAGTTTTTGGTCTTTTTCCCCTAATGGAACAGAAGTCAGGGCTGAAAAACCCTGTTTATTCAAAACCATGTTCAGTTTGGTGTTTCTTCCAATCCTATTAAGAACATGACTCTTGACTTGCCAAGCAAAATGAAGTCACATAATTTAGTTAAATACTAAATGAAGCACTGATCTAATTTTTTCTAATACAGCAAAATAATAATAATATTAAAATCACACAATGCAATTAGTCTGAACAAAATTTCAGAACTGTGTTTTCAATTTCTTCATAAAATACTCTTCCCCACTGTCCCTCCCTTACAACAGGTTAGCACTGAAAGAACCGAGGCTCCTAGACAGAAGGACGTTAGCTCGTCCCATCAACTTCAAGAATATGCCAGAAGCAACACAGAATGAACACTGAATTCCTGCAAGACCAGCAGCAGCTTTCCCTGCTCCTTTCCCTCCTCTGAAGCCTTTATCACCGGTTTTCATGTTACAACTCTACTGAACAGTAAAGACGAAAGGAAAGTACATCCAAGTTGTTTTAGACTAGTTTCTAATGGAAACTATTTAACATCATTGTGCAATTTTCTTTTTCCATTTTTGAAGGAAAGGGTCACAACGCATGAACTGACTGGGCCGTGGTCAGAGGTCACCTGTGATGTGATAAATAATTAATACAACATACAAAAGAGATAGCAGATGTAAGTAAGTGACCATTTGAAGAGCAGATCAACAGAATTTAAACTATTCTTAACTTGGCAGGCAGATTAATGTAACAAGAGCTTTAATTAAACAGCAGAGGATTTTAAGCAGTGAGTTGTCAGGCGTGCTTTTCTTTCCTAAAAAAGGTAGTTTTGTCATTCCTGCACATTTAATTTCACCAGTTTAGAAACTGAGTCCTACTGTTGCACGTATTTTCCCCCAACTCACTTATGACTTCTGAATCTATACAAGATGCTCACTGTAACTCGCTCAAATCCAAGCAGCCCGCACGGTTCTAAGACACGGCTCTTGTAGTAAAAAGCCCTAGCCTGACAGTGTAATGATATTCAAATCTTCAGTGCTGTTTTTCTTGCTTTAAAAGAATTTCCTACTTACACTAACCATGTTAGCACTGAAAATAAACACGGCATATAAAAACACATACAAAGCTTATTAGTCTTCAATACTGCACGTAAAATAGAAATGTTGCAGGCTTATTTGCGCTCACTGAAGAGCTACCCAATGGCTTAGCCATGCTGGATTTCTTCTACAAAGATCTGTACGCATCTGAGCGCATTTCATTCTGTTTGAAGAAAATGCACTCTTTAATAATTTTTTTTTTTTTTTTTTAAACATATTCCTTGAACTCTTTACTCAATTAAGCTGTAGCCTGGTAATGCTGCGAATGCTGTGATTTGTGTCTTGGCCTCGGGAACAAGTGCTGCACTACTTCAGCGTTGTTCACTAAGGTAGCACAGAGTGAGGAGGGAAGCTTTTGTGAACATACATGCGATCACTCGCTCAAGGGATGAAATATATTTCCGAAGTAATTAATAGTTTTACAAAATACATTCTGAAAACTACTGACTCCACACCATTTCAATCCACATTTTCTATAGAAAAAACAAACTTTTTTTTCTTTACTTTTTGCTTTCTAATAAACTCTCATCTTCTCTCACTTGTAACTGCTGGTAGCCTCAGCTCTGCCTCCTTTCCATTCCCTAGCATAGTGGAAAGGGATATTTTACTAGTTTCCCATTCCTTTTGCATTTCAGGTGAGTGTGTGCATACGTGCGCTACACACTACTCAGCTTTCCCTTCAGCTCATCCAGGCTAGATTTCCCTCCTTTCAGTCAAAACGTACCTCGGCTAGCAAAAGTAGTCTAAAAATACACACACAATTCCTCCTCTTGGGAGAGGAATTTTCATTGCACTTTACCTCTGCATGAGCAGCTTCAGCATGAACTGTTGCAGCAGTTCAGACTTTAGCTCCACACGTATTCTTAATTCTCCATGACTTTAACTTGCCTTCCTTTCCTCTCTCCCACCAAACAGTTCCTCTGCCCTTTCTTCTGCTCTTTTCAGAATTCAAACATAATCAGCAAAGTTCAAAACAAAAGCAAATGGGACAAGGTAGGTCAGAAATCAGCTACATCAGACATGAAAAATTAGCGTGAAGAGCAGAAGGGTGAAAAAGATAGAGACACCTCCATTTCTGCTATTACTCCCCATCATGGACACACCTATATTTGCAGTCTCTTTAAGTTCTGGAAGACTGCAAGGGGAATGGTGTTTCAATTTAGAATACAGCACTAGTGGAGTTCTGAAAGTGCCGAAATCAACATGGTATGGAAAAGATGGTATTCCTACGTTTGCTATATTGAACAGAAGTTCTTCAGTTCGTAACGCAAATGCTCTCAGTGTTATCAGACTTAAAAAGAACATATAAAGTAATTTGTGTTGTGATTTTATGAATATGGCAAAGCAATACCATTACTCAAGGCCAGGCTGGACGGGGCTCTGAGCAACCAGATCTAGTTAGCAGTGTCCCTGCTCACTGCAGGGGGGTTGGACTCGATGACCTCTAGGGTTCCCTTCCAACCCAAAACATTCTATGACTCTATGATTCTATGATTCCAGAACTCAATGAAAGCAACATGCTGCTCTTGCATACAATGCTTTGAAGTGCTAGAAAGTTTGTATCAAATAATTTGACTTATTAGATAAACAAAACTTAATAACCTGGAAAAATGGTGAAAAGCTGATACCTCTGGCATCAGCGTGCATTAAATGTAGGTGAGCTGGTTAGATAAAAGGTCTAAACAGTTATGGTTTCCCCCCTTTTTGAACTGTTCTCATATGCCACTGAAAACCGTTTCAACTGACATTCAAAGAGGTTCCACTACGCTCCAGTGGACACATTTTAACCTTCCTGTAGTTGGGTAAGAGAACCAAAGCTAGAGACAACTCGGTCTCTGAACTTCTGTAAGTCCACTTTTTTTTTAGTGTCTTACTCAGGTTTTAAATGTTGTTTGCTTATAAAACGTATAGTGCCAATACCCTTCATGGAAAAGTTAGTTTTAAGTTGCAGCTGAATAGACAGAATTAGAAATTTACCACCAAACCAGTAATTTCTTCTGTAACTCATAACATGCTCCCCAGGAGAAAAACTTATTAAGACAAACCTCCAGAAACATGGAGTTCAACCTTGGTTACAAAAGACCCGTATGACAGCAAAATAAGGTAAAAGCCTGACCTTTTGAAGTCCTCCATTCTCCTCCACCAAAGGAGGAAGAGCACTGGTGCTATTGGTAGATGGTGGTTCGACATTGTAGTCACGAAAGCAGCAGAATAAGGTGCTAAAGATACTTCGACTCCTCTGCTTCTTCAAGCTGATATTACATTGGGACACTAGGAAAAAAAAGACAGGAGAAAAATAAATTCATGTAGCACAGATCTAGTTTTCCAGACCACAATGACTGAATTTAAAATGCATGTTTATTACCCTCAGAAGTCCTTCCCAAGTCTTAAGATAACCTCAGAGAGATTTTCCATCATATTGAGACCCCCTTCCTTCCATTTCAACACATCTCTTCTTGTCAAACTCACACGGTGATGTTAGCCTATTACTGACCAACCTGGATCTGCACAATCAAAGGTCTTGTCATATTAAGACACTAAATACTGAGACTTTTCCTAGAAATATCCAAAGCAGATACTGTAAACTACATGAAATAACTTGCTGCTAAAATACATCTCTGCATGGCAAACAGGACTGATCTAAACCAGAAGAGACGCAATAAATGCCTACTAATGCCCGGGCGTATTTTCTGGCCAGCTCATGTGTGGAACATTTAAACTCCTGCAAGGGTCAGGAAAAAAAAAAAAAACCCCAACAGCTGAGATGTTTCTGAGTTTCCTCTGTTGCTGTTTGAGCGCGTTGCTGGAGGACAAGAGGCAGAACGCAGAGGCAGCGCCGTGAGCTGCACCACTGGCTGCAGGAACAAGGGTGTTACTAAATAAACAGGAGGCCTGGCCTTCCTCTTCAACTTGCTTATTGGTCTACCAGGATAAAAAAAACCCCTAACAAACTGGTAAAAGATTACATTCAGCTCAATGAAAGCAAGTGTAGCATTTTTGAAGACTAAAAACTGTAGGTAAAAGCAACAGTTTGGAGAAAAGAAATGCACGTAAGACATGTAGTGATTTCCCCAAGATTCAAACTCCTGAAAACTAGATCTTGAACACGTATTAAAATAAAAGAGTTGGAAAAAAGTTTTAGAATATTTTAAGCAATACTCGATTTGATCACCAAATATTTTAATGATCTATTGTTAGCTAGAAGTATTTGTTTCCTACACCGGAGTGCAAGACCCGACAGATTTAGCGCTCTGCCAGGGCAGGGACAGGCAAGCTCTTCATCTTGCGCCTTCCGTGCAGCCAGTTTTCTTTGATGTTTATCAACAGCACTGCACCACACGGTACTGAATGCTATCAATACCCAACTTGTTAAGATCACACGCTAACACAGCGAGAGACAACCATGTCACGTGCGTCTTGTAAATACCTGCTTCACCGCAACCATCACCGCGAGTACTGCGCAAAACCGAACACCCCGTGCCAGAGCCGGGCGCTCCCCTCCACCGTGCCTTAGCCAAGGCCAACTTGCCCTCTCCATTAAGCAGAGGGATATTTTAGACTAGAGAGATTAACGGCTTCCTTTTCAGAGTCAACAGATTATTTCATTTAAAATACAGGCAAACAAGCCCCAACAAGTTCTTTTTTTATTCTTCCCCCCCGCCCCCCCAGCCATGCAGCAGCACATCTTAAAGCGGCAAACTTCACAAGGTGGACTACACCCAGAAAGAAGGATGCTATGGAAGTCGTAGCCCCCAGCAGATTAGTAGCCATCCACACACTACATAGTTTATTTACATTCTGCATTAGAAGGAGCAAAACGGTCCCCCAACCCAAAGCTAGAGGGTAAGTGGAATTCTTAGTAAGTTGAGGGCTACAAAAATGATCCGAGGGCTGGAGCACCTCTTCTGTGAGGCCAGGCTGGGAGAGTTGGGGTTGTTCAGCCTGGAGAAGAGAAGGCTGCGGGGAGACCTGATTGCGGCCTTTCAGTACCTAAAGGGGGCCTATAGGAAAGACGGGGACAATCTTTTCAGTAGGGCCAGCTGTGTCAGGACAAGGGGTAATGGTTTTAAACTAAACCAGGGTAGGTTTAGACTGGATCTAAGGAAGAAATTCTTTCCAATGAGGGGGGTGAAACACTGGCACAGGTTGCCCAGAGAGGGGGTGGAGGCCCCATCCCTGGAAACATTCCAGGCCAGGTTGGACGGGGCTGTGAGCAACCTGATCTGGTTAGCGGTGTCCCTGCTCCTGCAGGGGGGTTGGGCTGGGTGTCCTCTAGGGGTCCCTTCCAACCCAAAGCATCCTATGATGCTATGATTCTAGGATAAGTCCCATCACACTCCTCAACGGGTAGCTCCCATCTTCCCTCCTCTCTCCAATTATTAGGGAACTGCCACACACATCTACCTTCCTCCTGATATTACAAAGATATCAAGCGTGATCAGGGCAACTGAATCAATGCAAATAATACAATTACTAACACAAAAAGAAAATTTCAGGGGGAGAAGAGTTTTCTATGAAAGAGAACAAATCTCCCGTGGAGGAATTAAGAGACACCATCGCGCTCTCAAGTCCGAAGGTGTGCAGGTACCTGCGTGTGCTTTGACAAGAAAACTTGTGTGCAAGTTTTGGTGTGAACTTTCAAGCACTCTCTGAAAGTAGAAACAAAATCTACTGAATTTTGAAGAGCCAGCATAAGCTAGACATCAGTATTTTCCTCCTCTCAAAGCACTTGCAAGGTGTTTAACAGGTCCGCCAGTAATGCTCTGGTCTCCATATAATATTAATTTCCAAAATATTTTCCTGCCTTAAGGGAGTGTGCAATGCTCAGGTTCAGTTATTAATTGCTACTAAGAGGAAAGTGTACTGGTATCAAAAACTGAACGGGTTTTATAAACTTTCACCATTTAAAAAGTGCTCCGATAACAGAATGAAGTCAGAACCGTGCACAGATTTGTGTGCGCCTGTGCATTTAAGGAAGTGTTTCATTACTTTAAAGACACTTGTAAACTGAAACCAATCTAATCACTGCTTTTCAATACTCCGGTTAAACAGAAAACATATGCCAAATGCTAGCCACTGGTGGTATATGTTACAGTAAAAGGCTTATTCTCAAAATGTCACATTCTGTCTGCAACAAATTTGCAGAAACATGTGCTCAGAAACCCTCAAAGAATGCCTATGCAGCTATGAAGGACTTTTTCCAAAACAGTACTCAAGAAAGTTTGTATTGCAGGCACAAGCAAGTTTGTTGCAGTAACATCCAGGGAAAGGACTATTCCTGTCTGACCTTAACACACTGAAACATGCTGGAATTCAAACAGGAAGCACAATGCTATGTGTCCTGTTCCCTTCAGCTAGCACCACAGAAACCATCCCAATAATCTGTATTTTGTTGTCAGCCTCTACTTAAAAATACGACAGCAAGTAATCAGATTTGAATATTTAGAAATGCTCTTACACAGCATTTATCGTAAGCTTTTGTTTCTTCCTGGATGTTGTAAGGTACAAGAATGTAACATTAAACTTCATTCTGCAAACAACTTGCATGCATAAAATAGTCCTCCCAAAGCCAAGACTGCATTTTGTATTAAAGTCCAGTTTATATTTGAGGCTGGGATTGAGGCAGGTCTTCAGTGCAGGATCCATTCCTATAAAGCGAGTGCGTCAAGCAAGAAAAATTAATTACCAGATGTTTGCTTAAGAAATGTTGCAGAGCACTTCTGAGCTTAGTCTTTGGGAGGGGACTGAATACAAACAGCACGCAAGGCAAGAATTTACCTAAATCACATCACGTTTGTCCCCAAACCTCGTAATGCTAACGATCAGACCATGGATGGTCTGGACACGCAAAGACCCATATTAACTGCTTACAGGATGAAGTCCCAGATTTTCAAGAGAAATTCTGCCCAGTAACAACTACAGCATTTCACGGAGAGGAGTGAAAGCAGGGATGCTGCATGGGCTCCGATGGCTACAGCTTTATAAATACGTGTGTGGCCAAGAGATGCTCAAACTCCTCGCCTCTAGTGATTCCTCCGGTCTGGTTGTATCTTGCTCCTCCGAGCTGTGGTTTGCAGCAAGCCTTTCCATCAGGGATGAATTACAGCCGCGTTTTTAAATTCCTAAATTCCTAACAGCCTCAGCTGCACAGCAGATCAACGGGAACAGCGTAACCACTAAGGAACTACCATTTCTATCTTTCCTACACAGAGGACTGAAAGAGGCAGTAAACAGAGTAAGTAGTCTAAATAAGTATTAAAAATATCAGACAAATGCTACTGATTTGTCCAAATCATTTAAGAATTCTTGTTTTCTGTGATCAAATCATACATTTGAGATGGCCACTCATGCTCACTGCAAGATGTGCTGTTTGCCAGGTCTGCTCTTCTTCAAGCGTTGACCATACATACATACAGGTAACAACTACAACTCTGAAGATGTAAAAAAGCATTAATATCAAATCACTACCATAAATTTAGGTATTCTGGATGCCAGCAAATTTTAAAGATAAAAAACTGCAGAGGACAAAACCCAGCGTTCCTTAAAAGCCTATAGGGAAGACCAGGCTATAACGATACTAGAGCAGTAAACTGAATTATCCAAACTCCACCTCTGAGCATCATCCAGCATATGGAGTTTAGAGGACTTTTTCTTCCCCTCCCCCCCGCCCATCTTTTGGGAATGACAACCCTGATTTCTGGAACTGATTTCCTATGGCATCCACAGAAGTACTATACTCATTACCCCTACCACCACCGAACGCTGAAGACAATTTGAAGTGACCTTTTACAATCTTAAACACTGCATACCACACACTTAAATGCTGCGTACCAAGAGAGCCCAAGCAAAATAACTTCACAAGACGAAAGCATCTTATCCGTGAAAGCAGAGGAGACCGTAACCAGCAGATGTCTGCAGAAAAAAGCTGAAGAAAGGAGCAACGCAAGACTGGAGCGATGCTTTCGCGTAACGCCATCCCAGATGCATTGTACCTGCAGCTTAAGGAGTTCCTCACCTACAGACATCAACGGCGTACGTAACAGTCCTTGACTAATTCCTCTTTTGTGACTTTGTCCCATCACATTTGGAACCTACCCCAACTTTTAGTGCCAAAAGTATCCCAGGGCAAGAAGGGCCACAGCTCAGCCAACAGCTTCGCTGTTTCGTAAGTCTGAACCTCCTTGTTTCTTAGCTCATTTCTGAGCAGGAGGCAGGGGACTAGAACTGCACACAACATCCAGGATGAAGGGAGAGAGCACCATCAATTTGTACGCTCACACAATGCTTAGGTCTCTTACTTTCCTAATAATTCCTAATATCTTATTTGCATTTAACAACAAGTGAGTGTTGGACTAATGTGATTTTTCAGAAGATCTTCTTATAAAACCAAGATCTCTTCACTAGTAGATATTTCAGATATTACTGCAAATAGAAGTCAAGAATTATCTCTTCCCATGCAGAAAGTTTCACTTGTATCTACACTTAATTTCATCTGCTACTTGAGAGGCCAGCCATTCAAAATCATGTTGCCTTCCTAGAACTCTCCACAGTTAGGTTTTACATCTATATGCAGATGTACGTATGTGCACACACATTCCTATAGATGCACCAATACACACTCCTTTCCCTTACAACCTTTGTCGCCTTATTCCCTTTTCCATATAGCTTAAGACTATGCTGAAGAGCAGACTGCATCACTCCTTCCCCAGGGATCCCACGGAGGTCTGCAAGAGCCTTCAGCAAAGCACTTTGTCAAATTATCTGAATTTCTAAAAGATTATTTGCAGACAGGGTCAGAAACAGGAACAGAGCTCTCCTTGCCAGAAGGCAAGTCCCTCTGGTCCAGATTTCCCCTGATTTGAAAGTGCAAAGTCTCACCTATAATTTCCAGATGCTCTCCTGCACTATTTCTAATGACAAGCCTCACTGCTCGTAACCCGTGTGCTACCTGCTGCTTGCAGGCAAGTTAATTCCTGAATTGCCTGCAAGTTTCTGGAAGTCAAAGATGCTCCACAGACCTGTGCTTATCAAGGTCGTCTGGCAAGTCCTAACGAACCCACAGCATTTCTAAGCCTGGGGAGAGGTTCAAGAAAAGATAAAGGCAAGTTTTAAAATAAACTACTGCAATCACGTAAGCTTAAATAGAAGATACCATACTGGGTGGTTATACAAAGAGAACAGGAAGGAAAAAAAAAAACCAAACCAAACCCCAAATGTTACAGACAAATGTTATAACAGAAATTAATACAAGAGCACGCTAATGGAAGTAATCTACAGCATCTTCTCAAACCTCTTTTCACTCAAACCATCCTTTGGAGGCAGAGGTGCTGCTGTTCTCCCACCAAGAGAGTTCCAACAGCAGCACAAGTTACACAGTAAAGAAAAAACTTCTCCCTCATGCACTGTGTTCTAAAAAAGCTTAGTTCAGGGCTTCCCCCACCCGATTTCGCTGTAGTTGTGTGAAATTACAAAAGGAGGTTGTTGCACAGCCGCCGCACAAGAAACCCCTTATTGCTCCAGGAAGCTGCCATGGGACGACTGGAGGGCTCCTAATCCAGCCCGTCCCTCCGCAGCGCATGAGTGAGCTAATTACTGCTGAATTTTTCCTAATTAAATGAATGCAATAGCCAGTCCTCTCGAATAATATAAACTGGGTAATGAAGAGACTTTCCACGCGCTTGCAGACGAACTTGCTAAATGCAATAAAATAAACATCTGTGTATCGTGAGCTCTCCACTAACAAGTTTGTTTATAATACAAAATGGAAAGATGCAAGTCAGAATAAAGTGGTATTAAACAAAGCCTTTCTTCAAAGAGAAGCAGTCTTGAAATTTATACATGATTAGAGATGCATAATTTCTCTATCTTCCTAAAAGGCTGCATTCGATCTTATTCAAAAAACAAAATTTTATATCCTACATGACTCAAGCTAGAAACAGTTAAGGAGCAGAAAACAGGCAACTTTGCTTATGCAGCTCCTATTTTTGTAATGTATCAACCAGGATAGAAATGATTTTCGAATACTTGATGCCAAATCTGCACATGATGCCCAGGTTACTTTGGTTTTAAATGCCACTTGCAGTTTATCATTGAAAGGTTTAATCTTCCACATAAGCTTTGCATAAAATAAAGCAGCAACAGCACTGTCGCATACCTGGAACAACCACCCGCAACTGGTTTAATCCTCAAACATGCAAAACCCAAGCAAATTGCTCTGTTTATATTCGGCGTGGTGTAGCCCAGAATTATCCTCATTTCAGCTGAAGCTGGCAACCTCTCTCCTCCCACCCCCAAACATAATTGAATAAACTTAAGGTTTTGGTTTTTCCATTGAAATTATTTCTTTGAAGGGAGGGATCCCAGACTAGTTTAGTGAAAGAAAAATCTTTCCAAAACATTTAACTGCACCCCCGCCTAGCCCTTTCCCATACACTGCTCTGGAGGGAGCTGATTGCGTGGCTAGAGGCCAAGAAATAAAAGCTTAAACACGTAAGACAGGTGGGGACAAGGAGGAAAAATAACCAAGTAGCTTATTTTAACGTTTGAGATAATCTCTTCTTTATCTCACTTTAATCTACTTGAAGTAGGTCACTGTGCTTGGATCTGAAAAAAAACGTCAGTATGATTTATGAACTTTCAGGAATCTTAAGAAAAACTGAACATTACTCTTATTAACCCATTCCATGATAATTTGGAAGATGCTCAGAAGTTGCACCTGTACGCTAAGATCAAATGGTTATGCGAGAACAGCTGATCTCATTCAAAGAGAAGTTACCTAGTGGGTATCGAACACTTCCAGTTTGCTTTCCATACCTGCAAAGATCATATAAAAATACACTTTCACATAGCACCTAGGCCAAAAAGAGAAAAATTATCGGGACGAATGTTAATTCAAGACAGCTAAAGCTGTATGAAGAAAGAAGTCCTTTACCTAACCAAAGAAAACTTTGGAAACATCTTTGTTGCGGCAGCTTAAAGCAAAAAACTCCTTTTGCCCTCCATAAATTATTCATTACAATCCTCAAATCTAGGTTGGTTAAACACCTGCTGTTGGTTCTTGGATGCTCATTTTCTAAGGATCAAAAGTAGTGAAATTCTGAAATAACTTCTTAAATACAGGACTGAGAACTCAGCACCACTCCCTCTGTACAAGGCTGCGACGCATCCTGAGATGCTGCGAGTAAATGTTAAAAACAGCAACAGTACACAGAAGCCACTTAAATGACAAGGATGGATGAGAAACCACGAAAAGGCTCAAACCACCACAAAAACCCAATGGATCCCAAGGCGAGTTCCAAAACCGTAAAGCAGTTGGTACACTTCAGTCCCTACACTGAGGTTTGGATGGACATATATGTATATGATGGTATAACCGTCTCATCATGTGTGTCAGCTTCTCCATATAAGCCACGAGTTAAACACCTGTGCTGTCTTGCAGTATTCAAAAAATTAGGAGGGTTGCTACTAGGGAATACTACGGTAAAAGAAACACATGTGCCAGAGCCCAACTCCTTGCATTTATTCAGCTCGAAGACTGAAAGCAGATCCGCTGCTTCAGGGGCATCCACATTTCATAACGAAGCTGGAAAGTTAAAAACTGTTTTAACAACCTAATTAACCTCCTGAACTATGTTCTGAGTGAAATGCCTTCAAGTTCAAATTAAACAGCGCAGATTTTGGCTGCCTCCTTTCCCGCTCCAGTGCTGGACAAGCTAAGAGGGCTACACTGAGACCACTTCCAATTTTAAGCAGCAGCACATGCAGATCTGTATCTTCAAAAGAATGAAAAGCTGATCTCTTTGTGACCCAGGAAGGAACTAATTAACACTTAGCACTTTCATTTTTGTGCTTGTATCTGTTGCCACTGGAACAGCCAGGGACAGACGATGGATGAGAACATGAAAGAGAAGTTCAGAGACGTCCACCTCCAGCAGCACTCCGGTAACTCCGCCAGCAAGATGAGCCAGGCAGCTGCTGTACCTTTGCCTTCTACGTGAAACACCTGGACAGCCTTTAAGCAGGAGCTGAATGTGCCCATCCAGCCTTCTCGGGATTCTCCTCTGAGCTAGAGGAGACCCCACGCTGGGCTCGGTACCGGTCCTGAGCTGGCATCCACCCACCCGGTCAGCGCGTAGCATCCTGCAGGGACCGGGGGCTGCCCCGATCCTCAGGGCTCGCCTGTGCATGCCTGTGTCCTTTTCATAGGACTAAGTAGCTGCTCAACACACTAAAAAAGGTGCTATAAGGATATAGAACATTTTTTTAATGTGTGTGCGCATATATGCACACATATATGCATATACATGTAGTTCACAGTGGAACCTTTCCCTAGTACTCGCTTTTTTTGAGGAGAGCTACAGCACTTCATATGTTCTGGAGGAGCCTATGCATATAAATTCTCACAACATACATCTGCTTAAAAAAATAAAATTAGTAAATAAAATAACTAGCCACACCCCACAAAGTCACCCTTCCATCAGCTGGCAGTCTGAAACAGCAGCAGAGCTGCCATGTGTAGAAAGGACCAGAACTTGGGGGAGTGGGGGAGGAAGAAAAAAAATTAAAATAAGTAAACCCCCTCACCTCACTTTCACACTACACACCAGGCAAGGTTGCAGCACTGGGGTTTAGTGTTCTTTGGAAGAAGTGATTATACTCACAAGGGTTGGTTTTTTTTTTTTTCCTTTTGCTAAACCAAAATTTTAGTGTTCTTTGGAAGAAGTGATTATACTCACGAGGGTTGGTTTTTTTTTTTCCTTTTGCTAAACCATTTCACTTCTGAAGTACAATGCAAAAGCGATGCTTTAGAACAGTTTAAGGGCAAAAAAACCCACAGCAAATAATGCAAAAATAGCTCCAGTGCCAGAAGACTACTACCTTTTTTTTTAACTGGATGGAAAGCGAAGCTAACTGAACTGTGCAGGCAACATTATGGAGACATCCTCCGCTACAAAATAAACATAACTTTTTGCAGTGACATTATGGAGCCACCTCTCTGTACCTACAGTGCTTCACGAAGTTTAATGTTTTAGTCTACAGCGAAGACGCAGTATCCATAGAATCTGATACATTGAAAGCAGCTGCAAACTGAAGATTTCACTTTAAAAATATGTATTTTCTGTTAAAAAAAAATACATTGAAAGCAGCTGCAAACTGAAGATTTCATTTTAAAAATATGTATTTTCTGTTAAAAAAAAAAAATATATATATATATATGTATAAATCTAAGCATTTCAGAAGCTGCAGCATGGCTTCGTTCTTTGAGCAAGGACTGAGCTGCTCGATCTGGAGATTTTCCCAGCGCCGAGGTTTGGAGGGCGGCAGTTGAACAGGAAATACTGCGCAGTCTGTGCATGCATTACATTCCTGTCCCGCCCCGAGCGGGCGGCCAACAAACAAACCTTTCTTCTAGTAAAGGAGGGGGGGGAGGCAGGGGGAAAAAAAAAAAAAAAAAAAAGCAGACCGCCCAAAGTTCACCAGCAGATGTGGCCTATGAATCCAAACCGGCCTTTTCTGCTGATAGAAAGAATTCGACGCGTTTGCAATGTTGGTGTTAACGTCAGGGTTTTGCGAAGCTGGATCAGCAAAGCCCTGGAAGTTTAAAAAGACGCAAAATCTGCGGCGCTGAGCTTCTGCGGGGTGCTGTAAGCGAGCAGTAACTGCACATATGTCAGCGGGTTTATTTTGAGAAGGTTTTGCCAGATATTAGTAGCAGCTTACAATCAAGCTGCAAGAGTCGATCAGAGCTGAATTTTGTACAGCAAAAAGGATCTCTTCGCAAAAAGGGGGATTCGTTTTATTTCCATTTTCTGTGCAGCACTGAAGAACAAGGACTCGGCACCGAAGTTTGCCTTCAACCGTCAAGTAACAAACAGAATTAGCAACCAGAACATATGTTCGTGTGTCTCGACTCTTTTGAATTGCTCCCAGGTTGGCCTCTGAAATCCTGGAAGATATTTAATAATAATTTGTTAAATACTTGGGAAGGAAGGCGAAGCAGAAACAAACAAATGGAAACACGAGCAGCACACGGGGTCAAAGTGGCAGTATCTCAGAGTTCGTTAGTCACGGCTGATGGGAAGAGGATTAGAGTCAAAATGGCAATGAAGCAAATGTAAATAAGCATGTGTTTACAGAGCAAAAATATGTACAGTATCTGATCCGCTCTGCCTTGGATTGCGCTTCGTTGTAGCACGGTGGGAAAGGCAGAAAAGAACAGCTCGCCAAATGCCGAGCAGCTAAAACACGGGGAAAAGCAGATACAGGCGAGCAACAGGCGGGCATCCGAAGCCACCGCACAAACGAAGCAGCCAACAGTTTTCCCCAAACGTGAATTTAATTCAAAGCTGGTATCATAATAAAAAAAGCCCACCCCAGCCTGTGAAAGCACTTCTTGCAAAGTGCGTTTTCTTATTAGACATGGCACGAAGGGACAGGTGGAGGGATGCTCGCACGTGGCACTGACACACACGTGGCACCAGCAACCCCAGGCCACGCTTTCCTTAAGAAGTTACGCCACGAAATCAGGGTGAAGTTACTGAAGAGCTGTAAAAGCCGCTTTTTCTGTGCTCCACAGGCACCGTGCAGCGTGTAACGCACCAAGCCAGCCACCCGCCGCACGTATTTTATCCAATCTATTGATTTTTCAAGTCAAAGCGTGATCCAAACCTAAAGAATATTGCCGGGCACCATACCTATGATTGGCTCATTTCCTTATCAAGTTGGTTCAGTTTAATAAATAGATGTTTGAGGGCTTTTTCCCCCCTCACTGACCAAATTCACAACCCGAGGTTTGGCTCCGAAAATTAAGCTGAGTTTCTTTCTGCCTCCTGCTGCAACCCAGTTGACTCAAACACAGGTTTTGGTGCTCTTTTTTTTGACTTGAAAAGTCTCAGGCAAGTGATTGACCAAAGCCAAACATAGAAATTCTTCTACTCACTTTCCCCTCCAAAATACTACACCAGCTCCAACCAAAGCCTTACCAAAACCTTGCTCATCTGAGGAGAACAAGCTTCATTTACTTTTCCTAAATATAGCTGTAAGATGTTCTCATAGAGACTGCGACATTCCCAACCAAAGTCTTCGCAGCAAATACTTCGGTAAGACATCAAATCTAAAGTATTAGTCTATTTTTGCAAGCTTTCACATCTCCTTCCTAAGAACAGCTCTTCTCCAATGGATTCATCTCGCAAAAATGCCATTAAAGGACGCTCCCTCGCAAGTAGTTTTGTTTCTCCATTTTGCCATTAGGAATTTTTCGTTCACTCCCTGTGGATATTTCGGGACAGGCTACAATGCTCATTTCTGCTGGGGAAATTGCTCATCCAGAGTTTGGTCCCCAAAAGATACATCCTTAAGAGTAAGAATCAAACTAGGATGCCTTTTTTTTTTTTGGTTCTTGTAGATCCTTTGATGCCTGTTTTCAATTACCTCTCATTTCTCCCAATCCATTGCTATTTTGTGGATATTGAGTGCAGTTCTCATAAAACATCCACTCTGCAAGGAAGTACACATTGAAAACAATGCTGTTTCTGGTAAGATGTTTTATAGAACCAAAGCCATTTTGATGACGCCACTTCTGGAAGACTGTCTTAATGGAATAAGGAACACGCGCGACTATGAAAGACCTACCTGCTTTCTTTGGAAAAAAATAGAAGCTGCGTAACTTCAAAAAGGCATCGACTTTAATAAGAGCTGTATTTATTTGGACAATTACTATTTTTCCCCATTCCCCCCACAAATTTCTATATTATGAAACCCAGATACAAAGAGAACAAGAGGAACCCCTCTCATTTGGAAGAAGGAGCTTGCTCTACATCACTGCGTGACCTGTGCTTCCATTATTAATATGATCCAAAGCCTAAAACCACTCTTGAAATCAAGTTATAGCCAGCACAGAACTAGTATCACTTCAGCAGGTTATTTGAATCCAGTCCTCCCGGAAGCAAAATTAAAACATCAGATTTTGATTATGAACTTAATTGTTGCATGTCTAGTTGCAGGGATTTCTTAAGGAGCAGTCCCTAAGACACCTGAGCTATCTGCTCAGACAGAATCCAACTTAGAGGAATTGTTGCCAAAGTAATTTCTCCTCCAGCTTTAGCTTCCATGGAGTAGGTTTTACCCAACCTTAGATTACTGTTTGTAAATTTGGGGGTTTTTTGAATACTTGCAGTATTTATGAACATGCAATACGAGCGCACATTACAGACAGAAAAATGTTTGCAATCTTATTTGCTGCTTTTTTCTCCAAGCTGTTGCATCTGCCCTCACCAGTTAAGCCAGAAACAATTTTGATGAATTTAAGTTTTCAGTAAGATCTACACATACTCAGTAACTATATTAAATCTAAAGTAATTACAACATCAACCACAGCCGTTTTCTAATTCCATAGAAGTGTCACCTGCAGAACAGCAGCACTGCCAGGTATCTCTGATGAGAATTTTAAGCTGTAGTTCGCCTCTTCCTAACACGGCAGCTATTGTTATACTCCTAAGTAAAGAAGTAAGTAAAAAAAAAAAAAAGTCAACATACAAAAAAGCCTATTGCAAATTCTCATTAATAATTTGCTAAAATACGTAGCACTGCCCTGGTGAAGCGTGAGCCCTCCCTCCTTGGCTTTCAAACTCTTCCCTGCAGTGTGCTTAAAAAGGCCAGTAGCATACATGCTGCCATTTCTGAAAGACAACCGTAATGTATTCATATTAAGTTTAAAACACCTAAATGTCTATCTGAATCCAACTACAACAAAAAAAAAAAAAAAAAAAAGCCAAACTCAACTGACTGCAGAGGAAGGAACAGGCAAAACCAATACACATCTGACATTAATTTAAAATGTTGAGGAGTCCAATACAGGGATACTTTTTTTTTCCTTCCTTACTAGCTGGGTATGTATGTTATATCAAAACACAAAGCTGAATGAAATACCAAAATCACCTTTAAGAAAACATTCAACTTGCCTCATTTAGCAAGTCCGTAATTTATAGCTATAAAAAGATAAATTAATATTTCACATTAAGAATTAAAAAGCCTGAAATGGTAACTATCAACAGCCTAGAAGGTAATTCGACCAATGCCAGCAACCACTGTAACAGCATGCACTGCAGGCACTGCTTAATATTAAGTGTATTTTCAACTGATCCGAAGGAGTAAATTGGAAAATATTCATTCCCAGCTCTGTTGACCTTGTACTTTGGACTGAAGATTATTTTACCCATTCAGCATTCCACGATCATTAAAAGCAGCCCATTCCCACCTGGAAATAGGATACTCAGAAAGCTAAAACTAGATTAAGACTGGAACAAAAGATACAGGAAATGGCAAGCTTTGTATGATAAAAGTTACTACAGTTTTGACAAAAAAAGCAGTGAAACTCACCCAACTTCCAGCAATTCCTCTCTAGAACAAAGCCGCATTTTATTGCCGGTTTAGAAATTCAGATAGTAAGAAATGAAAATGAATTCATTTTTCTTATTCCATTAAGCTTAACAGGAGGGGATTTTTTTAAAAAACATTTTGGTGCCTTAAACGAGTACTTAGATGCCTCTACCAAGCTGACGGTTCAGCTGCAGGTTGCAACAGCTGCAGACACGTTCAACTGTTTCTCCAAATACCCAGAACACGAAGAACACTTCTGACCTATTTGAAATATCCTAAACTTTGTACTAAAAGGAATGCACAAAATTTGACACCCATGCTTTAACTTCTGGCAATCCTGTAAAGCAGAAAGCCAGCCGCTTGCTATTTTATATATAAGTCGTAAGAAAGCATGAATAACCGAACACTATAATAACTGAAGATGTTAAATAAGCAGTGTCTTCAGGACTACATGTTTGGAAAAGTTAAAAATAAACTCTTTCCTTAATTCTAACAGGAAAAAAAAAAAAAAAAAAAACAACAAACAACCAAAACCCAAACAGTACAGTAACTTTTTGTTGTTTACGGGAGCAAAACCAACGACATTTGTAATTATGCCGATACATTCTACAAACCCCACTCCTGTTATCCCCAAACAAAGGCCAGATATTGATCTTATCAAAGGTAGAATAAAAGAAGGTAAAAATAGCACCTGTGCCCATTAACAAAATTAAAACTAGCTTACTTCTTCAGGATGTGCCTTTGTGCTAATTGTAAGAGATAACCAAGGCATGATGCAACAGAAATAACTCTGATTTTACAGCTCGCCCAGGTCCCAGCCTCTCTCAGCCAACATTCTTGCCCAAGCTGTTTATGTGGAACACTTCCAGATCAGCTGGTCTCTGCCCAATCTGGCAAAAACACCCAACCCCACAACCAACCCCCCGTTTTCCTTCATCACTGATGCAGCGGCGAGGGTGAGCAGTTTATTTAGTACATAATGACACAATACTACCCCCACGGCTTCGCATCCTTTTCTTTCTTGGGATAAAAGAGCCAGGCTTTTACCATTTACATTAAACTGATCTTACTGGCCTGTTGTTCTTGGCTGGGTCTTGCAGAGCACTTACTCTTCATCTCCTAGGGAGGTGGGATCCTTGCCTTATTAGCAGCACTTCTAATAGCAGAGGTCCCGATGAGGCTCAGGGGAGCGACGCAGCTGATGGCCTCATGCAGGAGCCCAAACCAGATGACCGATCCTGTACATTTACTGCACTTAGCTTAGATGGAAAATCCCAGGCATACGGATCCATAAACGTTAAATCACATTAAGTCTATACCTACGTATGTGCTCCAGCACTTAGAAGGCCATCTTTAGGACTTGCCCCTTTTCCTCTCCAAAAAAATAGCAAGCTCTAACCTTACAGAATGCTGGCCAGCACCGAGACTCAGCATCGCTCCTCTTCAGCTACTGCAGGCTCTCTGCGCAGCTCTGCCTTGGGCTCTGCCCGTTTGCAGTTCGGATGCCCACACCGGCTCTGCAAGGCAGGTGTTCACACAACCACCCCCCCTGCCACGTGGGTTGTAACTCCAATCGAGACGGAAGATGGGGACAGCAACAACAATTTCTAACTGAAAACCGTACGGGTGCCGCCGGGGTACCCGGCTGCACACAGCAAAGCTTGCTTTGAGGAAAGCATTGCCCAAGACAGTCCCACCTGCCACAGCTGTGTGCTGTTTATCTTCAGAGCTTTAAGAATCCCTTTTGCCCTAAATACGTTATTATGGCCTGCACTATAACACAGCATAAGCAATTTTAAAAGCTTTCTTCTGGCTACCAGCTGAGTGCTATCAGCTTGGGCAGAGCCTCTCCCTGCCCATTTAGCTCCCTCTGCCCAGCCCTGCGTTTTCAACGAATTACCAAAAATCTAAACAGACTTCTGCATTTGAATTAATCTCCCGAAGCTACACGGAGCTAAAGCAGGAAAGTATTGTATGCGATCGCATGCCTGCTGCAAAACAAGATAAAGATCTGGCATCTCTCCCGCTCCTGCATAACCAGAAGGAGGAGGACAAATCGCTGCATTTCAGCTTGCTGCTTTCCTGCCTTTCTTACGTGACTTTATTTTTCTTGGGGACATCAGAAAACATGACCAGAGAAATGCATGACCAAACACCATTTTCCCAGACCAAAATTTAACAAAGATCAGGAGTAGAAATCTGGCACTAACTCTGGTAATACTACGGAGAAAGTCTCCTTTCTGCTGAAAAACTCTACTCCAGTAATACGTGCGCACGAAGGAGGGCACGAGTCCCCTCCCACGGTCCCAACGCGAGCAAGGAACTCCAGCCCTACAAAATAAACAAAGTAAGGTCCGGTGTGTTTAAGACACTGCCAAAAATCTCCTGCCAAGACTCAAAGCTAGCGGTGGGAAGCTGCTGGGTGGTAATGTGTCTCCACATTGAACAGAACTATTATTTTTATTAACTCTAACGTTATAACTCCGAAGTACCTTCTGTGGACATTCTCCTCAGCCTCCTGGTAACTCAGTCATCAGCCCAGCTGACCACAGGCAGTGTCCACAAAGCCGAGCTGATAAGCACTTGCAGGGCATAATTCACCCCATTTGTCTACACTAGAACCCACCCTAAAAATGCCTTTTTTTTTTTTTTGTTTCCCTCCACCGAGAGCTGCTGCTGAATAGCTCAGCTGTTTATACTGCAAACACTTACAGTTAGGGGAAAGATCACCATCCCCCACATCACTTCTTTAGTCTTTCCTGTAAGTCAGTGGAGTTGGCCAAGACCAGAAACAATCCATCAAGCTCGCTTATCCTAAAAAATGCTGCAAAACAACCCCTTCATTTAATCCTTCTGCTCCTCTACCCATATCAGCGCAACTATTTCCTAACCACTCCAAGCCGTTCATCTGCATATCCAAAATAATAAACGCTGTTCATAATGAGAACCAAAACAAAACGTGGGACTGGGGCTTAATGTGAGGTTCCTCAACAAGGCTGGATCAGAACACCAGGCATGGGATGCAATTGCCTGCACCCACAAGGAGCTCCTGAGCATACCCCCAGCTTTCGGGGTTCCTGGGGACTCCAGCGATTCCCCCCCATGGTATGTTGCAAGAAAAATGCCACAATACAGAAAGTCTGATGACAGAACATTTCATGGAAGATTATTTGCCCAGAATATTATGTGTACCAGCTCAAAGACCACAACACAATTCGCAAGGGAAAGCGCTTACGCAAACAGGGCAAAGCTGCTGGATGGACTTTCACAGCAGTTTTTTCTCCACTCTTCCTCCCTCCTTTTGCCAAGGGTGAAAGTGGAAAATTTTTTCATACAGAGGATGCCTTGGACACAGAGTTACACAGTACTTAAGCAAGCACATTATCCCCAAATTTGGGGGTTTTTTGTTTTTTTTTTTTTTTTTTTCCTTTATTTTAGAAAACTCAGTTGTTCAAAGATCTTAGTTAATCAGCTAAGCGCACATTTATAGCTGAGCCCAAGCGTTGAAGAGGCTGTTCCATCCCTTCCTTTAATGGAGGATGAGCACGGTTTCCAAATACCTTCGACAAGCCACACGTTAAAACACGCTCCACCACCATCCGATAACAACGCGAGGTAATTACACCACTTGTGTAACGTTTGTGCCTGCTTTCTGGCCACAGGTTTTAAGTTTCCCACCACTATCTTAAGTCTTCTGTTCAATCCCACAGATAGGTGTATTTTCATGAATAAAGTCAAAAAAAAAAAAAAAAAAAAAAAAAAAAAACAAAAAAACGCGGCGACC
>NW_009260479.1:1665519-1668275 GCF_000687185.1 Egretta garzetta | reverse complement strand
AAAAAAAAAAAAAAAAAAAAAAGAAAAGCAAGATCTACAAAATCGGCGACGTTCCTCCTGCTCTTCTGCTTACGGTAGAAACATCTGTATCTGTTCATGTTTTAGGTCACTAGAAAAATCACAGCAAACATTAAGGAATGTGGCTGGAAATGAATATGTAAAAAAAGAGCTAGAAATATGTAGTTTCCTTTGTAAACACAAGTTTTGGGTGCTTCCATTCAAAGGAAAAGACAACACAAAAAAATCCAAGTAATGCCAAAACGTACTAATTGCTCCAATGACAACTGGGGACATGGAATTGAGGATTCCTTAAAACTTGGGATCAAGCGACAGAAGACAATACTGTATAGTACTCCTTAAGAGGATGTATGTTCTCAAAGAGAAAAAAGTCAACCCCACCAATTAAGAGACCCAGTTAAAGTCTAAAGAGAACTGGATTCACTTTTTTGCTCCACTCTGAATTTCCATTTTTTTGGACAAGTGGCTTCAGACGTTTTGTGCTACGGTTCCTTGTCTAGAGAACAACTTTTTAAACCCAGGGTAAAAAACACCTTTAAAATATTTTCTGCTTCATTTTTATTCTTAGGTAAGGGCACACACACAGAGACTTTCGCTAGGAGCTTGGGGCTGAATATATATTAAAAATTGAGAAGCGCTTGTATAATTTAATGGCAAGGTCTAGAGGAGCGCTTAGCTTGCACCATCCTAACTCTATTCCCTTCTCACAGGTAGCATAAATCCCTGCAGTGGGATCATGCGCTGTTTTATCCAGCATATTCTACAAGTGACATTAACCGTATGTACGGAACACCGCTAGATGAGGTCCTTAACGTTTAAGTAACAATTTAAGATACGCCTTCCACAAAATGTAATTGTGGTGCTTGGTGTTTGGTTATTACTAATTACAGATATTTTTCCTATTAATAAACTAATTGTTGCTAAGATTTTAGTAAGGCAATGGAAAAACATATCTGGAGAGCTCTTGTCTGAACATGCAACTGGGTATTTCTTTTCCTTGAGTCATTTCAGGCAACTAAACCAAGCATGATCTAGGAATGAAAAAGTACATTGAGAAGTACACATGAAAAAGATCACTCAAGATGAGGTCACTTGGCTTACGCTTCTTGTTTATAGTGATAGGACAGCAGAAAATATAATCACAAACATAAGTTTGCACCAGGCTTAAGATATTCCATATTGAAAAAATTTATTGTTATTACATAAGGCTAAAGAGCTTTAAATGTTTTTCCAAATTCCATTTCCACGCCACAGACAGAAAAGCTCACACACATTTTGCCTGCCTTTAATAAACCAACCGCATATACACGTATGTATGAATACATTACATGCGTACGCACACATCTGGAAAAATGAGCTTGGAAGTGGTGCAAGTAACAAAAATCTGTAGCCCTGCCCCATATCCAAACCAGAGGTACTAAGTCTTAGCCATGGGCTTTAAAGCAACTTCAGTAAACAGTCACTCTGTCACTCGAAAAAGCATATTCTAACCAGAATTACCCTGACTTTTTTTTTTTTTTTTTTTTTTAAGGAATTGCATTCCAGTAATATTGTACTAATTTAATGATCCTACAGCTTATTTTCAAGAAAATTCTGGTTCCTTTTCCCTGAGGAAATTCCAATAGTACTTGCATGCACCACTCCAGTATTAGCAAGAGTTAGAGCCCTTTACATTAATTTTTTGTTCTATAGAGATAATGTATTCTTCAAGTTCATTTCTACTAAGGGGAGGAAAAAAGCTTTCAGCTTTGCTTTCCACATGAATAATACATTAAAAATTTAATATTAGAGAACAAATCTTCTTTTTAAGCCTCCAGAAACAGTATTATATTTGCCCTATTACGTTGAAAAGATTCATGCACACGTTTAAATAAGCACAAACCATACGCTCCTGTTTTCCATAATTAAGCTGTAACAAAATATTTCACCATTCGTCAAGATCAATTCTGAAACAATACTGAAGAGCTTTGTAACTGCCATCGAAACAGATAATCACTTACCTTATCCACAGTAAGGAGTGTAACGCATTTTGGTCCATAACTCAGTGCCATGATCTGAAGTGGGAAGGATTTTCTCAGCCATTCATGAAAACCGGTTTGTTTACATGAAGGAGACGAGAATCCTCATTTCCAGTAGGCATCTATAGTCCACATTACTAATAGAGTATGTAAATAAAACCAAATCCCACAAGCAAAACCATTTACAGAAGCAAAAAGTATGTAGGAGAGCAAAGGGAGCAAAGTAGCTGCCTGCTAAAAGGATGAAAACTTCTAGGAAGAGAAGAGTCCTTCTAAGAACGGCCGCCGCATCGATCTCGTGCTACTTGTTTAAGCCTTGACTCTGCAGTCTGATGGCTCCGCTACGGCCTCAGGCTTCTTATTCCTTCTTAGGCTCGTATGAAAATAAACAAACTGCGGAATATGAACCCAGATGTTTCAGAAATCAGAAAGCAAGAGTCCAATTATACTGCTACCATAGAAGTATTTTTAAGTGTTTGCGTCTGGCAAGGCTGCGTTAGAAGGCAGTATCGCCGAGTTCAATTCCCTGGAGCCTTCAAGTATCTTTTCCAGGAAGGAAGCCACCAGCAAGTTAACAACACTTAAGGAACTGGACAAGGTGTCCTTTGAGAAAGGAGCACACGCACTACGAGCTGCAGAATAAAGGACAAATAAACACAAATTTCGGTCTTCACTTCTACGCGTTGCCTTTGCTGGAAGGATTAGTGGAATGCGGGAGGG
>NW_009260479.1:1648863-1665490 GCF_000687185.1 Egretta garzetta | reverse complement strand
TTATGGACTCAACTGTGTGGCTGCAACTGCAGGTTTAAGTCAACTTTCAGCCCAATTACCCTTTAAAGAGATCTTTTAATTTCTCTTCTTCAAGGCACCGCATTCCACAAGAGCTGGGATACTCTGCTCATTAGCACAGCAAGAGAGTAGGGAAGTTTTATCCTTTACCTAATTTACTACAAAAACTTTTCGGATTATTATTAATTTATTAGCACTCCAAGATTTATTTCTGGGTTGGATTTTAACATGGCTCCTCACGTTCCCTACAAAAAGACATATCTAAGGTGCAAGACATGGGAACAGAGACTCTCTAGGGCCTGGTTTGCAGAGAACTAGTTTGTAAACATGGATCATCAGGTCCCAGACCAGAGACTGTGGAAGTGAGCTGCAAACCCTGTCAAAAACACACTTCTAACTGAGCTTTCGAAGGGAAGTTAGGTCCCAGCAAGGTTTTGGAATCGGCGTTCCCGAGTTGCTTGGCGTTGCAGCGTTCCAGAGACAGCCTCCTACAAACCTGTGGCTCTTCAACCAAAGAGCGGTGAATTCCTCATGTTATTTTTTCGCTGAGAACTTCTTTTTTCCTACTTCTCGACATTTGCTTTAGTCTTTAAATAATAAAATTCACATGAGGAGCTCTTTTACCTAAACCCTCCCAGAAATAAACCCCTCGTGCTTTCTGAACTGTTAAAACCCCCGAGAAGCTGCCAATCTGCCCTCTTCCAGCTCCAGCGTTCGGGGCAGCGAAAGGGCAGCTTTGCACAGACAGTGTCCGCCCCGAACGTCACTCGTGTCCCACAGCAGAAGTCCGCCCAGCAGCAGCCGGCACGCAGCGCGGCGAACCGCACCGCCTATGTTTGTCCGTTACCCTTTTTCCTTTTGGCTGGCGTCTCAGGTTCATGAGCTCCTCTCCCCTTATACAGGAAACTGGGGCCTCCAGCTTAATCCTGCACATTCAGTTCTCTTCTCTTCCAGCTACCACTACAAGCGTATTCTCCCAGTAAAAAAAAAAAAAAAAAAGAAAAAACACCAAAAGCTCTTGCAAACAAATCTTTGCTAAACTTCTCCACGGTGAGATTATTTCTCCCTATTTCTGAGGGAAAAAAAAAAAAAATGAAGGAATGAAAGATTAACAAATTCCTCGCAGCTGAACAAACACTCTGTGTGTTATTCATCAAGACAGAGCAGATAATCCAAATCTAAAGCTACAAACCAACCTTGCAATGCCACTACAACCAGATAACCACGAGTGTCCTAATGTCTTTAGCCATGTGCTTCGGCATTATGCTTCAGTCACTTTACGCAAGCCCAATGCAGCTGCACTTGAGCGCTTTCACTAGCTTTTGTGGGGGGTTGGGGATGTGGCAGCAATAGCAGCCTTGCAGGAGATGGGCAGGGCGATGGGGAAGGCGCGGTTGCAAGCAGAGAGCTGGGCTGAAGCAGCTTAGGAACCCAATGCAGCAGATCGAGGGGGTAAAAGGAGAAAGGAGTCATCTACAACTCTAATTTATCTTCTTTTAGTCTGAAAGCAGTGGGTTTCTCTGCACTAAGGCATCGATCCCCTCTACTGCTCTGCCTGCTCGCTCCGTGCCAGTCTCTAGACTCTACCATCAGCCCCTTCCATCCTCAACAGCTTCTTTCCTTCTCAACCTAAGAGGGTGAATCTCCTTTTCCTCTCTCCTGGCCTTTACAACATTGCCAGGACCACCCCAGTATGTTCCAGGGGAAAAAAAACCAACCCCAACCAACCAAGCAAACATCAAATTTCTGTATCTTGAAACGTAGCATTTTGTAATGTTATTTTTGTGTGTGTGTCCTTCCCAGCAGCTTCCTCAATTCCTTTTTCCTGAACCTCATGGCCTAAAATAAAGTAAAAAAACCCTTCCTGTCATCCTTTCCAATTATTTTGGCACTTCCTTAATCATTTGACTCGAGGTAGAACTGCTGTACTGTACATAAAGACATCTGCAATTTGCTTAATTGTATACACGGCACGTAAGAAGGGTAGGATCTCCCCAATTCCCAGACTCACCATCCCTTCGGTTGCTGACTAAGATCAGCAGCCAACTCCACTATGGTTTTTACTGGATTTACTCTAAGTAATTGTATAGCATTGAAGATGTAGGCAGCACAGCAGCAAATTACTGGTGACTTAAACACCGACTGTTGTACCGAGTGCCTGATCAAAAGGAAAAGGAGCTGATGTATCCTCCAACACCCGTGATCTGCTGAATACTTCCAGCTACTCACTAAAAGTACCGCAGGATGGGCCAAGGGCACCACAAAATGAGGACCCTCCCTACCTCCAGCCCCTGGAGGTATTCTGCAAAAACAATCTGATATGGCTAAGAGAAGAGGTACTTTCCCAAAAAAGGGCTACTGCCTCAAGTGACAGCTGAACGGATTTCTTTTAGGTTGTTTGACCTGGTTCAAGGTGCTTCCATAGTGCTGTGAATTAATCCGATGCTTTCAAACGCTCATCCTGTACCTCACCTTCAACTGCAGAGATCCCATAGTCATGTCTATGTCATGCTTAACAATGTAATAGCAAGAAGAGGTGGGAAGAAAGGAAAAGAAGTGACTACACACGGATTAACTACATGCATTATTAACCACACCAACACACCTTTTTGAAATTAAAAAAAAAAAACAGTATGCCAATACCAGCACTATTGTGATTTCTGTGGGCAAACTATTGACACATTGCAGTCACATCAGTCACAGAAAATATGGGCAGATATATAAATAAATAAAAATCAGGATTCCCCCTGCCCAGGACAAAAAAAGTTCTCAATTTGTTCAGCCTTTCACTGCAGGTCATATTTTCTAAGTCTGATTTCTTTCTCCCTGCTCGTTGGAAAGCTCTCAAATCCAAACCCAGCGCTCAAAGCTTTACACAGCAGTTCAGAAGAAGTCTTTCCAAAACAGGGTACAGCAGGACATCTTCACCGTTCTTACAAATCAGCTGTCATGTTGGAATGAGTAAACAGGCATATATCTTTTTTTTTTTTTTAACGCCTGCCTGTCAAACCTGACTGCTACAAATACCTCAGGATTTTCTTTGCACTAGCAACACAGCTAGCTCTCCCCTCTTCTCAGTTTTTGCACTGGATTATTCCACAAAATCTTGAAATAGTCTGATGAAGTAACATGAAAAACACAAAGATACACATTTAGCTCATACAGTCCCTTTCTATTTTTAGTGGAAACACCCAGCACGTCTTTTATTTCAGTACCTGCAGATTCAGTATATTCTCCATTGCATCCTGGTCATTCGTGACCGACCAGCGCCAGGCGCCGCACAGTCCCGCCTGCCGCGTCCCTTCCAAGGCCCTGAGCGACTGATACGCTATGCAAAGACTTCTGCACCCATTTTATAGCAGCTTATATGCAGATCACATTTTTCTAGTTCAGAGTCTTAAAAGCTTCACTTCAACTCATGGTAACCTACTAGTTTTCCCTTTCCTTGTTACCAAGTTACAGAAATAAGTTCACTTTCTTTGACATGGTTTATTTTTTTAAAAGAAAAATCTGCTGGATGTTATCGGTTTCCTTGGTTTATTAGAGTATTTCTTATGTTTCCGTGTTCCTGTCTGAAAACTGAAATTAGAAATCATGAATAAGGCAGCCTAAGTATTATGTTCATTCTTCTGGTTTGGGTTTTTTTTTGTTTTTTTTTTTTTTTTTTTTTTAAGCAGCTTTTTTTCTCTTCCCAAGGTGTCAAAGGTAACAGCTCACGGCTCTGAAGTTGTATAGTTTCACACCAGCCACTAAGCATCCAGTGATTTAATTTGCCATCTGCTCCCAATTAAAGTCTCAGCCAGAGACTGATACAAGCTTCCCTTCCCCCATTTTAATAAAATATTGTAGTGTCAGAAGTCGGTAACTTCCTCTTCCTGCCGAGCAGCAGAGCAAATCCTTTGTCTTCCTTTTATTGCTACAGCACTCGCTGATTCCTTGTATTCCCCACAGCCACTGCTAGGTGCACGCTCTGGCAAGCACAAGTCACAGAATAAAAAAAAAAAATAATGAAAAAAAACCAACAACAACAACAACAAATATCAGAGAAGCAAAAATACTCTTTTATACTTATCTCTGCTCAAACCATCTCGATTGGAAACTAGGTCAGACTTTCTGCAGGCTTCTTCCTTCCTTCCTTCTTGTGCTGAAGAAACTCAGCAAGTGAGCGAGTTACTGTATTTTCTATCCTTCATTTGAAGTGGGACAGTCTGTGCCTGTCTCCATAACAAAAAATTCTGTTAAACTGCCACCTCATCTTAAGCCCTCTTTTTCTTTCAGGTTTGCATCTATAAGAACTCTCTGAGTCATGTCTCCCACTTCACAGAGTTTATTGAGGTTTGCCATCTTGTAGCTCACCAATTTTAATGTTTTTTGCTCTCTTTCTCTCTCTTCCTTCCTTGAATCCCCTGATGATGCCACCATTTTGCAGTCACCCCTTCCAAACCACCTTCCGCTTCTCTGCTCTCGGTGCCTGCCTGTGATTCGGAGTCACACCTTGCAGGATCTCTCTCAGCTGCCCTTCCTTCATCAGAGCCTGTTTGAACACCAGGAGGACATGCTGGGCCGGACAACGCGTCCTGCTGGACTCCTTCCCCACGTGCCTAGCTGCAAAAAAAATCACTTCACCACCATCACCCGTGGCTTGAATCACTCTGAGAGTCATATACAGCACATAAGGCACGTGCTAATTGCAGATGCTATCAGGTACTTGAGTGAAAGCACCGTAAGGATACAAAGACATCCAAGAAAAACTATCTACCGCAACACAACTGTACGGGCATCATCAGTAGTGCTCACTTTTCCAACCTATTACACCAGAAAGAGATGTGTTTTCATGAAGCGTGGCCACTACAGAAGCTTTCTGGTGCTACCAGTTTATGGTTACGTTTTATTATTTCTAACATTTCATCTCAGTCCTTTTGATAACTCCATGAATGAAGTTCAAATATTTAATTACTATGTCCTAAAGACCCACCACAAGGCCATTGGGTGCTTCGCCACCCAACAGCGCGCTCCCGAAGCTGGCAGGACCCTGGTCCCACAGCTACTGAGCAAGGAGGGCACGGAGGGTACCTTGTTGTCACGTTCTGCAGTAGCGTGTGGCAGTCTTCAAACGGCAAGCGTGAATATTATTTATTTGCTCTGCATCCCTGTCACTGCTCCTGTCCATCCGAAGCGCATCTTGGGCCACCCTACAGCAGGCGCAGTGTGAACGCAGGCTGTAAGCTGGCTCTTCCTGCGCAAGAGACAACCCCAGCACCTCCAAAGTTCATGTCTGGCTTAAAGAGGCGCCACCTCTCGCAGGTGAAGGGCTCTGCCCAAACTGCAATTCCCTCCTGTGGCAGACCCCTGCCCGTCGCAGATCCCCTCCTGTCGCAACCACAGCCTTTACCACATCTGCCGCAACACGTGCGTTGCGCTGATCCTTCTTCATAAATGCACAACTCATCTCAGATCTTTTTAAAAAAAATAATTACTGTAACAAATCTTCATGTCTAGATGAAATATGAAAGTCATTTTGAGAGGGGTGTGTATTAATCCTTAAGGGATGAACCTTACTTTCTTACCAAGACAGTTTTAGGTTATATTTTCAGGGCTTAAGGAGTGCCAGAGAGGCAGCAACACACCAAAGCGATCTGTAACTCCGCTCAAATCCCCACATGAGCACCTCTCAACAGGGCACGTTTCCCCTTTTGATCAAATAAGGACCTGCCTTTTCTGCCCGAGTCATGAAGCTACCCAGCTCCCTTTAAGAAAGCTGCCACCGAGATGAATGTTTCCACTCAGTGACTAACCACACTGAAATAAAAGTATTTTTGTTTGGTGGGGCTTTTTTTAGGCCTTTTTTTGTTTGTTTGTTTTAAGCTTTTTTTTTTTTTCTAAATTAAATTCTGAACTCAAATGCCTGGGAGAGAGGATAAAAAAAAAAACCCAAAAAACCAAACCACAAAAACCTTCATGCAATTTTGTACTGTTCTTTAATTCATCTTTGAAGAAAGTGTGGAATATTGGTAAAAAACACAGGTCCACAGGCTCAGCAGTCAGGGAAACACCCATGCATTTCCTTGACTTTTTCTTATAGGTGGAATATAAACTGGACACCAACACTTCAATCAGTATTAAGCATCCTTACAAGAACAGGTAAAAATCATACTGCGGTTGCCCCAGGTTGATTTTATTTTCTGAACACCGTACTTCTGAACAGCATAGCGTATGTCCAAATGTTCATAGTAATAGGAAACTTAAACATTAAAAAAAAAAAAACTCCAGAATTCAAGGAGTCCAAACAAAAAGAGGAAACCCAAGTGTTCGAGACCAACGATGCTTGCAGCTTGGACGGACACCAACAGGTTCCCGTCACATTTCAAGCCATAACCATCGTCACCGTGCAGCAGAGCTAACAGAGGAGGTCCCCAAGCTTACAACAACCTCGTGTAAGAACAAATGTTTCCACCGCCACGCTCAATCCAGACTATCTCTCGACACGCAGGCATGCTTAAATCTGCTCAGCCGTTCTGCGTATAGATGCATGCCAAGCAGATGAAGAGAATCGCGTTTGTAGCGATGAATGAAATGACTACAGGCACATTTGTGATGTTTCATGTCAACGGTGACATGTTCATCTATCAGGTTTTCAACATGTACAACCACCTTTCCGTCATGAGATCTCTTATTATAGACTCCAGTAAAAGCAACTGCAACAATTAACGACCTGTTTGGCACATTTGTCTCTACAGATAGCTCATGAAGCCAAGGAGAGAGTGGGAGGAAAAGGATGAGTTTGTAAGGAGAACCGGTGTCATTTCTGAAGACGACGGGAAGAGATTGGACTCGATACACTTCCAGAAAGTGACCTGATGATCCCTTTTTCTAAGGAACAGGGCTGTAACCTTGTTTTAATAAAAAGTAGGTGCAGATTAAGAACACATTTTTTCTATGGACAGCAATGTAAGGACTAAATATTAGCCACACTCCACACATACCATTTGTTTTAGGAAATGAGAACCCAATCAATTATCTGTGGCAGACCGGGATGTCCAACTCCCGGGACCGCATCCCAAATCTCTGTGCCAAGAGACCCCATATGCTTCAAGAACTTCTCAAGCAACTTTTCTGAGTTGTACTTCAGAGTACAGGATTTCCAAATGCTTTTACGGTAAACTTTATGTGGAACACTGCTAGTAGACAGCCTAGTGTCCCACAGTTTTTGGTTTCTAGTCAAGACAGTAACTGAAGAGCATGCGCCACCAGTGAAAGGCCAGAAAGGAAACAAACACGATCTGTTCCACATGGAACTACATTTTAAAGGCAGAGGCCTAGAAAGCATAAAGAAAAGAAAAAAAAACACCCAAACACCAAAACCCCAACCCTTCTTCCACCTAACATAACCCCTGTTTAAAACTTAGAACCAGATTTGGAGCCAAACGCACACGAGGAAGCAGAGAAGATGAGGCTGCAGCAGCTTGTCATATCGCAATGGAAAGGTTGGGGTTTTTTGTTTTATAAATCTATTTTCCATTTAAGTTAAGCACTTAACTCCATGGATAAAGCACGCATTGATTAGCTGCTATTTTTGCTTCCACGGGGCTATCATTGACAGCAGTTTCACTGAAAAGAGCCCCACAACAAACACTGAAAATAGAGGCAGAGCTAGCGTACAGAATGATTTTCAGTAACACGTCAGAAATACGCTGTCAAAGATTAACTTCTTGCCTCCAAAAGCAAAGACACTCTTTTAACTGTTTATCTACCAAACTGCAGTTATTAAAGAGACCTCTAGTTATCCCTACCAGAGACACACAGCACAACGTATTATAAAAGTGTATCAAATACTGCTGGTAAATCAGAGAAGGCTTGTCCCCAAAGTAGGCAAAAACTAGCTACGTGGATTATTTTGGTACTAACACTCAGGGTTTTGCAACATTTGGCAATGATGGAAAAATAATCCACCTCTGTGAACATTAGTTTTACTGTAAATGCTTCAGTTTTGGCCTTGCTATCCCGTAACAGAGAGCGCGGAATAGTTGGGGAATCCACTTTCAGAGATTTTTATATATATATATTTATTTTTACTTCTCTTGAATACACTGCAAAGCTATGCCCTGCCTTCCCCTGCCATTGCACTGCACGAGAATAAACCCTGTATCTTATCACGCAGCTTAATGATATGTTAAGCTTAAAGCAAACCACTGAAGTGAAACACCAATACTGTCACGAAACCAAACTACCAACCAACCAGAAAGGCTGCTGTGGAGCGCAACAGAGCCCGATGCCCAAATAACATCAGAAAGCAAAGCAGTAATTAACACAAATTATTTTATTTGACAGCATTTAGAGAATATAAGCAACCTGCTACCATGACGCAGTTTGAAGTAGGGAAAAGAGTTGGCTTCTTCTGGACAAGCTGGGATTATGGCAATAAAACAAAGGACACTGCAAAAGGTGAAGCTAAAGAAAGGATATGTTAGAATTTTATTGGGAGATACAAAAGGAATTTTAGGTTTGGTTTTTTTTTTGAAGACAGGATTTTGGGGATTTCTTTAAATGAGGCAGATTTTCTACACAAATATCTACCATCTAATTTTTTTAAATCTTCTGTACTGCAAATTAATGTTCATGTTATTCTGATGAAATGCCAAGATAACAACAATTAAAAGAAAAAAAAAAATATACATTTTTCCTGAAGTTGTGTAAACAGCAGGTTCTATGAAGCACTGAGCTATTTCACCTCTGCAGGTTCTGTGCTAAAATAAGAAGTCAGGGCAAAAAGTAGTGCCTAAAATACTGTTGTCCTACACGTCCTAAGAAAGTTAAATTCAAGCAGCAGAGAAAGATTATCCTATCCACACCACCTTAAAAAAAAAAAAAAAGAAATACAAAGAAATACAAAGAATCCCCAGCTCTAATACCACTAAAAAAATCCCTACTTAGTCGGAACAGTTGTTTTCTATACCGTCAGAAGAGCATTTTGCAAGGGATAAGTTGTGCCTTGCTGCAATCTTTAACCCCTGCTCTTCCTGCACCTCTGTGCAGCTACAGCGGCCGGCGGTTCAGGTGGGGAGACTTGGGGCAGCACGGTACTGAAAAGGGAGGACTTCTGCCAGCTGCAAATACTGGTAACAGTTTACTGGAGTAAAGATGAGTATTTTGAGGGATACAAACTCCAGCCTGACATTCACGTTTCACTCGTGACCTGCAGAACTTTCTGGCGACGTTAAGATGTAACTGGCACAGAAAATAACAACAGGCAGAAGGAAAGAAGGTTGAAAAAGCACCCCAAGATCTTCTAACGTTGCTATTCTCTCAAAACCCAACCTCCTCCTCCTCTACGTGAAGTCCACACATATATCACCAAACACTATAATCTCAAATTCTATTTAAATCATTATACATTTAGGGAAAAAAAAATACCCTAACAGAAAAAAAAAAATGTAAAAAGTTGTCAGATGGCAATTTATTTAAAAGTAACCCATTATTTAAGCTTCTTGTTCAGGAACACCGAGCTGTTTATGGATCATGGTGCCATTTCTGGAGGCAGACTGTACCTGGTGCCACCGAAGTCCTCAGTCTAATTTCTGGTAGAGCCCAAAGTTTGACATTAGTGTCCAAAGTTTGCTCACATTCATTCTATATAAGAATCATTATCACAACTACTACTCGCTGAGATTATATAGGCTCAGAGTCTGTATACTTTACAGAAAATACATCAAACTCGCATGCAAAATTGCTGCAGGATACGATGAACTGCCAAGTTTTAATGCAGAGAAAGTTGAATTTTAAAGGCAAAGGATCTCATCTAAATTTTAAATCCAGACAAGCTTAAATTGATTTCAAGATTGAGTATGAATACACCCTGCGTAACAGCAGCAAACTACTCAGGATCACTAGGTAGTTAGGACCATGTCTGTCAAGGAGTGAAAAACCACATACAATTTAATAGTAATAATAATAATAACATCATAATCATCATCTCATTATTTCCCTTTCCATCTCTGAAAAGGTGAGCTGACAGCACTATTACCTTCGCATAAATGAATACCCAGAAAAAATAGTTTGTCTACAGCCATAGCTAAGTGTCTCTGTAGGATGGCCTCAAACAAAGTGGATAAAAAAAGCCACGAAGGTGGGTTTCTTTCTCTCTTTTTTTTTTCCCCCCTCTCTCTGTTTCCCTTCTTCATTTTTGGGGAGTTTTGTTTGTTTCTGAAGAAAGCACAGGCTGTTGCCCTATTCAAAATAGAAGCCAATGCCACATTTTTATTACGCTTTCCAGCTGATTTGGCTTTTACTGTACTGACCAGATACAAGCACTGTAACACTGTACGAGTGTGCTTCCTATTTACTTACTTTTGTGCTGTAGCTATCACTCCAACACACACCAGTCCCTACCCTAACATATTCACGACGAAAAACCACAGTTACACAATCTGCTAGAACTGGTAGAACTCTGCCACTGACCATACGTTCCCATCTTCTCTCTGGTGAGAAAATTAACCCAATTAAAAGGAGGGGGGTAACTATGGCTCAGACGTACAGCACTGTACAACACATGGGCGTAAAAGCACTGGTGTTTGTCAGCCTGGTTCTGCCTTTGTCTTCACCCTTATCCAAGTAATTTTTGCTGGATATCTCACTCGGCAATTAAAAAAAGTTCATGGATTAACAGTATTTACCGAAACACTTCGTAACTTGGGTCCAGTGTCTCAAGAACCAGCGTGTCAAATCCTTGGCAAGAGAGTGCTGGAAAAGAGGAATATCTCTTTCAAATGTGCTCAGCTTCCATTTTTGTAAGTGACTTAATGATCTTGAGGGTTTGTTGACACACAGTGTGACTTTGTTGAAAGCGGGATTTTGGTTATTCTAGAAAATGTTAAAAGCCACGTGTGTAAGTACTTTCAACAGGTGATTACGCTAAACCAAAGGATGGCTTAGATGAGTATACAAGAGCGTGACTAAATTGTGTTATTCCAGGAAGTGAGGAACCTATATAGCTACAGTATCTTCCTACCCTCAGGAAAAAGTATGACCAAAGCAAGTGGGAGAATAGAGGGAAGTGCTGGTTTCAAACTGAAAATCACTACCAACATAATGGAGGGAAAAGCTCTTTGCACATTAATTACATGTGAGTGAACAGATTGCTGCTTGAGGAAGAGGGAAACATCGGCCAAGCAAGCATTTTTTGATCCGTTGTACATTTAGATTAACATTTTAAGCAGATACAGCTACCTACGGGGCAGTTACAGAGAAGACTGAGTGAGATTCTTGGAGGTACACAGGAATAGTACAAGAGGCAACGGATCCAAGATGCAACAGGATAAATTCCTCCTAAATATTAGGAATTACAAGTGGTCAAACGCTAGAAGAGGACCCCAGACAGGCTGTGAACTCTCCCTGCTCGGAGATACTCAGAACTGGACTGGCCAACGCTCAGAGCATCCTCAGCCCTGCTTTGAGCAGGGGCCTGCAGGTGCCCCTTCCCACCCAAATTACTGTGGGTGTTCTCCAGGCTCACAGCACCAGACCACAGTAACACACCCCGTGACCTAAAGGCAAATAAGAGGTATTTACCTGTAGTTTGTGCTCCTGTATACATACGTTAGCAACCAGCTCACAGTTATTTAAAGAATTATACACAAGTATTTACAACAGCTGAAATAGCACTAATGGGTTAAAAAAAATACCACTTAAAAAAAAAAAAAAATCTTTTTCTACCATTAGCTTGCCAGCCTTGTATGAACAATAAGCCTTTTCTTTTAAATTCTTTTATGTAGCAGAAAATTAAAGCTTAGTATTTTTATCTTGAAAAATTATATTGCCAAATAAGAAAACCTAAAAAGGGCTTTAGTAACATCTGAAAGGTAATTTTTTTTTTTTTTTTTTCAAACTAACATTTACCTCACACCGAATTCTTTAAAAGCTTTCATCCATCTTTTCTCCAGTTTTATGTTAACTACCTCATTCTCCTTTTTCTCAGTCTTCTGTTTAGCTCAGAAATATCAGCCTATCTTCGTTTTCCAGGGCACTACTATTTAGGCATCCTCATTCCCTTAAATTACTTGCTGGGACATTAACAGTGGAGGTAGAGCAAGCAATACCACAGCCTGCCAGTAGAAATAAAATACCACCATACTAATCATTGGTCACAGAAAAAGGGTGAAAAGCGCTAGCACCTCACTAATTGCCAAATGCCTTGTAAATATTTACTAAATTGCAGACTTTCATCATGAATCTTACCGTGTCACGCTCCAGCAGCGAGCTAAATTTTATCCCGAGAATCACAGACCAGCATCGTTAAAATCATACCACTGAGCCTACCGCTGAGCTTATGGAATGATTTAGTCCGGTCCTAAAGTAGAATTTCAGAACAGAAGTTTAAAGTCAGCTGTAAATTCAACCCCCCCAACCCAAAACACACAGCAAGTACCCGAGTTAAAATGACTCCCCTTAAACTAGAGCTTAAGCTCATGCAAACAAAGTCCTGCCCAGGTGCCAAGCCATGCATACCTGCGGGATGAGACAAGATTCCAAAATATTACAGCTTTACGTTCCCAAGAGGAGGAAGACGGGTGCTAGGAAGATGGAGCCTCGCAGCTCTGCGAAGGCTTCTCTGTCCCTGTCGTCTTTCCCTCCACTGATGAGAGCAACGCGAAGCCAAGACCAAAATCACTGAAAGTACAAGCTAGGTGAAGTTCATTAAAAAAAAAAAGAAAAAAAAAAAAAAAAAAAAAACACCACAACAAGAGTCTTGGTTCTAAAGAGCTATGAAAACTTAATTTTGCTACGAGGGCAGCAAAATTATGCTTCCTGAATGTAAGTGTTAAGAGAGAGAAGAATATAAAGCCTTTTAATGGGATGTACACTTTGGACTTGTTTTTTTTCTTAGCAGTACCCTGAACTTTCAAAAAGCATGAGATGAATCCAGCCAGAATCCCACCTAAAATACTCATACGTGTGTGATGTCTCCCCTTCCTTCCACAACCGCATCCCATTTCCTTCTACAGCCAGCATTAGCGATCATCCCAGATGAATCCCCTTCCCTTTCCGTAACTGGGGGCTGATTTCCCTTCGACGCTGCAGACTTCAGCAGAGCAGGGAACTAAAAGCCTTTTCATAGATAACTACGCAAAGGATCACAATCTTGCAAGTATACGTATTGAATTCAGAAACAATTAAAGCAGATTTTGTGGAAATGCTGAAGGGAAAGCATATAAAAACGGTGGTGGTACTCACTCAGGAAGCCAGCTGACAAAATCCATCAGAGAAGGAATTAGAAGAGGTGATACTTTATCAAATTCAGTTGCAGCTTTTTTGCAATGGGAGATTTGTTAACATCCTATAGAAACTGTGAAAACTGTCCGACAGGCCCCTGGAATAATGCAACCTTTCCATAACCCTCTATATTGTTCTCCTGGCTGCGTAACAGACACAAGAAGTTTCTCTACAGTGGCAAAACAACAAGCCCCTGCTGACGCTGAGATCAGGTTTGCCTCTATGGAGTAAAGCGATAGGACTTCAGTGTGACATGAAACCTCCACAAATTGCAATTTAAATACACTGCCTGAAGCGTATCGGTGACCAAGCTACGCAATTCTTGTCTGCAACGGGGAAAGTTTTTAAATCTGTGCCATTTTTACTCAGTTACCCATTAAATTCAGCCAGGTATTTCGGCTTTGGAAGCTGCAGCATAGATGGGACTTCCAGCCTGCTGAAGCACCACGTTACCTAATGCTGCTCAGAACAGAGGGTTTCAAAATCTGAAAGCCCGTTTTAACAACCACCCCCAAGGCTGCTAAACTTAGAGAAGCAGAACACCACCAACCACCGCCTGAAATTTTTTTGCCAAGTTTTCCCTCTTCTCCTCCTCCTCCTCCAAAGAGGAGCTAAAGATAAACGGTGGGACTCTGCAACTCCGTATCCCTGGTTACATTTCAGTGCGGCACGTACAGCGCGTGGAGCTGATGGCAAAATTGTCAGATTAGGATTTTGAACTGCATTCCACCTATCTTTGCACCCAGTCAAGCACAGAGGTCAGAGAAAGACTGTGCACGCTCCCTCTACTGTTAATGGGGTCTCCAGGACGCAGACGACTACAACGGCGCAATCAAACGCATCCTACAAGCGCCGGCGTTTCCTCCACCAGTTATTAAAACAAACCCACCTTATTTACAGGCACACCTGAAAGCCACATGTTAATTTTTATTGAAGATCAAAGATTATTTTATCAAAAAAACCCAAAACAGAGAAATGGAGAAACGTTCAAACACATTGAACAAAATGGGAGACATCCTGACCTCTAATTTTATCAACCAAAGCAAGGAAAATTGTCCTGTTCCTGAGCACCTGGTGAGGCACAGCAACACATCCATTTCACAGACATGAAAACATTTCCAGCATTGCTAGCAACAGCATTTGACTGAAAAAGTTATACCAGATACTGAAGTAGAGCATTATTTAGGACTCCTCCAAGCAAGCACCTCTTTCAGTCACACATCCTCAGCTGAGCCACAACAAAACATCTGGCTCAGCTTTTCCTCAAAAAGGACCGAAACGCTGAAATCAATCCACAAGTGAGTGGTGTTTGTGAAGAAATAGAGCAATAAAAATAAAAATAAGAAAATAAATAAAAACAGCCATCGGGGAGAGGAGTTAGCCACGGGCAGTGAGTGCAGGGGTGCTGGGACATCTCCCAGCACCTCCCGGCTCCACGCAGGGCAGGAATAATTATATGTGGTCCTCCCAGTAATGAAGAAAAGTGGCATATTTGGCCAAAAGGCGGGTCATGGTTTAGAAGCATGTTGGTATTATTTCCTGTGACTGTTCCAAGGGCTGCATTTAACCTCCGGGAAGTGATATGAATAGATGCGATGTTTGCCAGAGGGAAGGGTGCTGGTGGTCAGTTTTACCCAAACATTGCCAAAGAATTATCTTCAGGTTAAGCATCCGAGTCCTCCGTTCCATTGACATGTTTTAATTTTTTCTAGGAGAATTAAAAAGTGACTTCTCTAGTAAATATTGACTGCTCCCTTTCACTGGAACACAAATCAAGAATTTAACGCGTTCATATTCAACCCTTGTGCTCAATAAATTTTTACTATTATTTAACATGCAAGACAACTGTTTACAGTGAAGTTAACCCACGCTTTCATAGAAAACACAAGAATTTATAGGTGTTTTGCCACTTAGTAAACTTGAGATTTATTTTTAAAAAGTGTTTCTGAGTACTGAGTTCAAAGTAACCTTATCAGGTAGAGAAGAATTTTCAGTGTTTTATCTTGCTACAGCACAAGACCATCAAACCCTGAGAAATGTTAGGTTGCTTTGCATGATGAAATAGAAAGCAAAACCAAAACTGCTCTCAAAGACATCTGCCTACTGGACTTGGTATCATTTCCACACTGCAACACTTTATCAGCTATTTAACTGAAAATACAGGATACAGATTCCCAGACAGTCACAGTTACCGTACGCATATGGTCTTAATTAAAGCAAGAAAGCCTGTTTACTCCTGTACAATACTTCCTAACAGCCAGCTAGCTGACTATCACCTAATCGGCTATTAGAAAGGTGAAAACTGTGAACCTGTTTTCCAGCCAAAATTATTATCCATTCAAAACTCTGCCATTATTATAGAAAAGAGAAATCTTTACTGACCTTGTTAGCAGAAGAGAAAATAAAGCCTTTTGTTATTTGAAGGCTATCATACGAAGACCACCTACAGTGGGACTTAAGAAGTCATCTTCACGGTAAAGAACTGCAGGTTGGTTTTTTGTTTTTTTTTTTTAAAAGAGAGGAGCATGTATTGGGCTGAGAGTTACTTCAAAATAGTTTAAAAACAAACCATAAATTTTTGTTGTTGTCTTCCTACCTCGACTCCAACTGGTAATTTAAAGTGGCCATTAGAAACATTTTACTTGCACCATTAGTAAAGGGAAAACAGCAGCAGCATTCTGGTAAGCAGCAGGCACGTTACTGTTTGCTGAAAATTATTTTTTACCTGCAGACGTACAAAATGATTCAAAGTGAATTCCAACAACCCCCCATCCACAGCATTAAAAATAAATAAAGCCTAAACTAAACAGATATTAACCTTACCATGTGGAATTTGGGACTATCTCGGCATATTCTGCGATGAGTCAGCCCAGCCATATTTCACTCTTATCTTTCTTCAGTACCCATTGAAGTCATTTCCAAAACAAACCCAGTGTTACTTCTGTGTTTTAGAACAAACACTACTCAAACAAATGCTAACTTTCTCAAGGGGTTGGGGCTGCTTTGTACAGACGGGGTGCCAGGTTACATTGCTAAAAATTGTACTGCTACACCCTTCTGGTCATCATCACAAGGTTGCCTTCCGAGACTTTCATGATTTGGTTCCTTTCCACAGCTTATATCCCTGCTAATATTACTGGGATTTATTTGGTTGGTTGGTTTCGGTTTAGTTTTTTTGCTTTGGGGGGTGGTGGTGGTGGGTTTTGGGGAATCTTTTTTTATGTTGCAAAGCTCCAGTAAGTATTTTTAGATACACAATTTGCAAGTGTTATTTGAAGAGTTTGGTGAAAGAAGTACTTTTGGGTCACAGGGGGGAAGAATCAGAACTGTCCGGTGCAGCAGG
>NW_009260479.1:1639240-1648839 GCF_000687185.1 Egretta garzetta | reverse complement strand
ATTTGAACAGAACCACAACAGCACAAGGTCAACGTTAAGTTTTGCACTTCAGGGCTTAGTCTAGCATATTACACATATGAAATGGCTTAAGTTTCATTCTTTCTATTTAGGACATTTCCTAAAAGGACACGTTGAACTGAAATGATAACGTGAAACCTCCTCTGATCTCATCTTTTCTTGAGATGTGGTATGGCAGTCCCCGAGTGCTGCTCTGCATCTGATGGAAGCGGTACCTTACTGACGGACCGAGGGGCACCTACTCTGTAGGAATCTGCTGAAATTATCTCTTAACATCTGAGGCAGGTTTTCTGTGAAAGCTAATTTTTCTCCTTTTAATAATATTACAGTTTTATAACATGAGACAGTAACAGTATTTGGTTACTATGTTTAAGATGAACAACTGTTTGATCTAAAGGTATGGAAAAGAATCCATCACTACCAAAACAACTGAGGTAGTGACATTTTTAAAAACACCCTGCTCTCAGAGCTCACTTGCCTGCCAGAACGATGCTAAACAGGTAATTTATAATAAAGTGGAGGAGTAATAGTACAAGTAAATACAGGAATGAGACCTGAGCAGATTTCCATTTCAAAAATCACCAAATGTGATTTCCAGTTTTGTTCAAATTTTTATCCTTGTTCCTGTCATGACACGTTTACAAAAGAAAAAGTGGTGGTGACTGCAGGGTAACACGTTGGGCACCAAGAAGTCTGAAAGTCTTACAGGAAACCCCCCCTTAAACTACCATAATACTAACAGTGAATGCTCTTTGTAGAAGTAATGTAGTAATACTCTGCAGTTAGCGTGTCTAAGTTGTTAGCATCCTTTCCAATACAGACAGCATAAGCTGGAGTATTTCCAATTTCTTACGGGGCAGGAAAAAAAAAAAAACAACTTGAATTTCAGGGCACAGTTTGCATTAAACTGACAGTTTTATCATGATAAGTTGGAGCCATAAACATGCAAGTATTCAGTCCACTCTAGAATTAAGAAGGGCATTTCTTGGGGTTTTTTAGGTTTCACTTTCACTCTCCGTTAAACTCCACCATATTTGCTTCCCGCACATCTTTAATCTCAACACAACAGGGAATCTTCCAGAAAGACATGACATTCTGAAATGCGAGGAAAAAGAAGTCCCACAACTATGTACTCATGATAAACCCGATTAAACAAATCCACTTAAAATCTCATTCCTTTGTGGATAAGCACAAACCTCTACACAGATGCAAATTGTTTTACAGTTATGTTGTAAACCTCCTCCTTCTGGGACTTTTCAATTTATGTCAATGTGTAATTAGCAAATGAATTGCACTGTAGATTGCATTCAGTACTCTTTTCCTTTTCTTCTTTTAATTCCCCAACCAACATCCCCCCCCCCAAACTCTCAAGCCATTTTCAACTTACTGATTCTCAACAAAACCAGCTTCATATCATAAAAAGTCCTAAGAACTGGCAGCTGACCAACAAATGACTTGGCAGAGGGAAGGATCCTCCAGCACACATAACCCATCACAGGAAAGCTGTTGGTGAGAGTTCGCGATAAATATAATTTCAAATACTTGGCATGTTCAGTTGGTCACTACGTAAAGATATTTTTCCTTTCCCTCCCCTACCGACTGATGACACACAATTCATATGCTGAAATACGATCAGTGCCTTTATAATACTATTTTTCAGCACCTTCATAAGATTACTTTTATTATAATAAATGCAAATTGCTGTCAGTTAATCCTGTTTAGGAATTCCCAGATAAACTCCTTTGGCAACCATATCTTCGGAAGGATTATGCAGGCCACCCATATGATGCATGAGCAAACGCTTCCTTTTACCCAAACGGGATATTCTGCCTTTAATTCTGAAGCCACGCTGTACTGTGGGGAGAGCCCTGGCATACTTACCTCTATTTTGTTGATTATTTTTCGTGCACCTCCTCCCTTTAAATACGGCACAACATTGACTCAAGGTTTTTAGCCAGTTGTTACGACGAAGAAATAAATGCCTTGGCTTTAAGAAACAAAGCTGCTATACAGCGGTGGGGATCCTGCATCAGAGACACGATCAAGACCTTTATCTTACTAGATTTTAACGGGAGTTAAAAAACACAGAGAACATCTCTCCTTACCGATAGCTCCAATGCCACGTTGGCCAACTCGCCAGGGGCCAATCTGTCCATGCAGTGTGGTCCAGGGTTCCCCATCACCGCACCATCTCACTCCCCAAACATCTATGCTAGCTTCTCATACCAGTATCATCCCCGGCCACAGCCACCAGTGCCAAACGCCTCTGAGCACCTTAAACTTCAGCATCACCAGAGCGCAAAGATAGCTGCTGCAATCCAGAAACTTATGACAAGAAAAAAGGCAAGAAAGTAAAATACAGCATGGAAAAAAATTAAAAAAAAAAACAAAGGTCAAAGCTTTACTCCAAAAATCCCCATAAGATAGATGCATAAACTGTTTTTCCTGAAATGCTTTGCTTTACACTGCATTCATCAAATTGTTAATGTGCATCCTTAACCAATTTTAGTTTTGGTTTACAAGAAATCCCATAAGCCCATTTTTTTTTAATTTTGCAAGGCTTTTGTGAAGGGTTATTGAGATCCTTTATAATCTTAAAAAGTTCCTTTCTCTCCAGGTAGTAAATATTAGATCTTTCAGTGTGCTTGACTGAAGTGAGTATAAATTATTAAGTATCTTCTAGGAATGTGTCGCTATTGATCGCTCCTTTGCGGAACACTTCTAGCTGAACTACCACCAGGAACAATTCACAGTTCAAGCAAACCTCAGAATGCACAACAGCTTCAAAACCTGCGGCCACTATTTTGAACTTTACCAAAGCTTTCTGGCCATTGGATCCCCAGTAACCACATGTACGTGCATTCACAGGTGACCAATGCAAGTCTGTAATTATTCAGGCATGTTTACACAAAACAGCTTTTGTGGACAAAAATAAAGCAGCACTGCATGTGAATTGTTAAATGCAAGCTTGGAACACCTCTGTACAAAATTCATACCTTGAAAAAAATTCTTTTACTAACATTAATTCAAAGAAAGATGCACGGATTCTTCTGCACGTGTCCATTGTAATTTCTGACATCTATGAAGACTGATGGAAACGGATCCATCTCCCCCAACATGTTCTCTGAGGCTAAGAGTTCATCCCCAAGCGCTGGAGACATCTCTCCCTCTTCCTCCCTCTGACTCCCAGAGGCTAGGAGAGGAGTGCTGTGCACCAAGGAGATGACTGAGCTTTGCAGATCATCAAATAAATAAGAAAGTTTAAAATTTTACTGCCGATTACAGCAGACAAGGAAGCAGCAAGGTTAGTTTTACTGGTAATTCAGCTGGGAATCCTGGAGGACGACTCGGGAAGCAAGAGAGCTGCAGGGGTGGGGGAGAGCACGGCGGTGAATAAAAATCAATACACCGCTTTCTACCAAGAAAATAAGGAGCCTCTGCAACAGCAGCAGCAAACAACTGCGTAATTGGCTGACCAGCTACTCAGGAGAGATGACTTTAAACAAAACCATCAATATACAAACTGTAACATCAAGAAATACTTGTTTCCTGCAAAATTGTCCTCCATTTTTGTAAACATTTTGAGAAGTTACATACACAGTAGGCTTTGACAGATCAGGCATCCTTCATTTGGGGTTGCTCTTCTGTACAAAATATGTCCTGCAGTATCTTATTTGCCCCTGTCTGTAAGGCTTTAAATATACTAATAAAGGTTCAGAAGAGAGTAATAGTTATTCCTTGCAAAAAGAAATAAGGAAAAAAAAAATCTCATTTAAAAAAAAACCAGCATCCTTAGAGTCCAAGTCTACCGTATACTTATTCAGATTTAACTCATAATACATTTTCCAGATAATAGAATTCCAGTTTCTAGTACAGCCAATCACTTTTAATAATGGTGTTTTCTTGTTTTATAAATCATAGTTTATTATCTTGTACAAAGAAAACAAGCTGTGGCATTTTTATCTCAGTGATCATTTTGATAACACACTAAATAAAACCTACAAACTTTATGTAGGCCCAAAACCACAGAACCTTCTCTGCTGATTTGTCTAAAGCTGGTACTTTTACTGCTAATATCTGTGTTTCACAGTAGCAGCCAGTGCTGAAAGGACTGGACTGTATAGGACTCACTTTGATTTTTTATTTTTTTTGTCTTACAGCAAACATTCTAGGAAGACAAAAAAGGCCAAAATTATACCACAGTAGACCACGTGGAACACATTTTTACTCTGATCTATGTAGATACTCCTCACGCCTTCCGTACTTGCCACATCCATGTCCATTTTACACCTTACCCTCCAAGTAAAAATAAAGCAAGCTCCCGTCAAACTCCAGCAAAAGTAGACTTTGTAGAAGATTAACATTTCCAACATGAAACTCTTCAAAACATCTCTGGCTACATTACAGCACAAGAGGCATCTTTCCTCTGTGCCTGCCCACAGCCTCTTACAAAAAACTCTGGAAGTTCAGCAAAACATCTGAACCCGCTGACACCACGTCATCCTATTTGAGCCTCCTGGCCAGGAAGACGAGCACTGAAAACACAGCTTAAATCAATATCATTCAACAGAACAGACACATGAAGACTTCAGAGATGCTGCTGAGCGTTTTTGTGAGATTTTCCAGACAGGTCTCCACTGCTGAGAGGAATCAAATGGTATGCAAGCCTTACTAGCAATCCAGATGTGGTCTTTGAATACCTAAATAGGCTTGCTCATTAGCTCTATCAGCCGTTCTCTTATTTCAACTTGGAAGACTCCTGCTCCTTTCTGAATGTACTTATGAACCGGCATAAAGGAACACACACAACCACCCAACGGGGTGGCCAGAGACCCACCAACTTTGTTGTGGGAGTACTCGCTGCCCAGGAGCGTCACAGGGATGGATGGGGTCAGCGCAGGTTGGGAGCCCGTAGCAGACATTAAACCTATTCTGGGTCCCACCATCAGTCCCCACATGGGCTCAGGAGCCAGGAGCTCATACCCACCACTCTGCCCCTCAAACAGGCTGGAGCACTTGGGCAGCTCTCTTCTCCCACTCTGCCCCTCAAACAGGCTGGAGCACGTGGGCAGCTCTCCTCTCCTTCCTGGTCCTACACACACCCACATGCCTAGCTTCTCTCCCAGCAGGATATATCCCCCAGGAAGGGAGGAAGAGGCAGGATGAGCCCCATCTTCCCCTACTAATCCATACAGCAGGTAAAAACCTAAGGAAGAACGTAGAGAATTAGACCTATCTTTGCTTTTCCTGTTTTTTCAAAAAAGCAAAATGTTAAACCTTGCGGACAGGAACACTTCAAGTATAATTCTAAGTAATCCATCCAAAATCCTCCATCGGGTAGGGTTGAGTAATGGACAAATTCCCTCCCCGAGTTAACGTTTCCATATCCAGGATTGCCTGGAACTGGATTTTTCATGGAAAATGTGATGCTGAGCACCAACCACGGCGGTCATTGCCAACAACTCTTCCAAGTCAAAATTTAGCAGAAAACAAAGGCTCCCGTGCTTACAGTATTTCAGATTTGACATATGTAAAAATTGCGGGCTAGAACTCATTTTCAACCATTTTCATGTTTGAATGATGACTTTTACAAGACAGCAAAACTCATAATTTAAGTGTTCTGTGACAGAAAAATAAGCTTCCCACCTTTAAACCTATCTACCAGGCAAACGGGAACAACGTCTTTCACCAAATAAGTGAGTTTTGTTTGTCTTAGATTTTGCTTTCTCAACATTTCAGTTTCGTACCACTTTAAAGAAACAAACATGGACCCGTTATCCGGAGGCTTATTTCTAAAGTTCAGATTAAATTCTGAAAGATGAAGCGTAGCATTGATCTCACGGCATTTTACTGATGATCTCAGAAAATGCTATTTGCATTTCTGAATACTGAATTGACAAAATGTAGGTCAACTTTAGGGGTTTTTTTTTGTTGTTTGTTTTTTGTTTTTCTTTTTTTTTTTTTAAAGCATGTAAACTTCCCAACACTTTAGTGAAATCACTGCTTTGAAACAAATATGAATTCGAGATGACAAGCACTATGGAGAAATGGTAATGCTGCAGCTTACAGACACGGACTGAATATCAGATATTCATGGAAATTATCGTTCACGTTACTGCCAGTACCCTTCAGCTTGTTAACTGCTACCCTAAATCAAATCTTGGGTTACTAGAGGTTACTACAGTCTCCCTGGAACATAAAACCTACTGTATGGTTACTCTGGTTTCATGTAACAACTATGTCATTAGTTAATGATTTAAAATTTTACCCTCTGCGAGTAATTCACATTCCAATGTAGTGCTGGAGTGGTTTCCACATCCATGGTTTTTTAAACGCTACTTGAAAGTTAAAATACTGGAGTTGAAATTATAAAAATTTGTTGAGACAATGTCTCAGGAGCATTCACATATCTTCAAATGCTCAAGTACTCTGAATCCTGATGACCTAGTGGCAAAACCAAATATTTTAAATATTTCCATATATTTTCAAAATGGTTTTTCTTGAAGACACAATTAAAGACACTTATTTTGGCTTTTAACTTGAGATCTTGGGAACTTGTTACTTTAAATGATAATAAATCTATATATATATATTTTTTAAAATACTGGTCTCATTGCTGTTTCTTCCAGTATTATTTGAAAGAAAGGAAGGCAAAAAAGTTTGCCTGTTTGCAAAAACGCCCATGGGGAATTACACTGTTCATTAAAAAAAAAAAAAATTATAATGGTTTAGGTTCCACTGTGAACCTTTTTCAAATAATTTACTGCAGAAGAAAATACACTTCTGTAGAGACACTAAAACACTCAGTTACTCTAAATAACTGAAAATAGGTGCTCAGCTGACCGACAAATTTTATAGAAGTCAGGGAAGATGCATCTGAAGAGAGAAAACACACAGCCACGACCAGAAGGATCTGGACTATTATTACACCACTGCTTAACTTGGCACATGGAAACAGCCAAGAATTTGCATCAGTTATGAGGATCAAATTAAAGCACGTAAGTTAAAAAAAAGGGAAATTCACTCCTTTGGACTGAACGCCTGTTACCCACCCATGATCGCATGCTCCGCATGCGTAACTCAGTGCAAAGACTCGTCAGTGCTGCACTGTTTTCTATAGATTTAACTGTGTAGATTTTACATTAGAGGTCACTGTTCAATTCATTAATAAGAATAAATACTTTCATTATAAAATAAACAGTTCATTTTATATGTAGACCTGATTATACCGAGATTCAGGTTTTCAGTTTTTCTTGATAGTTTTTCTTTACATTTTTTTTTTAGTTGTTCACATTTACCACTGGTATAACAAATCCCTTTTCACCATACTTAAGGCTCCATTTTAATTTCACAAGTCTTGTTAAATGCTTCCAACCTCCAGAAGTGTCAAATGACCACAACATAAAATATTTCCATGAAGAACTACTATTTTTGTTACTTAAAAAAAATAACAGGGTATTAAATACTCCATGCATTTAGTGCTCAAAGCATTTTTAATCACCTGTGTATCATTTCCAATTGGGAGAACGTGAGGTTTTACTCCCCAAAACTAATTTAACGACACAGATAGGGACCAAAATCCTCCAGGAGCATGGCCACCACAGGCATTTCAGAGCAAACATTACAATAATAAAAAAAATATGATTGTAGCAACTTTCTATGCTCAGCTCTCAGTTTGACAGACAACTAAATACAGTGCACCACCATGTGGCAACATATTAGGGAATGGTTCTTGTACCAAGATCTGGGTTTTTTCCACCTTCGAAATTTTTCACTATTTGTTAAAATAGATGTTAACAATTCCATCTTAGTATTAACAAGCTCCTCTTTAACAAGTTGTCAGAGCTTCACTTACCTCAAAAGCTAATTTTTAATACATCTGGATTAGCAAGAAAATACTCGGGCATTTTTATTTGTAAAGCACAATATTTACCTAAAAATTTAACTGGCCCACGACCAGAGAACAGCTCTGCTTCTTTGCCAATCGCACTCCCTTGCACAAGAAAAATTGGGCATAAGTATATACTGCACATCAAGCTCCTTTTAAAACATAAATACATTTTAAAAAAAAAATTAAAATCAAGTTAAGTGCTGGACTCACGGCTGATTAAAAGCTTCAAAAAATCTTGGAAAAAAATCAAACACTTGAAGGTATACACATGCATTATTTAGCTGTTGCTCAGCTGCTGTAGAACTGCTCCTCTCCAGCTTAAACAACAAGGAAAAAAATTATTCTTTTCCATGAGAAACACCAACAGAAGGTCCCAAACCCCCTAAGAAAACCCTGACTCCTGAAGCCACTACATGCCACTTAGTACCCTGGAACGTATTTCTGCACCCAAATGCTAAACTTGGAGGAAAAAGCAAGGTTTTCGTGAAACCGGACAGCTGTGCTCACACAGTACAGTGCTGTTGTACTTCCCTGTGTTACAAAATTTCAGAAGATAGGCTCAGGTGGTTCTTGGATTCGTTAATTAAAGAGTTAATTCATTATGCCTTAACATATTTGTTAGCCATTTTGTACCAATACATTCAGTTCAACCTGCATTAGCAGTGAAGATTCACTTTAAACATCAGCCTCCCGCTAGGAACCTATCTGTATTCACCATCTCAGCTTCGGGTCTCTCGTAGCTCACCGGACCTCAAGGCTTTGCTAAAAAACTGTTAAGAAACCTAACAGAAAATTGGGTGACGCGATATGCAACCACGCAAGGAAGGCAGATAGCGCAAGGGGTTTTCACAAGCTCGAGCAGTGGGAAAACCTGTAGCAGAGGAGGTAAGAGCAAGCAAAGCTCTCCTTCCAGAGCCCAGGACGGACAGACCTGCAGTTCTCTTTCTGCAAAAGTTGCTCTGGCATGATCTGAGAGGCTCACCACAGAGCACAGCATCAATCCAAAGCATGCACTTTAACCACATTTAAAAGAAAAAAAAAAAAAAAAAAGAAAAGAAAATACAGAAAAAACATTAATCCACCTCCTGGATTAAGACCACGCTGAAGTTTCCTCTCGTCTCAAACTCCAGCCACCCTCCTTCCACTCTCCCCCAGCCCACCCTTGCTAACCCGCAGCCTGAAAAGCCCCTGCTGTGCAATTAAGACCATCGTGATTTTCTGCCCAAGACAAACCAACAGCAAGAACACAATGCACATTATGCAAGTTACTGCATAGTTATGCAAGTTGTATGCATATTTTCGCTACGCAGCGTAGCTCGCTGGACCGAGGAGTCTGAAGACACTTGTTTGATGTGGATGCTTACTCTTATTTCGAGCTGTCAAATTTTCCTCTCTACTTGTCTCAACTGGCTTTTTTACACTAAAATTTCAACCAGCTGCTAACAATATTAACGAAGCTCTTCCAGTACAAGAATACGGGCCGTGAAGAGCACAACATCTGAGCACAGCATCATGTAAGTCTACTCCAAACCAGGTCTAAGGAGACATCGTAGGCAGAGCACCAGCACCTTATTTACTGTAGATACCCCACGCTCAACATTGCCAAAACGGAGGAAAACAGCAGAAATCCCTTCAGACAAACAAGGCCTCCTGGTGGAAGTATCAATGCACAAGCGATATGAATTAGAGA
>NW_009260479.1:1628411-1634498 GCF_000687185.1 Egretta garzetta | reverse complement strand
GCTGCCCAGGAGCGTCACAGGGATGGATGGGGTCAGCGCAGGTTGGGAGCCCGTAGCAGACATTAAACCTATTCTGGGTCCCACCATCAGTCCCCACATGGGCTCAGGAGCCAGGAGCTCATCCCCACCACTCTGCCCCTCAAACAGGCTGGAGCACTTGGGCAGCTCTCTTCTCCCACTCTGCCCCTCAAACAGGCTGGAGCACGTGGGCAGCTCTCCTCTCCTTCCTGGTCCTACACACACCCACATGCCTAGCTTCTCTCCCAGCAGGATATATCCCCCAGGAAGGGAGGAAGAGGCAGGATGAGCCCCATCTTCCCCTACTAATCCATACAGCAGGTAAAAACCTAAGGAAGAACGTAGAGAGTTAGACCTATCTTTGCTTTTCCTGTTTTTTCAAAAAAGCAAAATGTTAAACCTTGCGGACAGGAACACTTCAAGTATAATTCTAAGTAATCCATCCAAAATCCTCCATCGGGTAGGGTTGAGTAATGGACAAATTCCCTCCCCGAGTTAACGTTTCCATATCCAGGATTGCCTGGAACTGGATTTTTCATGGAAAATGTGATGCTGAGCACCAACCACGGCGGTCATTGCCAACAACTCTTCCAAGTCAAAATTTAGCAGAAAACAAAGGCTCCCGTGCTTACAGTATTTCAGATTTGACATATGTAAAAATTGCGGGCTAGAACTCATTTTCAACCATTTTCATGTTTGAATGATGACTTTTACAAGACAGCAAAACTCATAATTTAAGTGTTCTGTGACAGAAAAATAAGCTTCCCACCTTTAAACCTATCTACCAGGCAAACGGGAACAACGTCTTTCACCAAATAAGTGAGTTTTGTTTGTCTTAGATTTTGCTTTCTCAACATTTCAGTTTCGTACCACTTTAAAGAAACAAACATGGACCCGTTATCCGGAGGCTTATTTCTAAAGTTCAGATTAAATTCTGAAAGATGAAGCGTAGCATTGATCTCACGGCATTTTACTGATGATCTCAGAAAATGCTATTTGCATTTCTGAATACTGAATTGACAAAATGTAGGTCAACTTTAGGGGGGGTTTTTTGTTGTTTGTTTTTTGTTTTTCTTTTTTTTTTTTTAAAGCATGTAAACTTCCCAACACTTTAGTGAAATCACTGCTTTGAAACAAATATGAATTCGAGATGACAAGCACTATGGAGAAATGGTAATGCTGCAGCTTACAGACACGGACTGAATATCAGATATTCATGGAAATTATCGTTCACGTTACTGCCAGTACCCTTCAGCTTGTTAACTGCTACCCTAAATCAAATCTTGGGTTACTAGAGGTTACTACAGTCTCCCTGGAACATAAAACCTACTGTATGGTTACTCTGGTTTCATGTAACAACTATGTCATTAGTTAATGATTTAAAATTTTACCCTCTGCGAGTAATTCACATTCCAATGTAGTGCTGGAGTGGTTTCCACATCCATGGTTTTTTAAACGCTACTTGAAAGTTAAAATACTGGAGTTGAAATTATAAAAATTTGTTGAGACAATGTCTCAGGAGCATTCACATATCTTCAAATGCTCAAGTACTCTGAATCCTGATGACCTAGTGGCAAAACCAAATATTTTAAATATTTCCATATATTTTCAAAATGGTTTTTCTTGAAGACACAATTAAAGACACTTATTTTGGCTTTTAACTTGAGATCTTGGGAACTTGTTACTTTAAATGATAATAAATCTATAGATATATTTTTTTTAAAATACTGGTCTTATTGCTGTTTCTTCCAACATTATTTGAAAGAAAGGAAGGCAAAAAAGTTTGCCTGTTTGCAAAAACGCCCATGGGGAATTACACTGTTCATTAAAAAAAAAAAAAATTATAATGGTTTAGGTTCCACTGTGAACCTTTTTCAAATAATTTACTGCAGAAGAAAATACACTTCTGTAGAGACACTAAACCACTCAGTTACTCTAAATAACTGAAAATAGGCGCTCAGCTGACCGATAAATTTTATAGAAGTCAGGGAAGATGCATCTGAAGAGAGAAAACACACAGCCACGACCAGAAGGATCTGGACTATTATTACACCACTGCTTAACTTGGCACATGGAAACAGCCAAGAATTTGCATCAGTTATGAGGATCAAATTAAAGCACGTAAGTTAAAAAAAAGGGAAATTCACTCCTTTGGACTGAACGCCTGTTACCCACCCATGATCGCATGCTCCGCATGCGTAACTCAGTGCAAAGACTCGTCAGTGCTGCACTGTTTTCTATAGATTTAACTGTGTAGATTTTACATTAGAGGTCACTGTTCAATTCATTAATAAGAATAAATACTTTCATTATAAAATAAACAGTTCATTTTATATGTAGACCTGATTATACCGAGATTCAGGTTTTCGGTTTTTCTTGATAGTTTTTCTTTACATTTTTTTTTAGTTGTTCACATTTACCACTGGTATAACAAATCCCTTTTCACCATACTTAAGGCTCCATTTTAATTTCAAGTTACAAGTCTTGTTAAATGCTTCCAACTTCCAGAAGTGTCAAATGACTACAACATAAAATATTTCCATGAAGAACTACTATTTTTGTTACTTAAAAAAAAATAACAGGGTATTAAATACTCCATGCATTTAGTGCTCAAAGCATTTTTAATCACCTGTGTATCATTTCCAATTGGGAGAACGTGAGGTTTTACTCCCCAAAACTAATTTAACGACACAGATAGGGACCAAAATCCTCCAGGAGCATGGCCACCACAGGCATTTCAGAGCAAACATTACAATAATAAAAAAAATATGATTGTAGCAACTTTCTATGCTCAGCTCTCAGTTTGACAGACAACTAAATACAGTGCACCACCATGTGGCAACATATTAGGGAATGGTTCTTGTACCAAGATCTGGGTTTTTTCCACCTTCGAAATTTTTCACTATTTGTTAAAATAGATGTTAACAATTCCATCTTAGTATTAACAAGCTCCTCTTTAACAAGTTGTCAGAGCTTCACTTACCTCAAAAGCTAATTTTTAATACATCTGGATTAGCAAGAAAATACTCGGGCATTTTTATTTGTAAAGCACAATATTTACCTAAAAATTTAACTGGCCCACGACCAGAGAACAGCTCTGCTTCTTTGCCAATCGCACTCCCTTGCACAAGAAAAATTGGGCATAAGTATATACTGCACATCAAGCTCCTTTTAAAACATAAATACATTTTAAAAAAAAAATTAAAATCAAGTTAAGTGCTGGACTCACGGCTGATTAAAAGCTTCAAAAAATCTTGGAAAAAAATCAAACACTTGAAGGTATACACATGCATTATTTAGCTGTTGCTCAGCTGCTGTAGAACTGCTCCTCTCCAGCTTAAACAACAAGGAAAAAAATTATTCTTTTCCATGAGAAACACCAACAGAAGGTCCCAAACCCCCTAAGAAAACCCTGACTCCTGAAGCCACTACATGCCACTTAGTACCCTGGAACGTATTTCTGCACCCAAATGCTAAACTTGGAGGAAAAAGCAAGGTTTTCGTGAAACCGGACAGCTGTGCTCACACAGTACAGTGCTGTTGTACTTCCCTGTGTTACAAAATTTCAGAAGATAGGCTCAGGTGGTTCTTGGATTCGTTAATTAAAGAGTTAATTCATTATGCCTTAACATATTTGTTAGCCATTTTGTACCAATACATTCAGTTCAACCTGCATTAGCAGTGAAGATTCACTTTAAACATCAGCCTCCCGCTAGGAACCTATCTGTATTCACCATCTCAGCTTCGGGTCTCTCGTAGCTCACCGGACCTCAAGGCTTTGCTAAAAAACTGTTAAGAAACCTAACAGAAAATTGGGTGACGCGATATGCAACCACGCAAGGAAGGCAGATAGCGCAAGGGGTTTTCACAAGCTCGAGCAGTGGGAAAACCTGTAGCAGAGGAGGTAAGAGCAAGCAAAGCTCTCCTTCCAGAGCCCAGGACGGACAGACCTGCAGTTCTCTTTCTGCAAAAGTTGCTCTGGCATGATCTGAGAGGCTCACCACAGAGCACAGCATCAATCCAAAGCATGCACTTTAACCACATTTAAAAGAAAAAAAAAAAAAAAAAAGAAAAGAAAATACAGAAAAAACATTAATCCACCTCCTGGATTAAGACCACGCTGAAGTTTCCTCTCGTCTCAAACTCCAGCCACCCTCCTTCCACTCTCCCCCAGCCCACCCTTGCTAACCCGCAGCCTGAAAAGCCCCTGCTGTGCAATTAAGACCATCGTGATTTTCTGCCCAAGACAAACCAACAGCAAGAACACAATGCACATTATGCAAGTTACTGCATAGTTATGCAAGTTGTATGCATATTTTCGCTACGCAGCGTAGCTCGCTGGACCGAGGAGTCTGAAGACACTTGTTTGATGTGGATGCTTACTCTTATTTCGAGCTGTCAAATTTTCCTCTCTACTTGTCTCAACTGGCTTTTTTACACTAAAATTTCAACCAGCTGCTAACAATATTAACGAAGCTCTTCCAGTACAAGAATACGGGCCGTGAAGAGCACAACATCTGAGCACAGCATCATGTAAGTCTACTCCAAACCAGGTCTAAGGAGACATCGTAGGCAGAGCACCAGCACCTTATTTACTGTAGATACCCCACGCTCAACATTGCCAAAACGGAGGAAAACAGCAGAAATCCCTTCAGACAAACAAGGCCTCCTGGTGGAAGTATCAATGCACAAGCGATATGAATTAGAGACTTACATGAACACTCCTATAAACAAAAAAAAAATAATTTTTTGTTCAAACACCCTCCCAACCTGATGGGTTTGGGGGTTTTTTTGTTGGTTTTTTTGTTGGTTTTTTTTTTGTTGTTTTTTTGTTTTTTTGGTTTTTTTTTAAAATCCACTTCCATACTTCTTCTGGTGAGATGAGAAGACGGGGATTTCACGCACAGCCTTTCAAGTAAAGTAACAGGGAGCAACTTCTCCAACAATACAGGACCCCTCACTATTTACAAGATGAGCCACAGGAAAATGGAAGCTTTCTGGACACTAAAAGCATCGATTTTAAGGGGAGACAGATCAATCGACCATTTTTAAAAGACCACTCGGAGGTCTATTACCATACCTACTAGGGAACATCGCCACATGCTCTAATTTCTGTCTTTTCTCCCCTTTTTACCAGCACTGCCTGTAACAAAGCATAAACTCAACATCCAAACAACTTCCAAAATCCGCACGGAATCACGAACAGCTCCCCCAGAACTTGAACCCCGTCCCTCTCTCATCGCCAACCGCAAGGACACAACCACTTACAGCCCAAGACCCCCCCCGCCCCCAAGCTTCCAAAAGGAAACAAGGTTAAGGTCAATCGTCGACGTCTAGACTTCTGAGGAGAAGCAGCTCCTTTGGCCAGGCTCGATTCATCTTATTTTGGAGTAAAACGCAACCCAAGTGTGCTGGCTTATGCAAGCAACAACTATTTATCTGCAGAGTAAATAGAGCCCGCTTTTAGAAGTAGCCCATCTTTCCTGCGGAGAGGCACACAAGTATCCTCCAACAACAAACCTGATTCTTCAACAACAGAGATTCTTAAATTTGAGGCAGGGAGAGAGAGAGAGAGAGGAAAGCAGAGAGAAATTTGGAATCCCTTTTTTTTCTGTCAAAAAAATGGGGGGGGGGGGAGGGGGAATTAAAATCTTTACAGCTGAGATTTCCAAACCTTCCAACGCATTCAGCACAGGTATCCCCTTCCCTGAAGCAGGGCACCAACTGCAAAGTGACAACCTTACAAAGTTACCTCACCCACCCTCAAGGAACAAGAGTATTTTATTTAAATAACTGCTGATTAAACTATTTAAACACTGTAACAAGTTCCCAGCTGTATCCAGCAAGGAGTTTCAGAGACCTTCATGCAAATACTTTCATCCCACTAAAAAAAATAATTTAAAAAAAAAAAAAATCCAACCAACCCAAACCCAACAAGCCCTCCTCTATTCTCAGCAGCCGAGAGAGGATTATACGGTCACTGAAGAATGCAAGTTGTTACTACGTGCATTTTGAAGCAGCGATTTCCAGAAAAAAAAAAAAAAAAAGAAAAAAAAATTAAAAATTAAA
>NW_009260479.1:1613037-1626834 GCF_000687185.1 Egretta garzetta | reverse complement strand
TGCCCTGCTCCTGCCCTCCTCAGCTGCCTGGTCTTGGGCTCAACAGCGGGGAAGGTGGAGTTAAGGGCTCTTCTGTGGGGCTGTCGGGGTGTACAATTAAAAGAGAAATCCTTTAAGAAAGCAAGCATGGTGGTGTGCTTAATATAACTAAGGTATTGCAACCTCTTCCTCGTGGAGGAAAAAAAAATAAATTTGGGGGTATAGACAAGCCTCTATTGCAACCTTGCTACAAAAAGGACAGATTGCATTTTAAATTCCATTAACTAATTGGGGAAGATTCCTCTGTAACTGGCATAGACCCAGGCAATGTGAATTTTAGTAAGATTATGACTATCTTTTTTTTTTTTTTTTGACCCTAAAAGAGAAAGCCACAGACATCATACATCTTTTTTTTTATGTGTATATATAAATATGTATGTAGCTCTGAACAGTTTTACTTAACATTAGCAAAAATATGCCATTTCAACTGCCAAGCCAGGTTGCAGAAATGACTATTGTGTTTATTTTTTTGCTGCAGTGCTTTACCGAAAAGGGAGACTACGGGCCCAGCCTCGAGGAATTTCTCGTCTGCGGTAGTGCCACATCAGTTTCTGGGGAAAATTACTGAAAGCTCTGGGGCCTTGTTTCATTCTCCGTGAGCATATCCCTACAGTCAACACACTTAAACATTTTGCTGTGAGTCTTCGAGCCGCTGCGTTCGTTCGATGTAGAGAAAGTCGTTCAACATCTAGCTGTGCTTTCACTCGCAAAGCTAACACTCCCTAAACAGCAGTGCATGCGGAGATACCAGTATTGCAGGTTTCTGGGACTCGTATTTTAGGTTTGCCCGTCCTACTCTTATGACAACCACTTGCGCAGGGAAGGAGCGCAATGCCACTGCTTGCGCTGCATCCAGCTGTGCAAGTCCCAACCTGCTGTTTAGCTTCGGCTTCTCAAGGCAAGGGCTGCAAACAGTCCCTTGCAGGTTAGATCGGGCACAGATGAATAGGAGTTCGTACATGTTGGCTGATGGAATTAGGCCTGCTACCTGTAAAGCTTGAGAGCTCCTGCTCCCAAGCTATTACGAAGCTTTATCACAGCACTAGTTGTGTTGTAATCCAGCAAGAGCTTGATCTTTTACCCGCCCAGGCACTGGAGACATTTTTAATTACCTGAGGCTTACTTTGCATAGAAGCTTTCGCTGAAACAATACGTTCATACCTCTGTTATTATTTGTTATGAGTTTCTGTATCAATACTTATATTTGGAGAAAACCAAAGTAGCTTCCTACTAGTGTTAAGACAAAGGGGGCTGCTTCAGAGCAAGTTCAAGAGTCGTCCAGCACTAAAACCATCTTCTACTTCTTTGCAGGGAAATCATAGAATCATAGAATGTTTTGGGTTGGAAGGGACCCCTAGAGGTCATCTAGTCCAACCCCCCTGCAGGAGCAGGGACACCGCTAACTAGATCAGGCTGCTCAGAGCCCCGTCCAACCTGGCCTGGAATGTTTCCAGGGATGGGGCCTCCACCACCTCTCTGGGCAACCTGTTCCAGTGTTTCACCACCCTCATTGTAAAGAATTTCTTCCTTATATCTAGTCTAAACCTACCCTGGTTTAGTTTAAAACCATTACCCCTTGTCCTGTCACAGCTGGCCCTACTAAAAAGATTTTCCCCGTCTTTCCTATAGGCCCCCTTTAGGTACTGAAAGGCCGTAATCAGGTCTCCCCGCAGCCTTCTCTTCTCCAGGCTGAACAAGCCCAACTCTCTCAGCCTTTACAATGTGTAGTAGGAGAACACGTGCTCTAATGCTTGTGTTCTGTGCAGGGATGAGGAGATACAAACGTCTTGTCTGATGAAAAGCATGTTTTGCAAGGCTTGACAAATACGGTGTTCACCTTGAGCCACTGTGAACTGATTTTAAATGTTGGGAAGATTGGTTTTGCAACTTAGGTCGTAAAACTCCAGTCGGACTGCTAGCTGTTTATTCATCTTCAGTTTGGAGGGGGAGCTGCTATTTATGGCGATACCTAAAGTGGAAGGAGGGTGAGAGGACATGCCAGGAGGCACCTCTCCTTGTGCTTGTCCCTTTGCTATTCTCATGCAGGGTCCCTCACACCCCCCAGCCTAAAGCGCAGAGCAGAAAAGCAGGATACCGATAGCATGCCAGGAGCTGTAGATGTCCATGCTTTTGCAGGGCAGTGGGAAGCAGAATGGGAGTTTCGGAAGCTCAGCTGTACTTGTACTGGCAGCACTGCTGTAACAGGAAACGGGTCCCTGCCTCTGAGCATGTGCTTCAGCCTCTCCCACCCTCCTCCCTCCCATTCCTCTACTGGTTATGGACAGGTGTACCAGAATCGAGAGCAATCCATGTTGCTTCCTCTCTGCTTTTACTTTAGAGACACTCTGAAGTGTGTACAGTGTCTTCTAGCTATGTTGCTTTATATGCTGCATGAAGTAAATCCTAAATAATCCCGTGGAATGAGTGAATGGCTTCATCTCCACGTTACATATAGGAGGTGGAGGCACAGAGAAAATACTTTGCAGGAAATTGCAGTACAAGCTCGTAGGAGATCCAGATTTTCATCGTGACATTTGTCCTTGCCACTAAAGCGTGTCCCCCTTTCAATGCCATAGGATGTTTTACAATAGAGGGGGGAAAAATGTGTTTTAGCAGAACTGTTCTACGCTGAAAGGAAGCATTTATTTTCATTGATATCAGCTCAGTGGAGGCTTGACCCTGGGCCCAAAATGGGAGTTTTATCCTTGACTTTAATGGAAGAACAATCAAGGCCTCATGATATTACATCCTCAAGAAAGGAAAATACCGCAGTTTGTATCAATAAGATAAATGTTTCGTAGTTAGTGTAAGCTGCTATATTCTTGCAATAAATGGTTTATTAGATTGATTAAATGTCTTAACTTCACTTCAGCTATTAATCAGTTTTGGCAGCTGTTTATTGCTTTGTATACTTCGAAGTGATGGAGATTATCCCTTAATTATCTCATTGCAGTTCATTCATTGTTTCCTAAATAGTGCCATTACAATGGTAAATTGCAACAGTAAACCAGTGTCAATACAGAGTTATGGAGTTCCCATTTTATGATGCATTCATAAAGTTAACGCAATCTACTTAAAATGTAGCTGTGATTTCAGCACAGTGGCCTGTTTGATGTGGCCTAAGAGATTTTGATGGGAAAACAGTAGAGCAGTAAGTGTGCTGGGACTCTGCTGTCGCCGAAATAAAAGATAGCATATTCCCTGTTGGAATATATGTGCATATCAGAATTTATTCAACTAGTACTTATCTGATCACTTTTGGTTTCACCAAATGCTGTGAATTGCAAAGATGTTGTGCCGTTGAATACAATGTATTTATTTCTTTTTGTTTGTGCAAAAAGAAATGAGAAAACTCCAAGCGATACTATCATTTAGAGGTTACTTTTGTCATTCCACAGAAGGATAAAAGAGTACCAAATCAATCAGAAGGAAATGGCTGCTTTTAGTATTATCTTCAGATCTGGCAGCAATTCATAAAGTAGCGGGTTGCATAACAATTTCCATTCTAAGTCCCTTTTCAGTCAACTGTAACTGTACCTAACTTTAACATTATGAGTTGTCTGTTTCAGGATGAGTTGTTTGGGAGGAATCGGTATTACTGTCAAGCCGAGAAACATTAACAGTTTATGTTCAACCCCAAATTCCTATAGGCTCCTAAGCCAGAAACCTTGATTAAGGAACCCAACTAAGATGAGGTCTGCTTGTGCCAGATGCTAAACGCCCACGTGAGAAACGATGCCTGAAAACCGGTCAACCCAGCGTGAAGCGAACATAGAATTAAAACGCCTGGCCATAACTTCGGTGCTGGGTTGAATTCAGCTGGTGACCAACAGGTGGAGAGCTCATCACTTGGTGACCTACAAGTGACATATCCAGTCCTCCCTAACTGCAAATGATACACCTTTGCAAGGGAGCCTGCTTTTTTTTTTTTTTTTAGCAAGCAACCCAATCATGTTCCAGCCTTTTCAAAGACTGGCGAAGTCTCCCATTCACCGGGTGTGCTGTTTGCTTCTTCTGCTTCATATGGTCAAGTTTAAACAGTCTCCTAAGGTACTCGTCAACATCTTAGAGCTGGAGGTGAGCTGCCACCAGAATCCAGCTAGCGGAGACATTTGTAAGGAAGTTCTTAGTCAAAACCAGCTGACTCAAGGCAACTATTTAAATTCTTTAGCCTAAATAACTGGGCCTAAACCAGATGAGGGCTTACTCTGAATCTTTCAAGCTACAGAAGCAATACCACAGGGCCAGAAACAACCATTTAGGAGGCAGCAGCCGCTTCAGGTAGCAGAATTGCAGCCTTAGACCGTATCCATGCCATGACTTCTTGCTGTTGGTCAGAGGCGAGAGGTGGGAATTCTGTGTCATCAAGGGACCACAGTGGAGACATGACAACAGAGACTTCATTTTTGATTGTACTTCTGTTTCACTTGAGCGCAACGGTGGAATAGGATAAAACTTGGCTTTGCCCTTATCTGGTTACCCATTGTAAGCGCTCTGTTCTCCGGTATCCTGCTGTAGCTTCCCTGCCAATATGGCTGTAGAGTGTTTGCTTCTTCTGCTTCATATGGTCAAGTTTAAACAGTCTCCTAAGGTACTCGTCAACATCTTAGAGCTGGAGGTGAGCTGCCACCAGAATCCAGCTAGCGGAGACATTTGTAAGGAAGTTCTTAGTCAAAACCAGCTGACTCAAGGCAACTATTTAAATTCTTTAGCCTAAATAACTGGGCCTAAACCAGATGAGGGCTTACTCTGAATCTTTCAAGCTACAGAAGCAATACCACAGGGCCAGAAACAACCATTTAGGAGGCAGCAGCCACTTCAGGTAGCAGAATTGCAGCCTTAGACCGTATCCATGCCATGACTTCTTGCTGTTGGTCAGAGGCGAGAGGTGGGAATTCTGTGTCATCAAGGGACCACAGTGGAGACATGACAACAGAGACTTCATTTTTGATTGTACTTCTGTTTCACTTGAGCGCAACGGTGGAATAGGATAAAACTTGGCTTTGCCCTTATCTGGTTACCCATTGTAAGCGCTCTGTTCTCCGGTATCCTGCTGTAGCATTCCTGCCAATATGGCTGTAGAGGCTTGGTTTCCATTTCAGTTTTACTGGTTGTCAGATAGTTTATCTCTGAAACAGGTATAATAACAGCTAATCTCGTGTTATGGTTCCGTGGCTCCTATTAATGGCAACAGTTAAGCCTAGGAGTAGGTTTTATAGGGCACTGGGGTAACCAGTTACTGCACATTCCCCTGGGGCTACGTAGCATCAACTGTAGCAGCTTGTCCTTTCCAGACTAGGTCATGATCATCTTAACTCTGGCATTCCCTATCTTTTGGGGATTTGACTTTGTGCTCTTGGTATTCTTTCCAAGACACGATTGGTAAGCAATTGATTTTGCTCCATGATTTATCCTGGCAAACGTTCCCAACAATTTCCAAGAAGGGGCTCCATAACTGAGCTCTACCTTGTGCACCAGCTCAGGCGGGTATCTTCACAGCACTTAAAAGTGATCTGCTGAATTGGCTGGACTTTCACTGGAGGGAAATAGGATAGGTACACGATGTTTCAGTAACTCTTAGAGGTTCATTCTTTTAAATACTTCTAAATGTTCTGAATTCTCATTTCAACTGCTCGTACCCATTCTGAAAAGTGTGTGGTTTATCCCCCAAATGTAGGAAATGTTAATGTAATACCTGATTTGGTGAGGCATTGGCCAACACAACCATGGTCATATATAAAACTTGCCTCCTTGAAACAGGACCACAAATACCATTCTTACTGGTAGATACATGAAGGGATTGCTAAATTAATAAGGGCGACAGTAGGTGCATGCCACGTTAGTGATACGGTTTTGCTTTCCCATTAAACACAGTAAACCTGGGAGGGTATTTGTCTACCAATTCTGGGGGAACCAGCTGAGGAGCTGTGAGAAAGTCCTGGCTTTGTGGATGATGAAACAGGATAAGAAAGGCATGACAAAGGCCTGAAACAGCCCTCAGCAAGGACGTCAGGTCATCTTGGCACACTGAAGTGGTAGTTTATTCTAGGAGTCACTACTGAAATGGTCAGCGTGAGCTATGAAACAAAGCAACAGTATGAATAAAGGCAGTAGAATTTGGCCTAACTGAGAAACAGAAAAGGAGGAGTGAGGAACACGAAAGGTCTCGTAAGTGCAATGTCCTGTCATCTGAGTCAACTGATAGTCGTGGTAAGTAGCCATCTAATTTTTTTTAAAAGGACTTCTCAGAAGAGAAACCTGCTGACTGTTGGAAAATTAAAGTCAAAACGATTAAGAATTGCAATGAGAAATTCTAGTCAGTGCCTAATTTTATGCCATTCATTTCAAATTGCATAAATGGTAACTTAGCTTTTGGCCTCATGCCTGGAAGAGCACCTGAGAACACATCATTGCATCATCACTGAGAGTCTATTGGTCTTCTTTTTTAATTATGGGCTGGCTTTGGAAAGTGAAGAGGCTTGATTGGTTAAGGCTGATACTAGGCCTAACTAGCAGTGAATGGCTACCACAAAAATGCTAGCATGAAACCCACAAACTCTCTTTGAAGTCTTTGGAGCTATGCTTACTTGCCACCGACCATTTGTTTGATTGAAATTTTGTTCACACGGCTGCTAGTGGAACATGAGACTGTCAGGAATGTGAAAGAGCATTTCTCATGTGGTGGTGTGGTCCATGTGGCTGGAAGCAGAGAAATCGAAGTCAAAGCTTGAGAGAGGAAAAGAGGAGAGAGTGTCTGCAGATGTAACGAAAATGAGCCTTGGGCTTGTGTGAATTCTGCACATAAGCTATGAGGGGGAAGGGTAGATGGAGGACGTGGTAAGGCAGAGGAAAGGAAAATGAATGACAAAAAGGGTAGGAAAAAGGAAATCCTTAAAGAAAAGCTCCTAACAACTCTCAGTATTTCAATCCTAGTGGCTTTCCCCTGGAGAATTTCCTAGCAGGGCATTTCAAATGTGGGGTGATCTTCAGCATGCGGTTGCTGGAGACCTGCAAAGCAACTTGGCGGCGTTTGTTGGGGAAAGGAGATTTAGATATTGGAAAAGCAGAGATAATTTAAAGGATTTCTGTGGCTGTGCTTGGGAATAGTATTTTTCCCTTCTCCAGTTGTTCCTTCTGCTGCCTGTGTAGTGAAAAGGAGACCAGTAGACACCAGGAGCTCCACATAACTTTGCTTTCCAGAATATGCAAAGCTATGGAGGTGCTGCTGCTTGGCTGCTTCCTGGCGACTCCCAAAGCAGGAGACACTGGCCATCCCCAAACAGCTTGGAGTAATATCCTACACTTTTCACTGTAGAATTTGTATTCCAGTAAAAGGGCCATGAAACAGCTTCTCTGAAGAATTATATCTACAAGTACCAGAAGGGTCTAAGCATCAGGAAGATGCACTTGTGTAGAACAACCGGGATGAAACTGAGTTTAATATAAATATTTGATGGGGAGATCAAGATAAATAATCTTGTCAAAATTAGTCTCATTGTGCTGGATTCTGTACAACAAATAGTAGGAAGTGACCCACAGCCTAAAAATTTACTGTTTAAGTGTAAAGGGAAATATAATTTCATGTGGAAAAACGAAGTGTAGAAAGAGTTATTCAACTAAGATTACAGAGGCAATTTCTGACAGGGTTGGGACTACCCAATCTGCTAGCTCTCCAGTCTGAGACTGAAGCTGTCCTTTAAGAGCTTGAAAATCAACCCGCTAAAGACACAGGAAGCAATACAGCGCGATAAGTTGTGTACTACTCCTGGAAGATAGGCAAAGTCCGTAATTCCTGGTCCTATCACCCACCCATCAGAAACAGAAGCCCCGAGTGACCCCCTAGGATGCAGGAGCTCAGCCCTGTGAGCAGAGACAGAGGGCTCGCAGAGCGCGTGCTGTTGCCTCATGCAACTGCAGCGCAATCGTTTGTTAAAAAGGTGCCAAGTGTGAAAATGTAAGTGATGCTGTGTCAGTGGGGCAGTGGGCAGCTTCCGCTTGTTTATTTTTGGAGCTGCCATCCCAGCAAGATACCGCTGAACTGAGATTCTCACATAAGCCATTCCCAACTTCAAGCCTGTCCCAAGCCACCGACTCAATGGGTGCCATTGCTGTCATTTACAGCTAGCAAAGGCATGGCTGTAAATGGAAGCAAGATGATTGCAGCGCTATTAGCTGAAGACGTGTAGGCAGGCCTGCCACAGCAACAGACTTCACACAGTTGCAAAGTGTTGAGTGCTCCGCAGACTGATATGCCATGTTAATTCAATTAATTGTTTCTTCGGCTTGGTTGAAAGATCAACCCGTGAAGTACAAATATCTCAAGCCGAACAATTTTTTTTTTTCTTATCTGCCGCGGGTAAAGTGTTCTGCACGTGATTGTCTTATCAAATGTTCAGCTGCAACACGTGCATCTCGATGTTCTCAGGTGATTTCCTCCAAGCTTCGCTTGACAGCTGTTCTGCATTTCACTTTCCCTTGGGTCAATACATGAAACATTTTCCTTACATACTTGCATTATGTTCAGTTGGTGAGATATGTATGACTGGGTACAAGCCAAACTGGTGTTTAGAGACTATGATAAAACTGGAAAACGGTACCGCAATGTGTGGGTCCAAGCATCATTTGCAATGTTTTGCCCCTGGCTGGTCATCCCGCAGCTCCGTGTAGCAGAAGCGAGCTCTATTCCATTGAGGTGCAGAGGAGACTTTGAACTGCCTGGCATTTTGTGTGAAATTTCCCTTTGGCTGAAGGCCCCGTTCAAAATCCGTGCACCGTTTCCGTTCTTTATGCATTAGCTTTTACCAGAATAGTTAAATAATTAAGACAGTCTGTTGGCCAATAAATTGATAAATGAATGACTTGGCTTCCATTGGCTTCTATTTATGTGAAAATGTGGGTTGTTATTTGCAAGTATTCATGCAGCTCCAACTGCAAGGGGAAGTGCCTGGGTCCTGGAGTGATAGTACTTTTGGGAGAGTTGGGGTTTGACCTCACGGGGGACCCCCCCAGCTCTCTCCCTCAGGAGGAATTTGTGGCTGAGGGGTTGGGTTGTATTTGCAGACTTGCCTGGGCCTGAGACAAAACCAACAAACAGCTCTAGGACACCTGCTTGACCCGTGCTGCTTTGATTTGGGGAAATTAAACTCTACCCCATAGAGAAAGAGCTGAAATCCTGCTGCTTTGGGGAATGCTATTTCAGTGTAGTTGTTCAGTGAGTTGGCCTGGCAGTTTACAATTCAGAAAGCCTAGCGCCTTTGCGAGTTGTGAGGGAAGTACACTATTCATTATCTGCTGTCAGGCATTCATCATTCCAGCGTAAACTTCAATCCTCTCATCAGGATGCAGAACATTACTTATGACCAGTCACAGGCCATGAATAATGGCTTAACGAAATGAACAGTTCTCTAACGATTCAGACCCAGGTTTGTTAATCAAAATTATTCAGAGCCAGATTCTGGCACCCCCTTCCACACACTGAATAACACCTATCCCCAAGTGCAGTCGCTTTGGTTTTAATTGCATTTATGGTTTAACAAACTATTCTTTTTTTTATCTGGCTGACCTCATTTAACTAGCTCACGTGAAAAGCGGGAGTTTGCCTTCACCAAAATAAACACTTCTTGTCTCGTTCTGCATTAGCGCTTGCCGTGCAAAACCACTTTGGCAGTGATGACAAATCTGCACAGCTTTTCCTTAGCTCCATCATCTGGGATATCCGCACTGGTCAGCAGCTAAGCGCTGCCTAAAGCTAAGCAATGATTTAAACATATCTTTTATTCTTTATGCGGGAAAAAGTAAGTCAAGTGACACATTCTTTATGGGACCTTATGCGCAGCAATAATATAGCGTGGCCATTTTCATCCATGCGGAGAATTATGCGCTGTTCTAGTCAACCTCCTAGTTGAGCTTTCACACCAACAGCAGTTCTCTCCTGTATATTGCCAAACATACTTCAGGCTCCTGGAAAGTAGAATATATTGGTGCATTTGCAACCCGGTCCCCAAGTATTCCTCTACAAATGTTCAAAGCAGCTGGTCGCTCTAGCTCTCTTCCCCAGCCGTAGGAGGCTTCTTATGTTTTTTGCTATTCTGAACTGTGCCAAGGAAGCTGGTACTGCATTTCCAGAAGCAAGGATTGATTAAGTTGGAACATTTCATTTACAGAGGGCTTTCTGGGTAGTGGTGGTAAGGTGAAGCCCTGGAAAGACTCAACCGAATCTTTTGTCTTCAATACTATCTTTGCATTGTAAAGCACAGCCGTTGCTGTCATTACACAGATTGGGTAAGACCTCCAAGAGTGGTTCCCCAGCATATTTTGGGGCATTTTGCTAGCAGATGTGGAGGTGGTAGGATATGTCCAGGATCCTGGATGCGTTCCTACTCCCTCTAATATCCTTGGGCTGAGACTCCTAATGGAGACGCTCAGGGATGTGGTTACCAACTTGCATTGTGGTCAGACTCCTCTATGTGTTTGAACAGAACTCTGCATTTTCTTTTACCTGTTCATTTGTAAAATCATTTTCAGTGCAAAATCTTCCATAACCAGTTCTTCTTCCTTGGGATCATATTTTGGGAAACAGTCACAGCAGTTTCACCCCTGGAGTGTATTTCCCCATATGATTAAATGTCAGTCCATTTGCGTGGGTAAATCAGTGCTCAAAATGAGGAAGAAAAAACCCTCTAGATTCATGTCAGAGGATCTCTCTATCAGCAACGGCTGGGGGAGGGGAGGCACAGCTTGGTCGGGGTTTTTTTCCAGCAGATTACGGTCTGAGGCTCTAGCTGCAATGAGTGGGAAGGGAAGAGCAGGGAAAAGAGGGAGGAAAAAGAAAAGGCCCTCATCTAGAGAGAAGCCAGGAGCACTTATCTCTCCCTCTCCCTCCTCTGCCTTGCGTTCACTGCCACCAGCTCTTCATCATCTCTTTCTGCCCTCGGGGCTATCAATGTGGGCATCTGTGGGGGAATAACCTGATATATGGGTTTGTCTCCTCTTGGAAGTTTTCAGCAAATTTCCATTTTGGCCATTTCTTCAGGCATTGTATGTTCTCTATCAGAGAAAAAAGGGGAAAAATGCAACCCAAACAACATTTCAGCTTCTCCAGAAAAGTTTCTATTTTGATTTATTGAAAACTTGTCCAACCAGTTATTTATATTTTATCTGTGAAAGACCCAAAAAATTTCATCTGAAACAGATATTTCCATGGAAACGTCCATCTTTGATGAGATGTCGTTCCTCAGATGTTTCAGCTGAAGAATTTTGTCAGTTCTGGCAGAAAAAAAGAGGGGGGGAGGCAGAAAAAACAAAGACCAAGCTCACAGGAAAACATGCAATGCTTCAAGTTAATGGGCTAAAATGTCAGCTGGTAAACTGCCATAAAGCCAGAGAAAAGTCAACCAGTCAAGCCGAGTCAATGGAGCTATGCTAGTTTACACAGAGGATCTGGCCTTAGATTTTAATAGAACCAGCCTAGCAAGCTGTTTCTCCGCTTACCCGTCCTCCTCCCTTTTTAATAAGCTCCCAGTCATACTTGGCCTACCCTTTAATAATTCACTCTTCTCTCTTCACAATCCTTCTTCCTTCTCTGGAGATAATGGGATGGGATTTTCTGCTTGCAGCCCTCACAGAAATATCAGACAGGTTAAACTCTGCAAGGCTGGCTACTGGCTTCTAACATACCCCTTGCGCCTCTTTCTGGACTTTAATATCCATCTTCTGTTTGGTCTTTTGTTAGCTGGTGCCAACTGACTTCAATGCTATTTGCTATATGTCATGATATAGCGTATTGTATTGTAATCTATAGATCCTGGGATATTGAAGTATTAAGCTCACAGAGCAATCAATTACTTTAATGGGAGCTGTGTGTGTCTGGCCGCTATTCTGGAAAGCAGATCTATGAGATAGCTCTAGGACACAGTCCAACTTCTGGACCAAGAGACTACTCTACCGCAGAAGTTACTATTTCTTTCTTGCCTAGGGCCAAACAGGGATTTAAAACACAGTTGGCAAGATGCACATTATTGTACGCTTTTCTTTGTTGTTATGTGTAACTACAGTATGAATGACCATGTGTAACTGCTCAGTCCTATGTAACGTAGCTGTATGAAATAAATACTTGATGATATCCAGTTCCAGAGCTGCAAGTTTCTTATCCCGTTCCCTTGAAGCCGACATCCAAAGTACTGAATTTTGTAAGACCCACCGGACTATTTATCTTAATTTAGTTCTAGTTTCTTGGTGACCATGTCCTTCCCTCTCAGCTACTTTGATTAAACAGAGCAGGGAAGTGTTCATGCAGAAAACCTCCCTTGCAGATACTAAAAGGCTCATGCATCTTTTTTTTTTGGAAGATCCTCATTGAAAAAGGAATGACACTTGATTATCTCCTGTAGAAGTAAAGAGTTTTGAGCCCCCAAAGAATGTGAGCCCCTATTTTCAGTGATGTATTTGAAATGCTTTGATTCATTGTACCTGATCTGGTTCACATGGAGAAATAAAAAATAATGTGTATGAATGGTTCCCTTACTGGAACCATGTGGACATTGTATTGATTAAATCAACCTTTTGGAACAACAGAAGTATGATTGTCTGAATTTCAGCTCAGCATCTTGATTGACGTTCTTGTTTAATGACTCTTCCTTATTTGTTAAATTTAATTGATGGTTATTGCATTTATTTCTAAAGAACATTGCTTTAATCAAAAAAAATCTCTGCTCTACGGAAATTAATATTCACCATCTATGTGGCACAAAAGGGTATGTGGTGAACATAGAGAATAATTAGTAGCTGTAGGAGGAGAACTTATGAGAAGATGATTATGAATATGTAATAGAGGAAACAGACTACAAGGAAATTAAACCAAGACATTTAAGTATGAATAATTGACCTCTGAGTAAATATGAGCATTCTCTCAACAGCCGCTTGACGTGTTGTTAACCACTTGGTATTTCAGAACATTAACCACCCTTTTAACTAACCAGTTCTTTGCTATTGGTAACCACTCACTCTCTGGAGTTGCCTTCCTATTTTACAGGGTGATTGCTTACTGCATGCATAATGCTGTAAATCCACGTGGTGCCAAAGCTTCGGAGTAGGTGGGAGAAAGGTCATAATCTGTTACATATGTGTAAATCTACCCTTAGCCAAAGGAAATAGTTGTAGGGACTAACTAAATCTGCTTCCAGAATTACGCTGTTATAAACGAGAGCAAGATTTTATCACTACTACCAAATGAACACAAATCTCTTTCCACCATGAGGGCATCAGTCCGAAGTTGAGATTTTCGGAATTGATGAAGTTTCTAAAGTAAATTTTCAAAGTTTTCAAAGTTTCCCTTTTCCCTTAGATCCGGTGACTAATTAGGAATTGTGACTTTAAAGACTGCGGGCTAGAGATATCAGCCTGTTCCCAAGAAAGTCCCAATATCTTCCAAGATAGCAAAGATACAGATAGCCAAGACAGATAGCCAGAAAAGCGAAGCTGATAGTGGTTGTATTTGAGAGGTAGTTCGCAAGAAACATAGAGCATCCATGAGTAAGGGCTATGTCTTTAACCTGAATTGTATAATGGAGTAAGTGGGGTCAAAGCTCCCTGAAGGGAGGCTACGCTCATGTTCTGAGAATTCAGAAATCATAATGATAAAAAAAGAGACGGTCAGGTTTGGTCACTGAGAAACCTGTATTACAGTGCTCCATGGAGAATGAGGTATAATGGCTGTATCCTGAGGATAAAGATTATGTTTTTATTTTAAAGGCACGAGTT
>NW_009260479.1:1610219-1612973 GCF_000687185.1 Egretta garzetta | reverse complement strand
CTGCTGATTATGGACCAAGCGCATTGCTAAATTATTGCCAGTTTCACACCAATGAAACTGATAACAAAGATCAGTGGAGCTTTGTCTTTCCTTCTCCTTCCCATTAAATGCTGGTTAGTGCACCAAAAATTTTTTACATCATAGAGTAGAGGGCACATAGTTATCTAGAAAATGTAATGATCAACTACAATATGTGACTGATTGAATCAGGTGAGCAGTGTGAAAGATGAGGTTCACTTGATGGCCTTGGCCTCTTTGTTTGGCAAAGAGAGATAAGAAGACAAAGCTCAGTTTTATCAGAAGTTAACAAATGACTAAGTAGATGAGAATCTCAAATCGGGTCTTTATTTCATTGTAATCCAAGTAATTAATGGAGTATGCTTGGAGGTGGTAAAAAACCAAACAAAGACCTTAGCTATCCTCCCCTTCATCTCTGCTGGAAGATAGCGTGGTGCTGTTGGGAGGTGCTTTCTGTATCAGTGAAGACCAGGTAGAGCCTTTGGGTTTGAAGGGAGCTGGGCAGTTAGTTCTTTGGCCTCCTTGGAAAGCCCTAATTTACATAGCTGTATTCTACGTGAGTCCATACTTACAGTCCCAAGTCCCACCTTTGGCTATCTTGCTGGAAGTCAACACTTCTGGGGAGCTAAGGTTATGATCCAGAGGACTGAAATCATAAGCTTATCCCAAAGGAAAGATGTGGATCTGCTCCGCTTCAGCACAGCTTTTATCAGCAGTGAACATTTTTCTTCCTTTCTGGGAAAAGGAGAAAAACCCGTAAAAGCTAAAAGCAAGTAGTCCAGAAAAAATTGATCCACTCTTTTGGTTTTTGTGATGATGGGAAGGTTTTAAAGGATGCATCTACAATAGTGAAACAAACTGTGTTGACCCCCTTGAATTTTCCTTCTATTTTTTTCCGGTTATTAGAATGATCCCTGGCACAATTTTTGGTCCAGGCCACCTAGCGCTGTCGCGCTGTCCCAAACAGTCTCCAGTCACTGTTTGGAAGTTCACATGGATGAGGCACCTTTTCCCATAGGCAGTTTGGATGAGGTCACCTTCTTCTGGAGGCTGAAGGTCTTTGACAGTATGGACAAGCCAGACTGTGGTAGTTGGCCTCTGGACCGTGAAATGCTTCCTGGCACAATTTAGTCCACTGGAAGAGGTGTAGCTGAAACTTGTTAGGCTATATTCAGACACTCAGGGGAAATCCTTCCTCAGTTTCCCCTTCCACTAAGAATAGCTGAGATAAGTTTTAAGAGGAAGAGGGATTATATGAGATCTTTTACACAAATCATGCACATTAAAAATGACAAGACAGTTTGGAAGAACTTGAATTGCACTTTAGTACTTTCTGGAGCATTCTGCTTTTTTGGAGGTTTTAAAGTGTCTTTGGAGAATAGAGTGCATGATGGAGAACTTGGATACAAGAATTGAGGGTATATTTTGAGCCTCTGTGGCTGTGGCGTGTTTCAAAACAAACCAAACAGCAGCACGGACGTAAAGACCAAGTTCAAACTGGGTGCTAAGACTAAGATGCAAAAGGAGGGAGCAAGAGTGAAGCCTCCAAGAAAGCATCCTTACGCACCTCTTCTTACAGGTAAACACTTGCATATTGGTCTGAATAGGTGAACATGGGCTTACATGCTTTCTAGAGATGAGGACGGGGTCGTGCAGAACTAGAAATTTGATGCTGGAAGAGTTTGATTCTGAAGTTCCTGAGAAGGGACTCCTGGGGAGGTGCATTTAGCTGTATGGGCAGGGAAGTTAGAAACTAGGTGGTCACAGAAACCAAAAGATGCAAAAAGATTATCCATGGGAAGAGATCTGAAGAAGCAAAGCTTAGCCTTGTTTAATCAGGGTTAACATTTTCTAAGTGGTTAGATACTGTCTAAAATGTTCTGCATTCTAAAGCAATGATAAACATAGTGGGCCCATTTCATTTTTACTGGCACAAATGAGGGATAAACCTCTCCACTCACTTGAGCTTCTACTGCATGCGAGATCAAAATCAGAGCCAGAGGCATTTGGAGTTTGAAAGAAATGTTTTTGGGTTTGATGTCTATTTTTGCTGCCTCTATTTAGAGCAAACATAGCCAGAGCTGGAAGTGAATACAGTGTCTCTGAAGAGGTGAATTAGTCCCAGCCAATCTGTAGTGGCAGAAGTGTGGTACCTGATGGGCTTGAAATAGCCCATCCTCATTAACCACATGTTGGGCCAAACTCCATTAATTTCTACAGCCCCTCAGGGCTGAATTTAGCCCATTATAACAAAGTGATAATGTTGTTGGAAGCTATTTTTGTGCCCTGTGCTGTAAGTTGGATACTACGATACCGTATAAACTAGGTAAAGCCAAGATATTTTAGGCTTCTGGGCATTAAGTAGTTTCTCAGTATTTGTCCATGCTTTTCTCAAGAGTTCCCAACAGTACTAATTAGCGTACATTAATGGTGGTTGAAATTCAGGGAGAACTAATGCAGTGAGTGTGTTGGGGGTACTTGTGGTGTCTTCAGAGCCGTGTCCTTCTAAAGGTGTTTGAAGAGAGCTGTGTGGTGTATTGGCCAGTGATTGGTGGGACTTTATGAGCAGTAGTGACTGTAGGAGTGCCAGTGATATGAAGGCAAACTACGCAAAGACTCTGGGCAAATTTTCTCCTAAAGTATCTAGCGTGGCCCACCTAGCGCTGTTGAGTTGTATGATGACTCATATACATCTCCCCTTCTGGTCTAGGTTACATGGAGACCTCTCAGGCTTTG
>NW_009260479.1:1609740-1610181 GCF_000687185.1 Egretta garzetta | reverse complement strand
TTGACATCATGAGTCCATCCTGGGACTAAAATGGATGGCCAGACCTCTTCCCACAAGGGACAGCGGGAAGCTAAGAAGCAGCTGACATACCTGGTCTATGTGCTGCTTCTTAAGCCCTCAATTTGTCTTTCCATTGGTCACTTGTCTTGTGGCTTTTAGCCATCTTAAGATTCTGGTACATGTCTCATGAGCTCAGGAGTATCAATCACTGCTAGGGTTTAGCAGCACAAATACGATTCATCGAGTTCATATGAAAACTCCCAAACATAGAATCATAGAATGTTTTGGGTTGGAAGGGACCCCTAGAGGTTACCCAGCCCAACCCCCCTGCAGTGAGCAGGGACATCTTCAACCAGATCAGGTTGCTCACAGCCCCGTCCAACCTAGTCTTGAATGTTTCCAGGGATGGGGCCTCCACCCCCTCTCTGGGCAACCCGTTCC
>NW_009260479.1:1592467-1609434 GCF_000687185.1 Egretta garzetta | reverse complement strand
ACCCCCAAGTCCCTCTTGGCAGGGCTGCTCTGGATCCTTTCTTCCCCCAGCCTGTAGTGATACCGGGGGTTACCCTGACCCAGGTGCATGACCTTGCCCTTGGCCTTGTTGAACCTCATGAGGTTCACACAGGCCCACCTCTCCAGCTTGTCCGGGTCTCTCTGGATGACATCCCGTCCTTCTGATGTGTCAACCGCACCAGTGTCTCCAAATCACAGTCCCTTTCTCCGGCTGAGGTGAGGCGGGTGAAGGTGGATGCCCTGCTGGCATGTGACAGTTTGCTGTGATGTTACATGATGCTGTTCTCCCGTGTTGTTATTCCCGTGGCAACGACAACAATCATTTGACACATCATCCTGCCTGATGCACGCCTGAGCTGTGCTGCACTGGCGTTAGCCGGCTTTACACCTGCTGAATAATTGCGCTCTCGCTAGCTTCAAGATCGGGCATGTGAGCCTCAGCCATGCTGAAGAACAGCTTCACTGGAGCAAAAAATCCGGTTAAAGAGAGAAACGTAGCAGGCAGCGAACTGCTGAGTCATTACGCAGCCCTCCTCGGGTAGCCTTACAGCAACGCGGGGGATGAAAGGTGAGGTGACCTTCTGCGTTGGAGGTGAGGCAAAGTCCTCCGTGCAGGCTGGAACGCGCATTAGCTCTGGAATGCAGACAGGCAAACACTGCCTCTATCAGCAGCTGTAGGCACGGGTCTAAGATCATCTGAGTTTAAAGGGAAAAAGCTCCGCGCGTGTCCAAAACCAGAGAAGTCAGTGGAAAGACTCCCATCAAGTGTGAACCAGGTGCTCAGAGAGAGTATTCTTAGATACGTTCTTCTGCCCAGGTTTGTGGTTAGCCTGGGTGATGTTTAGCTTTGGCCCACTCTGGTTTGAAGCTGATGAAAGCTGCTGGAAAGCCTAGAAACCTCTCTTTAACTTGCTAAATAGGAAACTTGCATCTCATCTGGTGATCTCACAATTCTTGTTATAATCTCCAAAGAAACACTAAAATGGGTCGTGTTTTAAAGATTACTATTTCTCATCCCATCTCCAGCCCACTCTTTTTATTTCAGCGGTCTAAATATCAAGATTGTTATTTCTGGATATATGTGAATCAGTGGCTCTGCACTTGCTGATTTCTAAACCACCTCCTGGCCTGGGTATTTAAACTAAGCAACCTTTTGACTACTTTGAGAGGGATTGCCTGGCAAGGCCAGTTTCACTGGCTTGTCATGGAGATCCAAAGCAGCAAAGAGCCTGGTGCTGTTTGCCAGATCTCCTCCATTGCTCTGAAAGGTGTCCGTCAGAGAACACAAGGGTGTTGCTAGGATGAAAGCAGGACTCTGGTTTGCTGTTTAGATCCCTTGCTCTGATTTGGGCTCACAGGTTCTGCTACAAGGTACAGGCTGGTAAGATTCATCTCTCTTAACTTTAAACATCTGCAATGTGGACACTTACTTCTGAGTAGGCATCCTGGACCCCTTTTTTCAGTCCAGCCATTTACCTCATCCTAAAATAGACATTTGCAAGACATGCCCTACTGGGTTATGCCCTAAAAGACCCTGGTTGTCTTCATAGAATCATAGAATATTTTGGACTGGAAGGGACCCCTAGAGGTTACCCAGCCCAACCCCCCTGCAGGGAGCAGGGACATCTTCAACCATATCAGGTTGCTCACAGCCCCGTCCAACCTGGCCTTGAATGTTTTCAGGGATGGGGCCTCCACTACTTCTCTGGGCAACCTGTTCCAGTGTTTCACCACCCTCATTGTAAAGAATTTATTCCTTAGATCCAGTCTAAACCTACCCTGGTTTACTTTAAAACCATGGCCCCTTGTCCTGTCACAGCTGGCCTTGCTAATAAGATTGTCCCCGTCTTTCCTATAGGCCCCTCTTAAGTACCAAAAGGCCGCAATCAGGTCTCCCCACAGCCTTCTCCTCTCCAGGATGAACAACCCCAACTCCCTCAGCCTGGCCTCATAGCAGAGGGGCTCCAGCCCTCGGATCATTTTTGTAGCCCTCCTCTGGCCCCGCTCCAACAGGTCCATGTCCTTCTTGTGCTGAGGGCTCCAGAACTGGACGCAGGGCTCCAGGTGAGGTCTCCCCAGAGCAGAGCAGAGGGGCAGAATCCCCTCCCTCGATGCTGGCCACACTTCTCCTGATGTAGCCCAGGGTACGGTTGGGCCTTCTGGGCTGCCAGCGCCCATGGCCGGCTCATGTCCAGCTTTTCATCCACCAGGACCCCCAAGTCCCTCTTGGCAGGGCTGCTCTGGATCCTTTCTTCCCCCAGCCTGTATTGATACCAGAGGTTGCCCTGACCCGGGGGCAGGACCTTGCACTTGCCCTTATTGAACCTCATGAGGTTCACACAGGCCCACTTCTCCAGCTTGTCCAGGTCTCTTTGGATGACATCCCATACTTCTAATGGGGTTTAGCAAATAAGCTCAGAGATAGACATCTACAGCTGAGGTATCCAGATTTGATCAGAGCGCCCCAGATTTACAGTCTAGTTTTCACTGGATCTCAGGGTTTTAAGCTCAAACCTCTGTTCAGTCTATTCGCACTTCAGTCAGTCATCTCTGGAGATGGATTTTCTCTCTTTCCAAGACACGATGTGAATTTGGTCCCTAAAACATCTGCACATATGGCCCTTTGCAGAAATCATGCTTTCATGAGTTCCTTGCCCTTGGGCATACCTCCCTTTCAAACCATCCTTTAGGAAGTATTTTGTAACAGAGGAATCTGAATGGGATGGTTGTGCTTCTTTCCATGGGAAACAACCACTGACCAGAACACCCATGAGCAAAAAGGCCACCGGGGCAGAAAGCCCAGATGGGCTCCCCCCAGAGAAAGCCCATCATGATGTCCTTGTGAGCCAATCTACTTGCAGAACAGGAGAGCTGCATCTGGATCATGCCTTATAACACACCATGGCATCCTTGGGATGGAAGAGGCCACATAAACACAAAATATCTCTATTGATTATAAATGGCAGTGAAAGGGAAATGCGTGATTTAAAGCAGTTCCAGCTCTGGTCTAACAGCAGATAAATGGCACTGGGGGTGTTGGTCAGATGGTGCTATCTACTCTACACCACTCCTGTTCAGATAAACTGCAGAGGAAGGATATTTTTTTCTATCAACCCCACAAAGATCTGCCTGTTCCTATATGTCTTCCCTACAGAGATAAAGACATGGACACTGCTGACAGGTTACATTCCTCTTATCTGGGGCGATTGGGCAACCCCACTGGTGTAAATCTCCTGCTTCCTAACGTGATGTAAGCAAGCTCCGCCGTCCCGAAGAGGGAGGGCAGTTTGGCATGGTGCTGCCCCGCCAAAGTAAGAGGTGTGACTTGTCAGCAGGGAGTTCATGGAAGCGATTATTCGGAAGGTGACAAAAGGTTGGAAGTTAATGCAGGGACCTTCCAAGAAAGCACCATACAGTCTCCACGGCAATTCCTCCTCTTGCCATGTGTCTTATGTGAAGTAACAAGAGATTGACTTACTTGGCTGGGTAACCTCCCAAAAATCTGGGCAGGACTGTCACGCTGCAGGCTGCTGTTACGTGATCCATCTTTGGAAATATGTTCCCATCAGGAGTGCTTCCAAATTGTGCATTTCCAAGTCCTGCTGTCCTGAGGACTCTGGGAATTATTTTCATCTCAGGCAACTTCAGGGGAATGAATCAGGCACCGAGTGCTGCTTTAGACCCCCCATGTTATCCGTGTGAGGCTGGCAGATAAGAGATAGGACCTGTGCGAGACCTGTGCCCTTCTTCAGTGGCATCTAGAAGCCAGGTGAGATACACCAGGGCATCTCAAAGGGCATGAGAAGCCTGTTTTTAGGCACTTGCATTCCTTCCTGCACATCTACACCCTCAGTGTCTCCATCAGAGCTGGTCACCCTGGGCTGTTTTTGCAGTCGGCGTAGAGACATAATTATGTTCAAGGTGTGGTTTAGGCCAAACGGTTTTAGACACCTATATCAGGAAGAGGTGAGTTGTTCCCTAGACACCATGGCTGTCATAATTAGACTTCTGTGACTGCAAAGGGAACTCAAATATAGACATTCACATGCAATCAGATGCACCTCATCCTGGAGTTGGTGTGTCTCACGTTTACATTAGCTTAATACCAAGAAAGCAGCAATCCACGGACCTGATTTCACTTGCAGTTTCAGCCGTGTTGATAAGATTAGATTCAGAACCACCATTTGGCAGTTGACCCCCAAAGTAAGCTCTGACAGATACTCATTATGGTAATGTTTTCATGGCTCCTTGTGTAAAAACAAGAGTTTCAGTGAAGAGTTATTTGTTTGGATTCAAGCCAATTGCAAACGGCTTCGATTTTAACGGGGTGTCCCACGACGCTTTCAATTACAACGAGGTGAGTAAGAGATGTTTTGGTTTGCTGGCAACGCTGAAAGATAATCACACACATCTATATTGTCCCCGATCTAATAAAAAAGTTTCACTTAATCCCAGTGAAAACATTTCAGTTCACTTTTAAGCATTTTTCATGTTAAGAAGAAAAACAGAGTGAAAGGAAATCTCTGAACAAAGAGACATTTCATGGTGAAATCCATCTCAAGCAACTTATGGTTTTTAATTCTAAATGAATTCATTCGGCAAAACTGACAGAAAAATTCAGCGTCGCTGCTTTTTTTTTCACCAGAAAGAGCATTTAGCCCCCCAAAAATATGCCCATGCTGTTGCAGCTGCAGCATTCAAAAAGCCACGGGGCTTTGGCCCCTCGCTGGCAGGGACGATGCCGGCAGGTTTGTGACAGCAGGTTAACAAAGGGCTCTTGGAAACCTTCCCTCCACGATACTTCCACAAGGTAAATGTTCCCGGTATTATTTGCAACACAGTCATATGTCACAGCAAATGCCAGGTACAATAAGACCCAGACAGCAAAACTGAGTATAAATAGATGAGGGAATTCCTGGCATTAAGTTCTGGAGCAGTTTGGGACTGGAACAAGTGAAAAATACAATTTCTCTAAAAGGGAAGTTTCCGGTAAGTAAAAGAAAATATTCCCCCATTTCTCCTCCCTCTTCTTTCCCCAGATTACAGTTTTTCACCAGGGAGAATCCGACTGTTATAAGTGAGTTCAACCAGAATTTTATTTTGCTGAACTGGCCTGATTTGGGATGCAAACCGACCTCTGAAAGGCTGAAATTTCCCCTGGGAGCAGAAATTTTCTGCATTTTGCTCATCTCTAGTTACTCCTCGCACAGAAATGGCCTAAAGCAAACAAACAGCCGCTCTCCTAGTGCAGATAGGGGAGCCGCCTGGTAAACAGGTTAATTTGGATGGGCTTCCCTGGTGGCAGCTCTTCTTCCTCCCTTCTGCCCAGAGAAACCTGTGCAGTGATCAGCTCTGCAGACAGGGCAGTGGCAAGCTTCCCTTCAAGGCAAAAATAAACTTACAGATATATAAACTCAGAGATCCTTTCCTACAGGAGCCATTTACACCCCGCCTGACGCAGCTCCGCTGACTTCCACAGAGCACCCCAGCAAAAGGATCACGTCATTCAATACATGAAAATATTCAATTTTCAGCAAAGCTAAGGCCCTAAAGGATTTTTTTGGTAGGCTCCACCAAGCAGCTGATAGCCCAGATGGGACTACATAGCTGTGGCTGGATGCTGAGAGGCTGCCAGCTGGTAATGCATCCCCGTTGGTGAGGTATCAGCACGTTACTGGTGAGGATTGGCAAATGTGCCAGAGCTGGGAGCCTGGGGGGATGTGAGATGGTCATGTGCAAGTGGCTCTGGATGGAGGCAGCTGGTTCCTTCTCATTGCCTCTGTCTCTGTAACATGACTGTGTTATGTGTTCAGTTTTGGGCCCCTCACTATACGAAAGATGTTGCGTTGCTGGAACATGTCCGGAGAAGGGCAACAAAGCTGGTGAGGGGTCTGGAGCACAAGTCTTACGAGGAGAAGCTGAGGGAACTGGGGGTGTTTAGTCTGGAGAAGAGGAGGCTGAGGGGAGACCTGATCGCCCTCTACAACTGCCTGGCAGGAGAGGGAAGCCAGGGGAGGTGTTGGTCTCTTCTCCCAAGTAACAGGTGATAGGACAAGGGGAAATGGCTTGAAGTTGCACCAGGGCAGGTTTAGGTTGGACATTGGGAAAAGTTTTTTCACCTAAAGGGCTGTCAAGCACTGGAAGGGGCTGCCCAGGGGGGTCGAGTTCCCATCCCTGGAGGGATTTAAAAGCCGGGCAGATGAGGTGCTTAGGGCCAGGGTTTAGTGGTGGGATGGCAGGGTTAGGGGAACGGTTGATGATCTTAAAGGTCTTTTCCAACATAAAGGATTCTGTGATTCTTTGATTCTGTGACTGCAAGGAGACATCAGGCTCCAGAGCTGCTGAGAGCCTGGGGCAGGGCAGCCTTGGGGCAGCTGATGGGGAGAGCTGGTTTTCTCCACTGGAAAGTTGCTATCCATATGTATAGGGCATGGGATGCAGGGCTGAGCAGTTCTGGCTCCTTGCGGAAAGACAGATGTACCCTCTGAGCACTGCAGTCTCGGTCCTGAAGTATTCATGGCTTTCCATGCTGAGCTTCAGCCTTCCTCCAGTCCTTTACCCTCCAGCTGAGGATAGCAAAGTGCCCTGCAAACAATTAAGTCTCACAATCCCCCAGCGAGCTGGGGAAGAATTATCTCCTCATTTTTACCTGTCTGGGAAATGACACAGAAATTAATTGACTTCTTCAAGGTCACTCAAAGAGTCAGTGGGAGATTTGTAAATGGGACCCAGGAGTCCTGACTGCTGGTCCTTTCTAACCACTAGATACCTAACATCAATTGCTAGAGAACCTGCTCTTAGGCTTTACAATTTTGATTAAAGATTCAAAAAATATTAGAGCTTTAAAGGAAAAAATAATTTACTACAACTTTACCAAGCGATGCATGACCGGGCACAGCCCTTCTGGGAATACAAGCACTATTTAAGAAAAACTGATCTGCTGTATGCTCTGCATACGCATGAGGTCCTAAGCTCAGTGCCAGCTGACATGGGCAGCAGGTCTGGCTACTGCCATCGTGGGCAGCTTGGGTGGCTCCCAGGACTTTGCACGTCCATGTCCAGAAGATGAGGTCCTGAACTGAAGAAGCAGCAAGCTGTGAGCTTACACCTTACGCTGGGCTTCTGTTGTGTTATATGTTCAAAAGCGTGTAATTTAGCTGCTCAATACAAGCAACGTGGGCTTTGAGAATAACACATGGCGCGTAGCGGATTGCACCTCCTGCTCTGCCTGCAGAAGCAGAGCAGTAAGCTGGCTCTTTGCCCGAAGTCATCTTCTGTGGAGCAGAAAGCGCTTTCCACCATCCCCTTCCCTGGGCTCCTGCCCCACGGCCCTGCGCTCCCGCAAAGCTCAGCCACCCATTTCTGATGCCACCTCATTTCTTCTCCCACCAGCCCACAGGGACACCCTCCCAGCACACCCACTCCTCTCTCCTTGGTGCAGCCCAGCCCCACAAGTGCCTCATAGCAAGGGCGGGGAGGGGAGCGCAGCCTGCCCCTTCCTTTGCTCTTGCCTGTTCTTACCTCTCTGGGATCATCACTTCCAACCCCTCCATCTCCATCAGCAAGACCTGTCCCAGCCATGTGCCTCCAGCAGCCTGACTCACTGTTACCCTCTAGTGCTGGACCAGGCGGGCGACAGGCACATCCCCGGAGAAAGCAGGCACTGCAGGCAGCGCTAGGTTGTCCTCTCCACTCCCACCCACCCCAAAGTCAAGTCCTAGCCCCAGCGACTCATCACAGGGTGCTGTATTTCAGCCTCTGGGATGGTTTGCTGAGCCACTTGCTTTGCTTCTTGCACCATGGCCGGGCCGATTTGTCACCTGGCTGTTGGTAGCATTAATGAGCATTTTGGTTCACTTGATTATCCGCCTGCCAGATTGGTTTTTATTTCCTTCCTTCCTTTTTATTTAAGGCTCTCCCTGCCATCTCGAGTTTTGTTCTCCAGACCTTGTTTGCTGTGGTTTTAGTGGAGGGACCGGTAGCCAGTTTGCCCATGGAGAGGCTGATGGTGAAATGCCTGCCAAGAACAATTAGGGAAAACTCATTCTGTTGGAAACTCCTATTTTTATAGGGAAAGCACGGCTGGCAAAAGGGGACAGAGTTTGCTGCCAGTCTGCACCAGTAAGGGTTTGGACACAGGAAGATGGGGAAAATGCTGAAGCCCTCTTCTGCTTTCCCTGCAGTCTCTGAGAATATTGCCATTGGTTTCTAAACAGCCAGGATTTTCCCTCTCTGCTGGGAAAAGAGGGATCGAACATTTTAGGAGCAGCCTTTATGGATAAGGCTGAAGACAGCCCATTGCGCTGGGAACAGAGTGCTGGGGTCTGGTGGAATGGGGAGGTTGAAAGGGAGATGGCTTTCCTGGGGAGGCTGGGGACAGGTAATCCCTGGCAGCAGCTGAGCTCTGACATTCCTCCCCCCTTCTGCCAGGGCAAGAGGGTTAGCATTCTTCCCTAGTAGGATTTGTCCCTGTTGGGCACCCGAATTAGATGCCTTCTCACCCTATCCTGGCCACAGCCCTGAACGCCAATGATTCAACATTGGAAATGCTAGTAAAGCTACTTTCTTTTTCACCTTTTTCCATTTCTTTTCTTCCTTAATGAGTGCTGCCAATTCCTTATTTCACATGTGCCAACCTGGATTATAACTTGCTCACCTGAAAAGAGTCTAGTAGTCACATTGGCTACGGATGCGAAGCTGTGCAATCGAGGGCTTGCTTTGGCCCCCTTACACATTTGGACCTGTTTTTCTGAAAAGCCTAGCTTGTTTAAGGACAGGCAAGAAACACAGCCGGTGGTTTTCTGTCCTTGTGGGTCTTGTTTGACTATTTTTTAACTTCGCTGAGTGTTCCCACTGATACGTCGGTATTCGTACAAATCATTTAGATCTTTGAGATCCTGTGATAAAGCACAGTAAGAGTGTCTTGCCTACACCAATGAACTAAGCAAAGCAAACATCCTGTAAGATAGGTAAGGAGCATTTAGAAACTTTATGGCCAGCAGCACCGTTTGATCTTTGGGTCTGAGCACTTGTATACACACGCCGTAAAAATTCACCTACGTATTTCTGCATTGTGTCCAGCAATGCATTCTTGAGTAATGTGTCTGTTCCTGGAAAACATACAGGGCACTGCTCAGTTGCCTAAATGGAGGTGTATGGAGGTTTTTTGAGATGCTGTGGGAATCTGAGGCAGCCGCGCAAGTCTGGCAGGAAACGATGCAGGCCTACAGGCTCCCTCCCTCTTGGGGCAGCTGCTGGAAGTTGGGCAAGATACCCCCAAGGCCCTCAAGAGATGTGAGATATCTAGGTGTTGTCAACAGAGTTGAGCTCCCTGCACGATACAAAGGGTAGGGTTCAGCTCACAGACGGAGACAGCTAAGTTCAAGTGTCTGCAGAATGGTGTCCACGTGAGCATTGAGTGTCTGAGGTACAGTCAGTGGAGATTTTGTCCATCCAGTCAATGGAGTCTAGAAAGCATTTCATTTGGTCAGATGAACAACACTGTCGACTGCATTAGGAGGGACTCGGTTTTCTAAGCACTGGCACCTTTTGCTATGTGAGATGCTCCACATTATCCCAGACAGCTGATACCCAGGATACCTATGGCATCTGCAGTGGCAGACATGACAAAGGACTTAAAGGAGACCCAGGTCTGGACGACATCAAATTCCAGAGAGGTGCAGGTCTCCATAGGTCTTCTATCATATCTGCCAGCAGATATGTGTGCAGATACCTAACATGATTCATCTGCCCAATTTTAGATGTCTTGTCTAGGAAGACAAGAATAATCCTTTAGTTCTCCTGACCACATAGACCAGATCTCTACAGCCTCTAAAAAGTGCATAGCAAGATAGGAATCAGCATTGGCTTTTCCCTGTAGATACAGTCATTTAGTCAGAAGAATTGCATCTTTAGGAGATCACTGGTAATTGTCTCATCTGAATTTGCCTGGTTTGAACTTCTGGCTTCAGTTTATGTCCTGCTTCTCTTCAGTAGATCGAAGGATCCTTTAGCACTGCAATGAGTCTTATATTCTGATCACCCTGTTGATAAAATAAAGAGCTGGAGCTGCTCAAGGCCTTGCAAGATTGCTTAAAATTCTTAAGAGCTGAGATAACACATGGTTGAACACATTGTTTCCGTCAAAGAGGACAAATGGAGTTATTAAGTAATTCCGTGTTACGAGATAACTGACAATAACAACATCACCATGCAGCCATCTACAACAAATCAAAGCAAAGCTATGTGCAAGCTGCATATGAATGGGAGAGTTTAACTCTAGAACAAAGCTTGTATGTCCAAAGAGAGTCAGAAAGACCAGAAAGCTGGGGAGAGAATATCCAATGGATGCAGTCACAGGAACGCTGTTGGCATTTGCTAAGAAAATGGAGAGAAGAAAGGTGATAATACATTTGACTTTCATGTCTTATCTGGAAAATGGATTGGAGCTATGAACTCAGAAACAGCTTTTAGTTCTTTTCCAACACTTCTAGAGAAAAAAAAAGGACTTTCTCAAGGAACAGGATTGCACTGCGGAGACCTTGATCCTACAATAATTGCTCCTGGTGGAAGCAACTCCAAACTTTGACAACTGGTTCAGCATAACCCAGAACAGATGCCTTCCTTGAAGGGTTCTGACTACTTTCTTCAGAATACCTTCTTTTATGACAGAATTTGGAACAGGAGGTTAGGTCTCGTCTCCTCTGTCTCCCCCTTTGAAACCGCACAACAGCTTAGAGGAGGCAATGGGAAAAGTTCAGAGAAGGAAAGGCTGAACATAACTGCGTGGCTAGCAGGTGGTCTCATCTTCAGAATGGGTCCCCACACTATGACCAACCTGGCTTTATATCCCATGGGAGAGATGCTAAGAAGATAGAAATATAGGATACCTGAAGTCAGTAGGATTCGAGTCTGAGTGAGAGAGAAGTCCCCTGATGCTGGGCATTGCACATCAAGCAAGAGAAAGGCTTCCATGGCAGAAAAGATTGCTAAGGCAGCCCCTACTCACCATCACCTAGTGCCTCTGATCCCAGGTGGAGCCTCTGTGCAGGGCTACCATTTCTTTCATCACTGCAAGTAGTGTAAAAGAGGAGGTGGATGCTCTTCCAGATGATGTGAACAAGGTGAGCAGATCTGTGTTATGACCTCTTGTTACTGCTCCACGCACTGGAAAGGTACGTGGAGTCACTGTGCCTCAGTTTCTCCATCTGCACAGTGGAGTTGGTAGGACAAATCTACTGAGTGTCTCCCAAGATGTGTAACTCTAGCTGGTCCATCTCAGACCCTCTGATGGCGTAAGTCAATTCCCATGGTGCTTACTGATGGGGATTCTGGCCTGGAGCTTGCAAAGCAGCCAGAGATTCACAAGCCACATGTGAATCCCATCCCTGGGGCAAAACCCACTGCCAAATCTGGGAGCAGGAGAGGGATTTCCTTGCTAGAAACGTCACAGCGTTACCCTGGGGAGTGAAAAAGAAAAGAAGACCACATGCCGTCCTCTTTCCAGGCAGAGTTTAGCTGAATTTTAAACAGCCTCACTCAAACCTCCCCCCATGACAACAAATGTCACTTGTAAAGTATGCAATTTGTGCCTGCCGGCTTGTGTCACCCGGGTCACACGCAGACGTGTACTCCCTGCTGTTTCCTTCTCAGCTTTGAAAGGATGAGGTTTCAGCATTGCCTGGCATCCCAAAGCGGGGCCCACAGAGCTGGGGCCTCTCAGTACCATGCGTGGGCTGGTGGGCTCTGGGGAGGTACAAACGTCCCTGCTGCCACGGTGGCCACCTCTGTGCATGACTCCCTGCGTACGGCTCAGGCCACTGCTGGCACCGGGCATCTGCATCGCCCAGCTGCTGGAGGCTGTGAGCCCACAGGGTCTGCTAGGGGAGAGATTTCTTGCTTCTTCTTGGGCAGATATCCCTGCTTTTGGCCTTGGGCTTGTATTTTTCCCAGCTGATAGACCGCTTCTCGCTCCCTTGGCATCGCTGTGTTTGCAACACAGATGGTGCTCGCAGCACCCTGCTTTCCCAGCCTGACCTTGCAGCAATCTCTTTTCCTCTAACAAGAAAGCTGACACTACTGGTGGCTCTGCATCCTACAAACCCAACCCGTGCTGGAAGGGAGCTGAAAGACCCTGGGGAAGCCCTTGGCACATCCGTGTTGCGACCTCTTATGGGAGAGCTTTTACAGGTCTTCAAGGCTGTGTTGGCCACATGATGATGGTGTCAAGGTGGGCGGCTGTGATGCTCACCATGCTGCACAGTCCCATGCATACCCTGATTCATCTCAGCATTAGGCAAGCACCTCTTCTGTTGGAATTATTTACGTTTAAATACCAAAGTAAGCCCCGATCATACTAGACCTGAACTATTTTGTCTTTTCTTACAGTGCAACCTTGACAGGGTTAAACAACTTCACAGCACCATCCAACCACATGAATACTAAACAAGTGCTTCAACATTTTGGGAAGTGAAACTTGATCTTCTCCAGCGTGCCAGTCCAGCAGACGCCTTCCGAAGCTTGTTTGTAAACTAAGCGGGCACATGGCTCTCCTGGAGGTCAGGGAGACATGTCTGTGAAAGTGCTCTGATGAATGAGTCACGAACCACCAGTGGCCCTCAGCCCTGGATGATCCTATGAGGCAATTCAGTTGCTTACTGCATTTCAAAGACAACAGTGGATGAAAGACACTGGGGTAGTCTCTAGACACTCCTGCCAAGGTTAAGGCCCCATTTACCAATCAAGAATACTGAGATTTTACACCTTTTAGAAAGCACTTCAAGATCTGCTTGTGACAAGTGGCTTAGAGAAGCCAAATATTGCCATTATTATTTATTCCAATGTCAGAAATGTGTCCGCACCTCGTAGTAGATGGATGCTACCATAGAGACCTTACAGTGCCCTCAGCCAAATAATGGCAGAAAGGGGGTATCCATGCCACCCTAGCCATACAATGTGCATCTGAGGGAGGTTGACTCACTCAAGGCTATGCAGCAATACGTGGAAGAGGTGAGTCTGGTTTCAGTACCACATGGCTTGAGGCTGCTCCTTCAGTAAAGATCAGGTTAGCAGAGCAGTCCTTACAGAGAAGTGTTGTGGTCCTTCCTGGTCTCCATGCAGACCTATGGTCATGCTGGACAGCGAGCCTGTGCTGAGTGAACTTCCTTCTGTATCACTCATAACAATATTTTGTTGCTTCTTCATCCCACTCATAAGCACAGTTACTGAATCCCTGCTGGGACCCAGCACATCCATGTAAATACCTGGGAGAGAGAGAAAGCTTCCCCTAAAATACTTTTAGGGGCCTGAAAACTGGGTTCTTCTATGCCCTTGTATTTTAGGTGAAATCTATGCTTTGAACTTCTGTTGGAAAAGGAAGAAAACATTTCCATTTGAAAGCCTGAAACTAGGTGAGGGACATTGGACTTGCCCAGCCGGATAAGTGTGTGAACAGAACAAGAACCGGGTCCCCATCAGATCTAACACCTGTCCTTAATTAGACAGGCTTTAATCTGTGGTTATTAAGTAAATTAGAGTTTGGTGGGAACAGCGAAAGTGCTCAGCACCTTGGTGAGTCATCTCCTTGGTGGCTCCACTGTCAATGCCAGCCTGAGGACGGGAGGAGTGGATGCTCCTGGGTGCAGTCCTTGGGGGCAGCACTGAGGCAAGCTGACGGAGCAGTCTAGAAAAGCTTGTCTTGTTGAGGATTTGGTCAGACATCAAGAGAGGACCTCAAATTTTCATACACGTCAACCTCATGCTTTCTGTGAAGGGCAATGAAAAGAAGTTTCATGTCCCAGGGCTGTGCTCTGCAGTCCCATCACTGAACTCAGGTTGACTGAACCTTGCAAATTCCCTGATGGGTCTGCTCCTGCTCCCACTGAAGACCTTTGACACCTGCTCAACTGAGAACAGACCTAGATTTGTAAAGAGAAACCAAGGTGGGTTTTTTGGGGGGAGGGCGTATTTTTCCTAAAGATTTTTTTTCAAGTAATATACATTGTGTTACTGCATTGCGGAGGCCCTTCTTTAAAACCAGATCTATGAGCTAAGCAGGGATCCTAGCTGCAATGCTTTTTTCTATTCCTCTTTTACCCTGCTTTGTGCCACAGAATTGCTCCTCAATGGGTGCCATTAATAAATAAATGCTTCCTCTGCCCCCTCCTCCTTCAAGCCAACCCAAGGGAATGAGATAGCTCTTTAATAAGTCATTATTAAAGTGATGGTAAATATAAACCCTTGATGGAGAGCTGTGGTGTGGGAACAGATTGCCCAATTTTCTTAGAGTGATGGAGATGTGCGTGTCATTAATAAAGCATCTTGTTATATGGTTTTTAATTATTTTTCTCATCTCAGTTAAGATCGTTACCTCTGTGTACATGAAAAAGCAGATAACTTGATGAAGGTTCTTGTAATAAGCATTGTTGGAGCCATCATCTGCCAGAGTATCTTGGTAATTAATGGTTTGTTTAAATTCCAGTGCATAATTGTCTTTGCATTCTCGACTCTGACGGTTGCTTAGATCCTAATGGGACATTTGTAGAGAAAACAGGAGGGCAGTGGGAGTTTAATTCATCACAAATGCTCATCAGCCAGGTGTGCTTCAGTGGTGTCACATCCCAGTGGTGCCACTCAGAAGATGGCTGTCACCATACAAGAAAACAGCACAGCTTTGCTGGACATCTGGGCTGGTATTTTCTAGCAATTTGCAGTGCCTAACGCTGACACGTGGATTTACGAATAGGACTCAACACCTTATGAGCTGAGACCAGTGGGATTTTTTTTTCTCTTGGCTCCTCCGAGCTCTGAGCACCATCTTGTGTGATGGCACAAAGTGTCTGTCCAGGAGATCTGATGCCACTAAATCTTTTCTGGACCAACTGGCACCTTACCCTTTCAGCTCTCAGTCCAGCTTGGTCTGGGCCCCCAAACCACTGCCCTCACTGGGCTCTTCCCCCTCTACAGAGCAGCATGACAGGTCCTTTCTCCCTGTCCTTGCTGCAGCCCTGCAGCTTATTTCTGCTGCTCTCTCACCTGATTTTATTGTGAGACCCTGAAATACCGGGTCCTTGTGTTCCCCACCCCCAAACTCCGTGCTGCTTCTGATGCTCAGTGAAGTAAATAAGGGCAGACATAAAACAGGGGTTCTGAGCCTTGTCAGTATGGTAGAAATTTTGAAAACATGATCCAGGCGCAGCTCTGAAATTCCCAGAAAGCATAAAAAAGAAGGATCCTGTTAAAAAAAAAAACCAAATAAAAAATTATTGTGATATATATCTCAGTAGATGCAAATCCTGAGGAGATGAAGGGACCAAGGGGTCTGCTCACACTGCTTTGAAGCCAATGGGCAATGGCATTAGCTTCGTCGGGACTGTCACTTTGCAACCAGTAAAACATTTAGTGTAATTGCAATTTGACAAATCCTAAAGCGCAAAGCTAATTTCGGTCAACGACATCCCTCTAAGATTGGTAGATGAGGGCACATCCTCGCTGGAGAGGTTAACACCGTCAGAGCCCATCAGTGGAATGAGGAATAAAAACATGGCTGAAAACATCACCCCCTCCCTGCCTTGAGAATAAACGGTGCGAAATTCCTCCTTGGAGGGTGGCTGGCTGTGCCACAGGAGGCAATGAGTGGAGCTGGGATCTCAGACAGAAAATAGAGCTTTTTATACCTCGATGACTTTATGACCCATAAGAGCTTTCACGGTTCTCTGCTCTAATCAGATCTCACGCTTCAGGACAGAAAGCATCCTGGCATCGGGAAGGAACCTGTCGGCCGTGCACCGCCGATGCCCGCGGGTGACCAATGACAAGGTGCATTGGGGAAAACTCCCCTCTGAAACATCCAGTATCAATGCCTGCTGGTACCATTTTTCAGCCAAAACGCTGAGTAGCTGCTAATTACAAGATGACAAGTGAGCGGCTCATAATCGTATCGTTGATTATTTTTGGGAAGCCCCCTGTTACTGTGGTGGCAGCCTAGAAGGAGAGAGAGCATGCAGTTTTAGGTGCCTTTGGGCACCTTAACTTGTGGGAACATGCTGTGTTCCCCTGGCATCAGCTGGAAGGGCTGCTGCCTTCCAGCTGCAGCACCAGGCCAGTGGAGCAGCACAACATGATTACGAGAGATGCTAGGGAAAATGGAGAGCAGTCTCCTGGGCCTGGCTGACCGATGGTGACTGTGAGTGAACGTCTCACCTGTCAGGATGGAAGTTTGCAGAATATCCAACTTGTCTGAGTTGCTTTAGCCACCTTCTTGTGGATGTTCCCAGGGACATTAGAGCTCCTGACATGTTGGGATGGTGGGAACCTGGAGAGGTTCTCTCTTCACAGAATCCCAGAATCCCAGAATGGCAAGGGTTGGAAGGGACCTCGGGAGATCATCCAGTCCAACCCCCCTGCTAAAGCAGGGTCACCCAGAGCAGGGTGCACAGGACATCATCCAGGTGGGGGTTGAATATCTCCAGAGAAGGAGACTCCACAGCCCCCCTGGGCAGCCTGTTCCAGGGCTCTGTCACCCTCAAAGTAAAGAAGTTCTTCCTCACGTTCAACTGAAACCTCTTCTGCTTCAGTTTGTGCCCATTGCCCCTTGTCCTGTCGCTGGGCACCACCAAGAAGAGTCTCTCTTCCTGAGGTCTTGCCCTTTGACAGTTCATCAAGCAAGCATCCCTTTGCAAGTTACCACGGGTGGGAGTCAGCTTGCAGAATGAGGCCTGAATTTAGCTGCTTTTGTGTAGATGTCTTCGTGTGAGCCAGGACCCTAAGCCTCCATCTACAGGAGGAACTCAGCTGCCTACACCCCATGCCTGTAACAGCACCATGGGTCTTGGAGCTTTAACTTGGACTAGAGGGTGGTGAAAGACACTTGGTGTATGGCAAAGCTGGGCAACGTGGCCAGAACTGTGCTGGTTTCTGCCAAAATGGTGAGGAAAGGCAGCATCTCTT
>NW_009260479.1:1575071-1592427 GCF_000687185.1 Egretta garzetta | reverse complement strand
TGTTAACTGTCATCCTCCTCCTGTTTCTGCACACGCTGTAATTCGAAAATAGAAAAAGGAGAAGGATGAAACAAAACAACTGCTTAAAAAGCCCTGTAAAAAAAAAAAAGGGGAACCTAAGATATAATTATGCCTCTTGGATGATATTTTCCCCTGATAGTACTGGAAAAATACTAAACACGTTCATGTGATGTTCTGGTGTGCAAGTATCTGCCTGTAGTCTCCCTCCTGCTCGCCCTCTCCCTCCCTCCCTCTCTATTCCTCTCTGTTTCAGAAACTGCCGGCATGTCCTGTAGGTACCCCTAGAGCCAGCTCAGACCTGAACCTGCAGCACTGCCGGCCTCTGATTTAAGGATCGGTCCTAAACCCACAGAATCCACAGTCACAGCATCTGACCCCAGAAAAAAATTCCATTTTGAACCCTCTTTCCACCATAATTTGGGTCTCTGGCTTATTTCTGGCTACCTTGGAAGGAACGGAGGAATTAAAGGGATCGGTGATGCTGGGCCACCCCTGCTCCCACCACAGCCCCGCTTCCCCATGGAAGCAGGAGCAAGGCAGGAGCGGTTCTCCGGTGGGCTGGTGAGGGATGCAAGCGCTGGCAGGGACGCATCGACCCGGGGGTTGAATTCAGGGGACAGGGTATCAAGGTTTAAGTGAGGACTAAGCAAATACAAGCGCGAGAGGCTTTTGCAGCCCAGCGGCACGTGAGGCAACGAATAATCCCCCCCCGGCGACTTTCGCTCCTGCTCTCGCTTCCTTCCCCACCAAGCCTCACTGCTGTTTGTGCTGTCAGAGCTCTGCAGAAAATCCCCACTGCCTTCGTACAGAGCCTTCGCCTGAGACACTCCTGGGGTTAGAGGATCCTGGGCTTAATTTATTCACTGTTTTCAGACTCAGGTCCAAATAAGGACCTGCGCTTTCCCTTTTCTCTCTCCCCTGAGGTTTGCAGTAGCTGAAATCCAAACCCTGCAGCAGATCACCATGTTTTGCACTAATTTAACACGAAGCTTCAGGTACTTAAACATTTCTGCAGTCTTTGAGCACAAAAGTGGCTTTTTTTTTTTTTTTCCCCCTTTGCCTCCATCCCCTCTGTTGTTCGAACGCTGTTCCAAAAAAACTGAGGAATGAACCATGTAGCTTATTCCTTTCTGGCACATTTCATGTTTTTAAGAGCAGTTTTTTCCACCGTGTTGCAGGAGGGCTCACTGCTGGGCATGGTCCTTAGCAGGCTCTTGAGAACCCAAGCTGGATTTAAGGCTGGTGAGAAAACCCGAAAGCCTACCGGTGTCCCCCAGCCCTGAGTCTGAGCATGGGATGTTTGCACATCTCAGCACTGGGGACCTGATCTCTGATGGTGCCCCGGGGGTGAGACCTCGGCAAAGCAGGCTCCGGTCCCCCACGTGGGGCAGATGACCCCATAAGCATGTAACGTGTTTATAAAGCTTTATTCTGTTAAAAACTGAAGACTCGCATCTACCGTGGCATGTCTTGGACAGCGTTTTCTTTTAGGTAGCTCTTAACTTGTCAGAAAAAGAGATGAAGAAAGAGCAGACCTTTCCCCAAACAGGGTGTAGTTCAGTGAAAAGTTAGAGCTGAAAAAAATGGAGATGCCAATAAAAAATAGGAAAACGAATGTTTTAATCTTTTTGCAATTATTTTTGTTTGATCTGTTGTTTTGAAAAGGTGCTTAAAATCAACCAAAAATCCTTTCCAGCTGTGAAGGTGTCATCCTAAATTCAACCTCCCATGAAAATCCAAGCTGCCGTGTCCTCTTTGGGGTTTTAAATTGAATTAGTTAACTGAATTAGGAATGCTTTTTGCTTTTCTGTGTTTGGTAGCAACTGATAAGCCCGCAGCCGCAGAGAAGCATAGGTTTGACTCAAGCTGCCGCCTGGACCTGCGCGTGGAATGGGTTCACCACGTGCAGGAGAGCTTTCCTGAGCCAGACCCATATTTCCTGCGCAAATGATACTTGTGACAAATACCTGGTGTCATTGAGATTCCATTAGTTTCCTTCACTGAAAGATCAGACAGCTTTAAAAAGCCAATAAATTCCCACAGATTGTCTCCGAAAGGGAGAAAAAGATTCCTTGGCAGGCCACACACCATTAAGCCTGAGAAGCGAGCGGTGTTTTATGGTTAGCAGAGCTGAGGTCACTACTTTTGGACGGGTGCAATTAAGATTCACTGAAGCTACCAAAACCCACTCCTTCTTCAGGTGCTGGGGCAAAGAGACCTTGTTCAGGCAGCAGCAGCCTCAGCTCGGTGGAGTGGCTTTCTGCACCGCCGCGATGCCAGGCTATGCTTGTGACCATACCCCAGTCTTCAGAGATACAAACCAGCGTGGATCCTGCTTAAAGAACAAGCTTTATAAAAACCCAGGGAAACGTCTTTGAAGCCAGAGCATCTGGGGAGGTTGAACCCCATGCACCAGTACAGGCTGGGGGCTGACCTGCTGGAAAGCAGCTCTGCCAAGAGGGACCTGGGAGTCCAGCAGTGTGCCCTTGGTGCCAAGAAGGCCAACGGTATCCTGGGGTGCATTAAGAGGAGTGTGGGCAGAAGGGCAAGGGAGGTTATCCTCCCCCTCTGCTCTGCCCTGGTGAGACCCCACCTGGAGCACTGTGTCCAGTTCTGGGCTCCCCAGTTCAAGAAGGATGAGGAACTCCTAGAGAGAGTCCAGAGGAGGGCAACAAAGATGATGAGGGGACTGGAACATCTCGCCTATGAGGAAAGGCTGAGGGAGCTGGGCTTGTTCAGCCTGGAGAAGAGAAAGCTGAGAGGGGACCTCATCAACACGTACAAATATCTTAAGGGTGGATGTCATGAGGACAGAGCCAGACTCTTTGCAGTGGTGTCCAGCGACAGGACAAGGGGCAATGGGCACAAACTGAAGCAGAAGAGGTTTCAGTTGAACATGAGGAAAAACTTCTTTACTTTGAGGGTGACAGAGCCCTGGAACAGGCTGCCCAGGGGGGTTGTGGAGTCTCCTTCTCTGGAGATATTCAAAGCCCGCCTGGACGAAGTCCTGTGCCCCCTGCTCTGGGTGACCCTGCTTTAGCAGGAGGGTTGGACTGGGTGATCTGCCGAGGTCCCTTCCAACCCCTGCCATTCTGTGATTCTGTGATACTGTGCTTGCCTTGTAGCCTACAGGCCATATGCATTAACCCATTTTTAAAAAGGGGTTCTGGAGTGTTATTAAACTTCTGCAGCTGACAACATGCCCACCGTGCGGTCACCGCTTCTCTTGCCACTCAAGAGAGCGTCTCAAGCCATGTGGCTTTCTTTTTTTGTATGCAGGCAATCGGTATTTGTGGTATGAAATTGCAGCAGCTTCCTCATTCCCCGTCGTGCTCAGGAAATCTGGATACTGTCAGTTTTCGGGTGCTGTTTCCTGACGTTTGGGTGTCCATACATCCATCTATCTATTGAAATTATTTCCCCAGAGCTTGCTCTAGCTGCAATCCTTCAGCAAGTCCTTTGTTCCCACTGTTCTGCTTATGGCTGAAAATCCATGTTATTTGTGCCCAGATCTATCTTTTAGCCATTTGCACCCAGATTTTGAATTTCGAGAAGCCACAGTTTGGGGTTTGGGGGTTTTTTTTGTAATGTTGTTTGGTACAGGTAAAACAGATCTTTTTAGCTAAATGCAAGAATAAATGAATATGCAGAATTTTTTTTCTGAAGGTCTCGAGCACAAATGCTTGCTTTGATGGGTGACTCATTCCCTTTGTTATAGTAGCATTGTTGAAGCTCTGGTGTTTTCAGGCTATGAGCAAGGCAAGGTTGGGAGGAGGAGTTATTATCTTTTATTAGACTGGATGATACAGTTGGAAAAAATCAGGCAAGATTTCAGGCACGCGATCCTTTTCTTCATGTTTGGAGCTGCTTTTGCTGTCTTCGAGCTGACTACAAGTTAAGAGCAGCCATTGCAATATTTGGCTGATTTTAGGCAAAGTCAGCTCAGTTGTCCTCAGCTTTTCCTTCTGGCCTAGAAAAAAAGAGCCCTGGAGCTCTCTGCCAGCAACACCTTAAATTCAACCTCATGCTAAAACTCTTCTTACTTCACCCATGAAATGATAGCAGCCCCTTTGAACATACTGGCCCACAGGTCTGTTCAGCTTCCAGTTGCTCTTTTATACCTGATAAATAAAAGCAATTGGAGATAATTAATGGCATTTTTGCCTTTTTCCTCCTGACATTGGGATGAAATCCCAACATTCAGGTAATTCCAGCCCCATACAACAATTGAGCAGGGGGAAGAGGAGGGAGAGGGGAGACATTTGGTGTAATTTAAAACTTCTGTTCAAAATAACTGGGGAAAAAAACCCAAACAAACAAACCCAAATCCCAAAGTTGACAAATCTCTGAATAAACTTATTGGGGAGGGTCCATTTCAGAGCAGACCCTGGGGCCAGAAAACATTTCCATCTGCTCCAGCCCTGACACAGGCAGGACCTGGGGAAGGGACGGCATGACAAGAGGGGTCCCCTGGCTCGGGGCAGCTGGGGGGGCAGGCTGTGCCCCGGCCAGTGGGAAGCCAACCAGTTTGCACATCCCTGGCTGCGAGGAGAAAAACTTCCAGCCCCCTTCGTGATACCCCCACTAATGTGAGGCCGTGGGTGATGCTGCCTCCAGGCAAGGTGCTGCCTGTGATGGATTTGGGGGGAGATAACCACGTGGACCCCCAAGTCCCTAAGGGTTTGCATGGGCACTTGTCTTTATCAGGCGAGATTTCTGCTCTCGGTCAAGGCAAGCACTGCAGGCTCTCCAGCCTGTTTATTCCAGCCTGGCTGGGTGCGGGAAATCTTTCCTCCTCCTCTCCCGCTGCATCTGACTCAGAAAATGTTTGAAAATCCCAGGTTTCTGCTGTCTCCTGCCTCTCCCCCTCTGGGCAACGAGGAGGCTGAAGGAGAAGCAAACAAAGGCGTCCTTATGCTCGGGAGAGCTGACGGGTTGCAGAGCGGCGACTCCTCCTCTCCTCCTGCCGCCCTCCCAGGGATCTGGCCTCCCCATTGTCTGCAGCAGCTCCGGGCACATTAAAGGCTTCCTTGGCGTGGCTTCCACATCCAAGCAAGGGCTGGGGCTGATAGAGAAGCTGCTGATATTAATTAGGTGAATTGCGGTACACACTTGAGTCCTTTGCTAGGCCTGTGGTCCCTCGCGTCCGTTGCCGTGCGTCGGTGGGCGAGGAGGTTATAAAGCCAGGGGAAAAGGCACAGCACATATCTTGTTGCCCTGCTCATCTGCATTGGTGCTCTCTCTCCTGTCTTAAAATTATCTTGCACGTTTGTTGGAGCCGGAGTTTCCCTTTCTTATGTTTGTGTAGCAGCACGCACGGCAAGACCCCGCTCCACGCCCAGGGAGCGTCATTTTAACTAAAACAGGGCCATTTCACAGCTGACAACCCGAGGGAGAGAGGATGGCAGAGATTTGTTTCCAAAGTCTGTTGGAAAAGCAGGGGCCAGACCTGGATCGCTCAAGTCTGGATCTACCACCCTGGCTGCAGCACCCAGCCTTGTGCCATCACCCGGCAAGGGGAAGGGAGGGGAGGGAGGTGGGCTGGCGTGGTGGAGGTGGGCTGTCTGCTGGACACCACCCTGCAGACAGCAGCCAAGACGTTCTCCAGCTGTCTCCAGCTGTTCTTCAGGTCCGGTCACAGCAGCGTACAGTTGCAGGAGCGATGGCGTCAAATAGTGAGAAAATAAACATCGCACCTTGACGCAATGAGATTTGTTCTAAATAAAGAGAAGGACAACTGAGGCTCAGCACAAGGCAGAGCAAATGTGAGAGCCCTTTTATTTGCCTCTCAGGAGTCCTGCCTGCAAGAAGGGCTCAACCCCTTGCTAGTTTGTATTATTTTTTAAGAATGATGGCTGGGATGCATGCAGAACTGCATCCATGCTCCTGCCGCAGCACTGGGGTGTCATAAGGACACCGGAAGAAAATCACAGAGTCTCTAGGTAGAGTCACTGGGCACGTTCGGGTTGGCACCTGGGTGAGATGAGGAGAAGCATTTCCAAGAGGCCTGTTGGGGAGGTTTCTGAAAGCATTTTCAAGCCCGTGACCTTGTCAGTTGAGCTTCCGAGCCCTGGGATGGCCAACAAACCTTCATCTCCGTGTGGTGTCCTCACCTTCTTTATATAAACTCAAGCCCCAGGCAAGGGCCGTCGGCCAAGTAAATGTACACAAATCCCTTCCTTCCCTCCTTCCACCCTCTGCTCTGCTCAATGCACGGGCCCGGCACGGGGCCTTGGAGAGAAAGGTCAGGACCATTTGGTGTCCTCTTACTTTGGCTAGTGAAAGGTGTCTCTGGCTGTGCAGCCTTCTAAAAATAAGCCGTGCTTGCAGAGCGGTTTAGCTCTCCAGCATGTACAGGAATAAAAGTATGGGAAAAGTCTCCGGCGAGGGAGATGTCCAAAAGAGGTGCCATGTGGCGTGCTGCTCCTCTAGCAAAACCACACATATGTTCCCTCCTCCACCATGCGAGCATCCCTCGCGCTGAGAGAGGGGCTGAGAGGGAAGGAGAGACCTCAGAAAGGCTCTCTGGGCCACCTGCATGGGTCTCATGTGTGAATGCAGACCCCCTGGAAGGGCTGGGGTCCGGGCGAGGAGACCCCTGCTGCAAGCCCCCGGTGAGCGGGCTGGCAGCGGGGGCCGGGGGATGCTGGGACAAGGCTTGGGAGCGGAGTAGAGCACCAGCAGGCAGAGAGGGATCTCAGGTGGCCACGGTCTGGGGGCCACCGTGGCTCCTGCAAGAGGATGGTGGGCTGCTCAGGGTGATAACAGCTCCCATGCCGTGGAGCTGCTGGGTCAGGAGCAAGGCTTGGGGTGGGGGGTGACGATGTGGGAGATAATCCTTTGGGAGCAGGTCTGCCTGCTGGAGGCAGCCCTTCTGAGAAGGCACGGAGGGAGATTTTAGGGCTTCATTTAACTCCTTCAGAACCCCGAGGGGTCCAGCAGCGCAGAGCAGGTTGCAGAGGTAGCCTTAGCACTGACATTTTGGGCTCTGGCGGGGATCTCCTATCATCAGACCCAGCCAGTATAACTCAGCCCACTTACGTGTCCGCCCTCCTCTCTTTTTTTCCTTCAGCTTACCCAGCAAATATGTCCTGTGGCAGCACTTCTGTGATTCCGAATACTGAATCCAGCGTGATGTTCTACGAAAGGCACTTCTCGCTTGACTTTTCCCAGGCAATCCTGTATCAACCAGTTAATTCCTCATCTAAGCGTGCCCACAAAGTGTGACAAAGTCAGCAAGAAACAGGAGAAAAATGTGCCAGGAAAACTCAGAGTTATCCTGGATTTCAAAATCAGGGGAGTGTTTCTGTCATGCTTGTGGAGAGCTTGGAAGATTTCGTGCTGAACGCTGCATGCAGGTCCCCTGGGTACAAGGAGGGGGATTTCAACCCGAAGGAGTGTGCGGAAGAGATCTGTGAGGAAGGTCAGAGGAATGAAGAGTCATCCCTAGGAGAAGGGACTAAATCCTCCTGGTGTTTTAGATGGATTTCAGTCATTATATGAGCAGTATTATATTTTATGGCTGCCTAAAAGAGCTGATTGTGGGACTTGAGAAGTCACTGGCCATATATTCTGCACTGTAATCAGGAATTAATCTGGCTGATTGCCTATAGCTCTGTGATTGCATCTCTCCAAAAAGGCAGCAGGGCCTTATAGTATTTCTTGGCTCAGGTCTGGGAGGTGCAAATCCTGGGAAGAGTCATCGATCTCTGACAAGGCAGAGCAAGTAAAGGTTATGATAAATAAAGTGGAGGTCAATCTGATTTCCTTTAATGGGCCATTTGTGAGAAGGAGTGGGTATGTGTGTGTGTGAAGCACCCGACACTGTCCAGGCAACCATCGTATTAACCGTCCCCTCCTCTTCCAACAGGTAAGAGTGTAAAACGTACCCAGGGTCCTCCCACACCCAATAGGGATTTTCCATCCCCAGTACAATTCAAGCAGAGCGCAGGAGCTGTGGAAGTGGATGCCAGGAGCACGGGGCAGAGCTTGTGTGTGTGTGTGTCCTGCGTGGTGATGGCTCTCTGGACATGTGTACACCAAAGCCTGGGGAAAACTTCTTTATGGGAGAGGAAACTAAGAGCTCTCTGCTCAGTTCAGGCTCTGGAATGGGTTTCAGGCTCTGGAATGGGTTGCCCAGGGAGGTGGTCGAGTCCTCATCCCTGGAGGTATTTAAAAGAAGGATAGATGAGGTGCTTAGGGACAGGGTTTAGTGGTGGGATGGCAGGGTTAGGGTAATGGTTGGACTTGATGATCTTAAGGGTCTTTTCCAACCTAAATGATTCTATGATTCTATGAATTGCTCCAACAAAAAAAAAAGCCCTGGGCAGCTGCTGTGCTGTAGATCAAAGCCATCGGAAAGCACAGCGTCAGGGGCAGCTCTGGTGCTTGCACTGGAGGACAATTCATCCAGCCTGGCTGAGCTGAAAAATAATAAAAAATAGAAGTCTTGGTGGTAACCTGGGAAGGCTGTTGTTGCCCCAGAAAAAAGATTCACCTAAAAACCTTCCTCCTGTTCCCTCCATGAATCACAGGGAAAGGCACCATGGAGGGAGTCGTGATTTCGGTGCTAGTCCCAGCTCTGCGCTTGTTCCACTTGTGGTCCACCTTTCCCTGTCTCCCCTCTGCAAGACAGGGATAATCATCCTTACAAAACATTGCAAAGCTCTTCAACGAGCATTTGACAAACACTGAATGCTCTTATTAAACGTGGATTTACTTGGACTACGTCCTAACCAACATCCACCTCCCGAACCAACCTAATGCGAGCAAACCATTCTTCAGGCTATAAAACAAAAGCCACGGTGGGGCACGAAATAATCCATGTAACTCTTGCAATTAACTGATCGGCCACCACTTAGGAAACATCTCTGGTCACAAGCAAAGGAGGATCCCAAAGGCTGACCCGGTCCCTCTACGTGCTGCTGGAAACCTGTTTGCGTGGTGCTCTGCAGAGCAGGGGAAGCGGGCCAAGGGAAGCAATACAAAATCTGCATCTGGAGGTTCATTTTGCAGGGAGCTGCAGGGACTTTCGCACACGTATAGAAACTTATTAATAATAAACAGAGTCGTCTGGAACAGTCATGCGCCCCGCGTAGGGGTTAGCGCTTCCAAGTCAGAGAAATTTAGCAGATGAGCAAAGAGGGACGGCAGGGGTACGCGGGAATGTCAGCGTAGGGCTGTGCCCAGAGCCGTGAATCCCCGGAGGAGGGGAGGGGGAATTGCCTGCCCCTGCTTCAGGAGAGCCAGCCCAGAAATCAGAGCCAACAAAGGCTGTTATCGCTGGCAACCGTAATGAAATTAAAGAGATACTTCGCTATCCATCATCAGGTGTGTCAGTTTTCAACACTTAACGGCTGGAAGTTAAAGCCTTTCTCAGCTGCATTTCCAGTCATTGGCTTTCAATTTCGGGCAGAAGGAAGGGAATTACGTTAGAGGTATTGCAGGTGAGATTGCCTCCCTCCTGCCACAGATTTCCATGGCAATGCATCAGTAATGAGACTTTATGCATAGCAGCTTCCTTGCCAAAACAGAATAATTAATTCAGTTCTTTACCTAGTTCCTTGTCCAAAATTGCCCTGGGATAATGGGACAGAGACAAAGCCAAGTCCTTTTCTTTGGTGGGTGGCAGCCACATGTCACGCACCGCATCACATCACCACCCCTCCATGCAGAGGTGGGGTATCCGAGGGGCAAACCATCGTGCCGAGATCTCACCAGGAGTCTGGGGGTTGTGCTCAGCCTCTCCCGGTGCCGTCCCAGGGCTGTCTGGACTTTCCTTGAGCAGCTGAGGAACAGGAACATGGGGCACATTCCAACTCAATTCAATTCAAGCGGTGTTGGGCAAACCCTACCGCGCCCTTTGCCGTAGGTTCAGTCCTGGAGTGAAGAAATGAAGGGAACGGCGCAGTGTGTGAGCGTAGCAGCAGACGAAGCATGGGAGAGCTGAAGAGAAAAGCCCCCCTTCGCTTTCACATCCACCTAAGCGCATGTTAGATGGAGGCACAGACTCCTTTTTGGCATTTGTCAGACAACAGCAGTTTTTCAAGGCTGTCTCTGGCAGCGTCATATGGATTTTCCTTTTATAACAAACTCTCTTGTGGAAATCCCCGTTGGTCTCCGCTATTCCAGCGAAGGAGACTGTCTAATTCAGCTCATTTTCCCCCGGGAAGGTGCAGCTGATTATGCAATAGCAATGTGTACCAGCACGTTAATGGCACTTGGCACCTTCCTGGGCTGCACGGGAGGCAGGGGATATTGCTGTCATTATGGAATTAGTCACGCTGGAAACACCGCAGGGTTTGTTTAATCCAAGGAGAAAAGAGAAAAAAAAAAATGATGGGGTGGGGTGGAGAGAGGCAACAACTGCAGCTTTCTGAGCCAAATGGTGAGAGAGCCATGACAGGACCCCGGCACCTTCGCTGCTGAGTGGGTGTCCCCACGCTGCGGGTGTCTGTGGGTGTTAGTGGGTTTTAACTAGCTCCAGGCTGGAGTTTGGGGATTTTTCGCTCTGCAGACCCCTGACAGCTGTTTGGTTGGATTTTGGCTGGTATAAATTGTCAAGTTCCTGCAGACCCCCATGGGAGGAGAGGTCTGGAGGGAAAGACTCTGCCACCCCTTTGCTGCAGGTTGTCACTGAGGGAATGTGTTTCTGGAGAACTGGTGGTCACGGGTTGGGGACGTTCTCCTGCTGCTGCTGAGGAGAGGACGGGTCCAGACCAATGCTCTCTGCTTTGCTGCTCTCCAGCTTCCACTGCAACACTGCACCCAAGTCTGCCACTCTGCCAGGTCCCCTCTGCCTTCCCCAGGCCTCTAGTGCTTTTAGGGGGTCAGGTACCACTGCCACACACTTCCTCCAGTGTCCTCTCCTCTGGAACCAAAGACCCTGCCTGAGGGACCACCAGCCAAGTGATCTGGGTCTGAGTCCCTAGTGTCTGACTGTGTCTTGGCTGAAAGAAGAGGTGTGTTGGCTGCAGGTGCCCCACGAGGTGTGTTCAACTCCTTTTGACCATCCTGGAGACATCTCTGCATGTGAGCTTGCAGCAGCTGAGACCCACGCTCGCTCCATGGGCTTCTCAGCCCATCAGAACCTCAACCACCTCTGTTTCACGGCTGCAGTTGTACACAAGCCCTCCCCGTCCCCCATGACACGGGCTGTGTGCCTGGTGCCAATGAACCACTGAGATTGTGCCAGCTGGAGATCATCCACCTCAAGTCCCCTTCTCCCAAGCTAAGATGTAATGGTTTTGCAGCAAACTCCATTGGCTGCTTGTCCCCCACCTGTGCCTGCATCAGTGATGCTTAGATTTCATGTGCCGTCAAGGGGCTTCAGATGCTGCCAGCTGAGCTGGCCCTCACAGGACCAGGAGAAGATTGATGTGGACTAAATTAATGCACAGACAGATCCCCAGAGGTGCTATGAGCCGCTCAGCCCATGGGAAACATGGCAGTGTGGTAATGCCATAGGGAGCATGGCCAGAAGACTTGGCTCAAGGAGAAGGGATGGCTGCTCATTCTGCAACTGGCCACCCATGCCATAATTCATCTTGTGAGCTTTCCTGCTCTGTGCAAGGTCCTGACAAGGGACATTTTCTACCCCACCGACCCGGTTGCTTCTGGTACCACAAAAAGATGACTGCGGCAAACCCAGCTGTGCGGTGCTACATGTCCCCCTCTCCCATCTCTGTGGGACACGCAGGAGAGCTCCCATCAGTTGTCTTCATCTCTCACTCATGCGAGGGGAAAGCAAGACACGGTGGGGATGCGTTGCGCCCCCGCTGGGTATTGCTAATTAACATGAGAAACGGTACCAGAGGCTACGAGGCATTGAACTGGAGTGTAATTAGCTACATGGGATTTGCTAAGTGTCTCAGTCCGGACAACAAGCAAGAAACCTCAGGGCCAGCCTCTGTGGAAGAGCTGCTGTATGAAAGCAGAAACCCCCTGAGGGATGCTCGGTGCTGCTGTGCAAGCCCGCGGGTCATTTTGTGCCTGGCACGAGGCTGTACCGGGTTGTATGCAATGGCCGGGTTCCTGCTCCCTACCCCAGGGTGCCAGCAGCACAGACATCTCTCTTCTCCTCACTGCAGCTTATTTAATATTTATGCGTCCAAATGCTAGGGAATATCCTAATACTCCATGTGCTTAAAGGTCCAGAGCTCTGCTGAGACATTTTGCTGCCTGAATCTCCTTTCCCCTTGCACCGGGCGCTGCGTCAACGGGTCCATCTGGTCTCCTGCACGGGGATGGGAACAAGCTCCCCAGCTGGTGCCTGGGTGTCTCCTTGTCACCTCCATTTGCTCCTCCCAGGGTGGGAAGCCCTGGGTGGGCACTGGCACTGGATTTCATCATGTCATCTCCCTTTGCAGGCCATGGAGGTCTAGTGAATGGCGAGAGGTAGGTGTCCAAAATGTGCCAGATGAATCACACCACGCCAGAAGTGCCTGGTTTTGTCCACCAAGCACCCAGTGGCTCAACAGTAGGTGTCCATAGTCAGACCCAGACAGCTTGTCACACCCCACGGGACCCATGAGCTTTAGGGAATGTGAGCCTGAAGTGGTGAGTATCTGATGCTGCTTCTGGTCTCCATGGGCACCTCCTTGTGAGGGAGTGAAACCAAATGTGCCTGGTTTTATCTAGCATTTACTGGGATAACAAAACCACCCATTTTCATCTCTAAAGGCTTTGGAAGCCTGGGACAAAGGGATTTATCTTCAAGAGGCCAAATCAGAGGCTGTAGGACAACTCACCTCTCTTGGATAAGCCAAGAGGGGACAAAAATAGCCTCAATCCCACCAGAAGCCTGAACCTGCAAGAGCAAACAGGGCTTGTGATTCATGCCATGGCCGGCTGCCCGCAAGGTTTGCCCAGGACCATGCGCAGCCGCGAGCAGAGCTGTCGGGTTTCTGGCCCCGGCTGTCCTGGGCACCTGCAGGAAGGATGGACCCTTTCCGAAACACGCCAAGACTTGGAAAGGAGTGTCACGTCATGCCTGGCAGGAGGAACCCGCTCCAAACATAATGTGGCTTCTGTTAAGGCTCCCTTTGCTATTTTTGCAATCGCGGATGGTGTAAAATGTGCTTTTTCTTTTTTGCTTTTAAAAGAAAACAACACACAATGAAAGGCAAAGCGAAGGGCATCGGAGGCGCGCTGGCAAAGGGGTGATGGGGAAAGGGAAAACAAGGCAGCAAGCGAAAAATCTATCACCTGCTGTTAATGTTAGAGGAGTTGTTTGGTGCCGTTACTGCTGCGTGTGCTCTCCCGCTTCCAGCCTGGCAGCTCCTGCCTTTGCTCTTCAAAAAAGGAGTCAAGATGAACTCACCGGAGTGATGAGGTAAAGGCTCTGGTGACCCGTGGAGCGACACCAGTGGCTTCACCATCAGGATCTGGGGCTGTGATCTGCAGCAGGCAACTCGGGGCGGAGCAGGGGCGAGTGTGACAGCCCATGCGGCAGCTTTGGCACCGAAATAATCCTCCTTCCCAGGACTCCTCTTCTGGAAGGAGCCTTTTTTGCACTGATTTTAGGCATCCTCTTCCCCACCTTGATGGAAGAGGGACAGACCTGCATGGCCAGAGACCAAGAAAACCCCAAATGAGAAAAGAACAAAAAAAAAGAAGAATAATCTTTGCTCGCTTAGTATTTGATGAAAGCCAGTTCTGGCTCAGCCCAGAGTGATTCGGTTTAGCTGCTGTGTGCAGGGGAAATTTCTTACAGGCATTTGCAGGCAGAGGCTGAGCCTCTTGGGTTATGCCATTATCTCATGAACAATCACCCTTGTCCGTGCTGGGGTAAATGAGAAGAAGTTTGTGATGAGGGAAGGGGCTCTGGGTGCAAGGGAAACCCCAGGAATGGTTTTGAATGGCAACTGCAATCGCCTGCATTGAGATTTGCCTGGAGGGTGGGACGTAAATGCTCATCTCCTTTGCAAATAGGGTGGGAAGTTCTTTAATTGTCCATCTTACATCTCAAAATAATAATAATAAAAAATATCCCTTGGGCATTAAAGCTTCATTTTTCCCCGCTCCCTCTGCTTGCAGTAAATAAAAGCTGCTCCCTGCTGCTTCTCTCGCCTCTCTGATCTCCGGTGTTTCTCAGCCCTGGTCTCACACAAGAGGTTTGAGCTGTGTTCTGCAGCGAAAAGCAAAGAAGATGGGGTGGGGCGTTGTGCAGGGTGGAGGCAGTGCAGGAGGGCAGTACGTGTGGCTGGGGTGGGGGGGCAGGGGCTGGCTCACTCCCCGCGGCCGGGGGCACGTCATCGAGGCCCCTGCCGGGGCTCTCATCCCTCTCTGCTTTTTCTCTTTTGGGGAGAGAGGAATGGTCACCTCCCTCTGGAGCTCCCTGAGGTGATTGTCACCCAGATGTGGGTAGGACCGTGCCTTGATATTTTGGTAATTAATGCCTGTTGAGAGAGAGAGAGAGAGACCAGAAGACTTGGGGGTGGGTGGGTGGTGTAACATGGCTCCTCTGGTCCCCAGAGCTTTGGCCAAGCTCTCCCTTGGCAAATCGGCTCTCTTGAATGTTAGCTGGGAAGGTATTCTGACTCTTCTGAAAATCCCACCCATACGGCATCACACATACCATGGGGCTGGTATGCCACTGCTTTGCTCCGATCTCCCTCCATGGGATCTCCATGGTGATGCAATGGCCTTAATCAAGCAGAGTCATTAAAGCTGAGAGATTTGCACACCAAACTAGGCAGGGGGTGGAGAAGATGAAGATGTTTCCACTCATGGCTATGAGTGGCTTCTACTCATGGTTACTCCATGACTGGAGTACTTTGCTGCTGTTTTGGTTGGATTCACCATGGGGTGGTGACCTGTAGGTAGGTCCCACCTGGGACTCTGCTTTTGAGGTTGGGTTTAGAGATGACTGATGAGATGGATGGACCATCACGCTGGACCCAGCACTGGGTGGCCATTCACACAGACAAGCTCTGGGGTGGCTGTGGCAGGTACCCTAGCTCCTTTCCACCTGCAAGGCATCTACAGCAATGGGATGACGCATAAATAATGGCACTGGCCAGTTTCTCCCAACAGCATGGGGTGAATTGGCACTGCAACTGTACTGTCAGCTGAATTCCTCAGCTGCAAGCCTCATTTCTCCTGACATACTTCTCTGAACACAATGTGAGGTCCCACTAATGCTGTTTCCCCAGAAACAAAGATCATTTACAAGCCGGGCAGACGAGGTGCTTAGGGACATGATTTAGTGGTGGGATGGCAGGGTTAGGGTAACGGTTGGGCTTGATGATCTTAAAGGGCTTTTCCAACCTAAACGATTCTATGATTCTATGCTTCTATGATCTGACACCACTGGAATTGCTTTTCTGAGGTTGGTGCCATGGGGCAAGCGGTCCGAAAAATGAAGCAGACATTTCAGCTTTCCAGAGGCACAACCTATCACATAGATTAAAGACTGAAGATTAACGAAAAGAGCCAGATTCCCACCCTCACAACTAAAATACTGTGTTTATTTACCTTCACATACCTTCAAATGCATCTTCCCCAACATGGGTCATTGGCACCTTACAGATTTAACCTCACTGTACATTTATGAGGAAAGAAGGTAAAAATTAGACAGCTTTTCTGGTCTTTTGATCAAGGTAGTTTATCCTTCTAAAAGAGATTTTTGTACCTCAAACAAGCCATGAGCACCAGATGGAAGTTCCTGCATGGTGACCACTTAAAATTAGACTGAGCAAGTGGAAATCCACTTCTAGCCTCGACAAGGTCGGTGGGACTCCCTGCTCTGCCCCTTGGCACTGAGATGGAAGTTCCTGCATGGTGACCACTTAAAATTGGATTGAGCAAGTGGAAATCCACTTCTAGTCTCGACAAGGTCGGTGGGTCTCCCTGCTCTGCCCCTTGGCACTGGGAAGTGTGGAGCAGGGACCGGTCAACAGCTACTGCCTCACTGGGCTGAGGATGATGCTGTAGCACACTGCGCTAGCCTAACACAGGGGCTTAAGTTTAAATGATAATACGTGGGAGAGTCCTGAAAGAGCCTTTTTGTATTGGCTTTTAAGGACTTTTGTCTCTGTCTTAAAAGTGCATCAGCTAAGTCTGGACTGTTAACCTAAACAAGACCAGGGCCAGAGCATGAGCTCCTGTGTTCATCCACAGCATGATCCATGGCATGTGCGTTGTCCCAGACCAATTCATTCTCCCCCAGACGGTGCCCAGCGTCATTCCCAACATGCAGGCAGGACACGGCAGTCCTGTTTGGGATAGCAAGGGGCTGAGGATGTGAGCTGTGTGGTGCAGAAAGCCGGCCCTGACCCATTTTATTTTCCGGTACAGATGTAGGATGCAGACTCACCTCTACGGGGGAAAATAACGCCCTCCCCGAAACAAGTCAAGGGCATCGTTCCCCTGCAGACCTGCCTGGGCTTTGAGGGTAGATGGATATTTTGGGAACTATGAGCCAAGGCAAAAATAAGCTAGAAAAACAGCTTGGGAGCCAAGCCCAGCAGAACTCCTCAATGCCTCATTAGCCTCCCGAACGCCTTGTCCGATCTGCCCAGAAACACGCAGAAAATTTCTCCTCTGGTCTAAGAGCTGCCCATGAAACTCCTAGCAGGGACCTGCCCACTGAGGCTGGCTTTGTGCTGGGACCTGTCTCCACCACCGATGTCCTAAGTCACTGGTGCTGAGCACCACTCGCATACCTTGTGAGTGAGCTTTTGTTTGGCAGTTGTAAAAACGCAAACAAGAGCTGGAATAAGCTGATTAGGTCCAGGTTGTGTTGATGCAATGAGGTGGGAGTGATGGGTCAAGCGTGGCCATCTCTCTGCCGGGGCACTGCGGGCAAGGGGTGCATCCCACCGTCCCCTCCCATGGCTGAGGACCGGTCTCTCAGGCTGGGTGAGACCCTCCACCTCACATGCTGCTGATGGTCACCACCCAGCCCCCAAAATCTTCTGTAAGAGAGAATTCTTGAAGAGGATGGGGGAAAAGTCCCCGTGTTTGTTTGTTCTCTCCATCTGTGTTTGGAGAGAGAGGATTTATGGAAGTCAATTCAACTCCCCGTCTTGCCTCGGCTGATATATTTCTCCCCGTCCTCACTTCAGCGCCATCAAGGAGGAGTTCAGACAAGTGCTTGGGACTGATGCTAAGCCCTGGGACATGGAGGAAGGCACACTGGGAACAGGAAAGCAGTGCTTGGTGCATGCAATGCCGCATTAAGGGCTGCCTCTCCTGCAGCTCTTCCCATTGGGAGACATCAGCATGTTTAAGTCCACCTCTGCCTTACACAGAGGGAGGTGGAGGTCCAGGCACAGCCGGTGGGAGAGGCAGGGGGGGGAAACAGGGCCCCCGCCGGGGGGAGGCCCCAGCC
>NW_009260479.1:1572229-1575008 GCF_000687185.1 Egretta garzetta | reverse complement strand
GGTTGGGCTTGATGATCTTAAAGGGCTTTTCCAACCTAAACGATTCTATGATTCTATGCTTCTATGATCTGACACCACTGGAATTGCTTTTCTGAGGTTGGTGCCATGGGGCAAGCGGTCCGAAAAATGAAGCAGACATTTCAGCTTTCCAGAGGCACAACCTATCACATAGATTAAAGACTGAAGATTAACGAAAAGAGCCAGATTCCCACCCTCACAACTAAAATACTGTGTTTATTTACCTTCACATACCTTCAAATGCATCTTCCCCAACATGGGTCATTGGCACCTTACAGATTTAACCTCACTGTACATTTATGAGGAAAGAAGGTAAAAATTAGACAGCTTTTCTGGTCTTTTGATCAAGGTAGGTTATCCTTCTAAAAGAGATTTTTGTACCTCAAACAAGCCATGAGCACCAGATGGAAGTTCCTGCATGGTGACCACTTAAAATTAGACTGAGCAAGTGGAAATCCACTTCTAGCCTCGACAAGGTCGGTGGGACTCCCTGCTCTGCCCCTTGGCACTGGGAAGTGTGGAGCAGGGACCGGTCAACAGCTACTGCCTCACTGGGCTGAGGATGATGCTGTAGCACACTGCGCTAGCCTAACACAGGGGCTTAAGTTTAAATGATAATACGTGGGAGAGTCCTGAAAGAGCCTTTTTGTATTGGCTTTTAAGGACTTTTGTCTCTGTCTTAAAAGTGCATCAGCTAAGTCTGGACTGTTAACCTAAACAAGACCAGGGCCAGAGCATGAGCTCCTGTGTTCATCCACAGCATGATCCATGGCATGTGCGTTGTCCCAGACCAATTCATTCTCCCCCAGACGGTACCCAGCGTCATTCCCAACATGCAGGCAGGACACGGCAGTCCTGTTTGGGATAGCAAGGGGCTGAGGATGTGAGCTGTGTGGTGCAGAAAGCCGGCCCTGACCCATTTTATTTTCCGGTACAGATGTAGGATGCAGACTCACCTCTACGGGGGAAAATAACGCCCTCCCCGAAACAAGTCAAGGGCATCGTTCCCCTGCAGACCTGCCTGGGCTTTGAGGGTAGATGGATATTTTGGGAACTATGAGCCAAGGCAAAAATAAGCTAGAAAAACAGCTTGGGAGCCAAGCCCAGCAGAACTCCTCAATGCCTCATTAGCCTCCCGAACGCCTTGTCCGATCTGCCCAGAAACACGCAGAAAATTTCTCCTCTGGTCTAAGAGCTGCCCATGAAACTCCTAGCAGGGACCTGCCCACCGAGGCTGGCTTTGTGCTGGGACCTGTCTCCACCACCGATGTCCTAAGTCACTGGTGCTGAGCACCACTCGCATACCTTGTGAGTGAGCTTTTGTTTGGCAGTTGTAAAAACGCAAACAAGAGCTGGAATAAGCTGATTAGGTCCAGGTTGTGTTGATGCAATGAGGTGGGAGTGATGGGTCAAGCGTGGCCATCTCTCTGCCGGGGCACTGCGGGCAAGGGGTGCATCCCACCGTCCCCTCCCATGGCTGAGGACCGGTCTCTCAGGCTGGGTGAGACCCTCCACCTCACATGCTGCTGATGGTCACCACCCAGCCCCCAAAATCTTCTGTAAGAGAGAATTCTTGAAGAGGATGGGGGAAAAGTCCCCGTGTTTGTTTGTTCTCTCCATCTGTGTTTGGAGAGAGAGGATTTATGGAAGTCAATTCAACTCCCCGTCTTGCCTCGGCTGATATATTTCTCCCTGTCCTCACTTCAGCGCCATCAAGGAGGAGTTCAGACAAGTGCTTGGGACTGATGCTAAGCCCTGGGACATGGAGGAAGGCACACTGGGAACAGGAAAGCAGTGCTTGGTGCATGCAATGCCGCATTAAGGGCTGCCTCTCCTGCAGCTCTTCCCATTGGGAGACATCAGCATGTTTAAGTCCACCTCTGCCTTACACAGAGGGAGGTGGAGGTCCAGGCACAGCCGGTGGGAGAGGCAGGGGTGGAAATCAGGTCCCCTGCGGGGTGCAGGCACCAGCCCCGGGGACGCACAGCCCCAGCGCGCTTGCAACGCTCGCCGACTCGGCACAGCTGCTCCCCTCATCTGCGCGCATTGAGAGCGGCTCCATTCAGCAGCACCGCTTCCTGGAGCTTGAAAGGGCTGCTGATTATTTTTAATGAGCCTTCGCCTTGCTGGAGGTTTGTTTCACACTGATTGCGTGGGCAGCGCTGTAGCCTCATCCCACCAGGCAGGTTCGCTTGCCCTGCACCCCCCAGCATTGCTCAGCGCTGATGGGGAGGTGGGGGGGGGAACCCGACAGGTTTGGGGAGCAAACAGGTGGGTTATGGAGTGATCACTGCTGTACCCCACTTGAGGATGGAGGTGTATGGGACCCCAACAGGAATGCAGGGTCCCAAAATGAAGGAAGGCATCGCACCCTCCAGCCTCACTCCTGGAGAGGGTTTGACCTCCACAATGTTTGCACAGCATCCAGGGATGGCACGATGCCCACCGGGCTCAGACCTCCTCCCTCCCACCTAGCAGCAAGGTTAGGCTATTTGGGAGGTTCCTCCCTCGCCCCGTAGCCTTCCCACATGCCTGCCCCCAAGAGCCCAGGCCATGATCCAGCTCATTCCAACGCATGGCAGATGATTCACATCCTAAGAGTGCCTATAACTCTCCATGAGCTCCAAAGGGAGCCCAGGGTGGGGAGCTGAGCTGACTGTCTTTGGATGCTGGATCAGGCCCTTTGTACTCCGGAAAACCGAGTAGCATCCTGGCCTTGCACAAATTAAACCGATGTGATAGAGGGTGATCTTGCCGCGAT
>NW_009260479.1:1548788-1572186 GCF_000687185.1 Egretta garzetta | reverse complement strand
TGAACCTGGGGCTGCTCCACACAGTAACTGCCTCATTCATTAGTCCATGTAATCCGACGGGATATACCCTGTTGAAACCTGCTACCCAGCTTTATTTTTTCATGTTGCTCTTGCTGCAATTTTTTTTTTCCCCCGAGAAATTATTTAAACAGATGGCTGAGCTTGATATTAATATACTTATTTCAACATTTGCATAGAGCATCTGTTAGGGAAAAAAAAAAAAAAAGTTTTGCAGGTTTAAAAAAATAAATTTTTTTTCATCTTTGACTTGAATTCCAAGAATCTGAGAAGACGACTACCTCTTCCAAGAATGTATAAAAGCTTCATTTATATACCAGTAGGATGCCACTCCACTGAAATGTCACTCACTGGCAGATGACTTGGAAGGGGAGAGGGAAATGAATGTGTACATTACAGAACTGATCAAGTCTAGACCAGAAAAAAAAGGGGAAACTTTTAAAAGTAAGCTCCCAACCTAGTCTTTCTGCTGTTATTTGGGTCAGCCAAATAGTTTAGAGCCAAATTGTCTCATTCTCCTCCTTAAATAATTCCTCATTTATTTAGCTGTTCTGCCGGCATTGCTGATCTGGCATGTGGTGGTTGTCTCCTGGCCATGTCCTGAGTTCACAGTGGGCTGAACCCCCACTTCTCCTCTGCTCCTGCTCCCTTCTGCCTTCCCTGGAAAGGAAAGCAGGGGGCACAGCCCAGGTGGGACCACCAATGCATCCCTCCCATCCTTGGCTTGGCTGTTTAGAGGGCCAGGATCTCAAGGTACACGTGGTGTGTCCTCAAAGGGTGAAGGTCTAGGTGAAGCTGTTGAGAAGTCGCATCTTTTTCTCTTAGAGGAGATCTGACAATATTTCTGCATCCCAGATACCTTTCTTCCCCAGTAAAACACTCTCCTACAATAATTTTGGATTACTATTTTTTGGACTAGCCCTCAGAGGGGCCACAATAAAAATAAAACCTCATGAAGACCCATGTGGTTGATCACTGCTCATTAACAAGGGGTCATTCCCTTCTGTCCAAACTCTCCGGGTCAGCTCCTGGTTAAACCCGCAGGGCCGTGCTCTTCTTCAACCCAAAGGACTCGTCTGATGCTGTTACTTAATTTCTCCCTTTCATGACAGTATCAAGCAAAGCAGAGTAGTAAACATCTTTCTGATGTTTTCTGCCTGGGGTCTGGTCTGATGAACTTTAATAACGATGTCTGCCCACCACTGAAAGCTGTAGGCCAGGGTAAGCTCTCATACCTGCATTTGTGTAATTGCTTCCCCAACAGGGTTTCCCTCTGGTTTAATGCTGTATGTTTTGAAGAAGGTGGCTATTTGTGCCTTCAGTTTTTATTCTGTCTGCTCCCCTCGAGTAGCTCGGAGGATGCGGTCAAGGCGACCAGTCCCCACTCCTTGACTCATATGATGGAGACTCTGATCTCAGCTGTAACGGAGCCACCCAACCTACTGCGGCATTGATTCAGAGCAGTACCTTTGGGCTGGAGTCATTCTGGATTCGGGGTTTCACGTTGCAAGGGCAACGTATCTCAGGCTGGTTTCCCCTTGGTTTTTTACATCACTGTATCCAGAGGCACAACGGTCTAGTGTACTACAGGCGAGAGGCAGTATTATAAATCATAGCACATACATGCTTTAATTATTTTGTCAAAATGATTTATAAGTTCTCATTTACTAGAAGGTACCGGGCTGTACCTGTGGACCAGTCTTTTCTGGTCCTTACCTGCGTTAGCTCTGAGGACCTGCTCCTCACCTTTTCCTCCCACATTTGTGCCCAGGGCACGGCATTTTTTTGGAGTCAAGCAGCCCCTTAGCTTGACAGCAACTATGGAACAGACCCGAGACTACACAGATATTTTCCAGGCGGAGCCAACAGGAGCCACGCAGCCCCTGCCACCCCCCTGCCATGCACCAGCCACCCACCCCACATCCCCACCCCAGGGTAACTCAGTTTATCCCGTAACAAACTTTTCTGGCAGGGTGTCAGCTCAGCCAGCGTAATAAAAATTTACAGCCATAGCAGAGGCAATGCCAGAAATACCTGGCATAAATAACCGCATCCTAGCACACAGGTAATGTGGTTGTGATTTAGGTCCCTTGCAGTGAGGGAGGAGGGGGAAGAAGGGATGCTGCTTTTTGAACATTTTTCCCGTGTTTTCACTTTTTAGTGACCTACTTAGCCCATTGCTGAAGGGCGTAATTTATGGCTCTGAAATATAACTGGGGGGTTTGCAGCCTCCATGCTTTGGCTCCGGCTGGTTTATTCACTCGGCTCATTCCTCGCAGTTTTGCATGACAGCGCAAGGGCTGAGTGCGATGAGTGGTATGCAGATAATAACAGGGGAGGAAGGCTTTCCCTCAAAGTCCAAGCACTGGTGGCGGAGTGAAGGGGAGGGAGGGTGGAGGGGAACATGCTTGGAGGAGGCTCGGGAGAAGCTGTGAAATGCCTCTGGAGCCGGTGGTGGGAGACACACAGAAAGGGCGATGTTGGAGGCTGGGTGATGGAAACCAAGGGCTGGATGCACCCCTGCAGGCTCTGAAGGGCGGGGAAATCGCATCCTCCTGCACTGGGATGGTGAGGTCAGAGGGGGTGCTGGTCATGCACAGGGGTGTCCCATCTTCCAACCTCTCTGTGCAGCCCCTGGCTGCTGAGACTGAACCCTGGGCACATCTGTAAGTGGGCACAGGCGTCCTGCTCCCCTCCTGCACGGTGAGGGCTTTGCTCTGGGCTTGCACTGGCCTTCCACGCTCCGGCCTCAGACCCTGGGAAGTGAAGGGAGCCTGCAGGAAAGCTGAATGCTCCGCGTGAAAAGGACAAGAGGCACCCCTACGGCTTCCTTCGCCGCTGGAATTTTTGAGGTGCAGAGTGAAGACGTGCCCCTTTCCCTTCCCTTTGGAGGGGGGAGGGTGGGGGTAGCAGGGAGGAGGAGCTCCTGCCCGCTCTGCTCCTCGGCGCTGAGCTGCCTTCCCTGCAGGATCCAGCGCTATATTTAGATGAGAGGTAACGCAAGGGAGGGTTGACATGGCAGAGGACTTGTTTCATCCTGGCCAGGATCTCCAGTCGGGAGCAGAGCAGTGAAGCCTTGGGACCGGTTATCTCCCTGCAGAGGGACCTGGAGGAGGCTCCTGCCTGTGTCCGGAGGCTGGAGCTGTGGTCCAGCACCTCGGCAGCTTTCCAACCTGACGGGATCCAGGTTTTGTCAGCAATACTGGGGCCAGAGCTGGGTCACAGCCCTCGGCTCTGAGCTAAAGGATGAGGTTAGAGGCCCTGTATTTCTCACCCCAGCTCCACCACAGACACCATTTAACAGCACTAGAAAACGCTGAGTTGTGGATTCCCTTTATGCCCATGGTAAATCCTTGGGGAAAGTCCGAGCCAGGTTGTGGAGAGGCATTCATGCCCGTTCCTGGTCCTGATCTCCATATGCCCACTCAGAAAAGAAAACCATGCAGTATGGCCACCCTCCTGCTTTTCATGAGAGTCTGGCTCCAGAAATGTGCTCCCTTGCTCCGGCCATTTCCATAATTAAAGCAATAAGCAGTGGATGTGATTTAAATCAAGCCTGAGCTCTTGAAAAGCCACCTGTGGTGTTAAAAGCAAGTCAATAAAGTGTGTTAATAGAAGCGTTAACATTTCAGCAGCGTACAGGCAGCATTAATTATGACATTCCCCATCAGGCAGGTTGTTCCAGTGTCCCTGGAGGAACAGGCAGTGGTGACGGGTTTGGGGCTGAGCATTGGGCTCAGCAGCAGCACAGGTCATGAGGGGAACACTGTCAGGCTGGGCAGGCAGAAAGCATGGGAGACGCAGTCCGATTTGCTAATTAGACCCCTTAAATACAGGTTGGTGTTACACCCGGGGTCCCAGAGCCACCAGCTATCTGCTATTCTAGCTCCTTCAACTGGGATTTAAACACATCTTCTGCACACAGACAAGGGCTGGCTTGAAATCACCTCAGGACAAGGGAGTGCAATAAAGCATCCTTCTGGGCATCGGTACCATCAGCCTGGGGAGCAATCGCTGCAGGTTGTTTGTGGCTTTTACCATCTGTCCCATTGGTTGTCTGTCCTGCTGTAGGCTCCCAGCGGTCCTCTTTGGCATGACCATGCAGCTCACCCTTTGATCATGAGGATGACTGCAAGTTATTAATTCAATTTATCTCCTCCTTGGCAGTAGGATGTCCTCTCTGACAGGCATGAGACATTAAAAGTCCGGGAAGAGGCATTCCAGCAGCAGAATGAACACAGGACCCTCTCCACCATCAGTCCTTGTTTTCCCAGGGCTGGTGCTTTGGATACTTGGGAACAATTTGGACCCATCCTGGCTCCAGAAGCAGTGAAGCTACAGATGTGTTAAGATCATAGAATCATAGAATCGTTTAGGTTGGAAAAGCCCTTTAAGATCATCAAGTCCAACTGTTCCCCTAACCCTGCCATCCCACCACTAAACCCTGTCCCTAAGCGCCTCATCTGCCCGGCTTTTAAATCCCTCCAGGGGTGGGCACTCCACCACCTCCCTGGGCAGCCCCTTCCAGTGCTTGACAACCCTTCCAGTGAAGAAATTTTTCCTGATGTCCAACCTAAACCTGCCCTGGTGCAACTTGAGGCCATTTCGTCCTATCGCCCGTTACCTGGGAGCAGAGACCGACCCCCACCTCGCTACCCCCTCCTTTCAGGCAGTTGTAGAGGACGATAAGGTGCCGGGCCCAACTCTGCCCTGGGCTGTTGCAAGTACCTTTGCTCGCTTACAGACTTATTTTACGCAAAGACTGGAGAGCTCAGTCCATGAGCAGCTTGACACTGATATTGTCCTAAGTGGAAAGCAGAGGAAAATGGAAACGGGAGAATTTTACATTCGCAAGTGCCAAAATATTAAAACAAAATGATTTTTTCCTCAATTTACTGTCTGGAAAAGGACTGCAAAATGATTTGCTCTTCCAGACTGTTGTGAAGTGTCTGCTCACGTGTGCACAGGGACAAGCTCCAAGGAGAAACAATGACACCAGCACCTCCTCAGAAAAGCGCTGAATGAGCAAATTGCTTGGCACATGCTTAATACTAAGCATGTGCTTAAATCCATCCCTCAACAGCACAGCCTTTAGACATGGTGGGGAATCCACCCTGGAGCCAGCCAGTAGCTGATACTCCAGAGCCGTCAGCTGGGACTTAAAACATGTCCTCAAGTGCTCTGTAAGGCTGGGGCCAAAGTCCCACTGAGTCAGCTGAGTCTCTGCCTCTCCATTTAAAATTAAATTCCATTTTTACAGTAGGAAAAAAGTGCTCATGATCATTTGATTAGAGCTTTTTCAGGTTTTTTGACCAGCATGGGACAGAGGACGTGTTCAGTCTCTCATTAAACATCCTCTGACAGCTTCTAGAAGTCAAATGCTTGCCCTAAAAAAATGTGTTACGTTAGATTTCCCTCTCTTCTGTGCTTGCTGCTTCATGGTTTTGCCTTTTCCAAGTGAGCCCTCGGTGTGTATGGAGGACAGAGAAGCGTTTCTGCCTGCACTGCCCTGTATAGTGTGTGTTTTACATGGCACAGACCCTGTTTCTACAGAGCTTTAGGGGAAGTGGTATCCTTACCCCTCATTACACATGGAGAAAAAAAGGTAAAGAATTTGAGTGGGTAGACCAAGGGCATGCAACAAGTTGGCAGCACAGCTGGAAACTGGGATACTTTCACCCTGGCTCCTTGGACTGTGCCCTCCTAATACAAACTTGCAGGTATTTAGCTATAAGGATGAAACTATTCTCTTAGGGCATCGACCAAAATGGCAGTGTCTGACTTGACTTTTGCCAAATGAATATGTGGTTGAGATATTCACACACAGGATCCTGGGACAGCCTGGGGGTCCTGGAGAGCAGCTGGTGGCAGAGGCAAGAGGGTGATCCTGGAAGCATCCCAGCAGGACTTCAGCCTTGAGAAAAGGAGGCTCAGAGGGGATCTCATCACCAGGCACCAGTATTTAAAGGGTGGCTACAAAGAAGATGGAGACTCCCTTTTCACAAGGAGTCACATGGAAAAGATGAGGGGGAATGGGTACAAGTTAATCCTGAGAAGATTCCGATCGGACATGAGAGGGAAATTTTTCATGGTCTCCCCAGGGGAGGGGTTGACTCTACCACATGGGACACTTTCAAGACACAGCTGGACAGAGTGCTGGGCCACCTTGTTTAGGTGGGGCTCTTGCCCAGAAAGGTTGGACCAAATGATCCTTAAGGTCCCTTCCAACCTGGTATTCTGTGATTCTACGACTATGTCCTCTCCTTCTCCCAGACAGGGTGGATAACAAAAAGGGGTGACACAGCCTGTTCCCGAGGCAGACCAGTGTCTGCACACTGCCTGGGGCTTTAACACCCCAGGGATATTTTGCCTGGTCTGTGTCACCTGCAGATCCATGCAGGATCAATTACTGGTGCTGAGGCAGCTCACAGACATCTCCAAGGGAACAGCAGCTCAAGAGGAGCTCCCTGGGGAGGGAGTTTGGTGGACAGCAGGATGTGCTGATTGTGTCATTCAGCACTGTGGGTCCTGCCAGCGGACAGGGAGAGAGGACATCACTGTGCTAAGCTCTCTCCCAGCCCTTGTGATGAAGCAGATCATGGGTGGATGAAAGAACCAAGGAGGGAGTGAAGGGGATGTGGAAAAATGTTAGCTCTGCGTCCAACCAGGATGCCTACAAAGCATGCTGCTCACTGCAGTCACAGGAGATGCCACCTCTTTCTTCAGGCCTCTGCCTCTCAGGGGTTCACGGCTAGTGCCAAATTCCCTTTGCTTTTCTCCTCCCCTCTCTTTAAGAGGGTTGCAAGCTCCTGAGTGGCTTCTCCCCTCCATCTTTCCCACCAGCACTTTCATCTGATGTGGTTGGGTCCCTCACTGTTGCCTAAATCAATCCCTTGCTTGCAAATGTGGCCTCTCAACCTATCCTAAGCTCCCAAAATTGTACTGAATATGGAATAAGGGGTCCAGAGAAGTGGTTCATGCCTGGTTGCCCCCATGACTAGGGCTGTAGGTCTCCCTCCCCCAGCCTAGATGGGTGCCAGCTCACCCCATGACATTCACTGAGCTCTACAAGGGGAGGGCTGGAAGTAGAGGGTATGGTGCAGGTATGTCATCGCAACGGGCATGCCGGTCCTTCCTTCTCAGATCATTGCACGAATATCTTCCCTGCCCCCTCTCACTGTCGGGAGGAAGGAGATCTGCCCAAGCAAGTCATTTTTGCCCTCTGTAGGTTCCTTGCCCAGGGCTTGACAGCAAAGCCCACTGCCTGCTGCCGTGCAAGAGCTGCCTGGTCCTCCCTTGTAAGACCCTGGTATTTGCATGTCTCCATCCCCATAAACTATGAATTTTTAGCACAGGGAAGATCTTGCGGGACGTATAAAGCCCGGTACTCTGGTCTTTGGTTGTCTCTTTGGTACTGCTGCAGCATGAATGATTAAAGCCCTGTGATAAGCCATCCACCGCCGCTCACCACAAAGGCAAACTTGCTGTTTCCATCCTGGCTGCTTTGTCTGTGTTCAGACTCTTCAGGCATTTCCTTACTTGGCGTTTATCATTTCCAGTATATCTACATGGGCTTTATTTTTCTTACTAAGACAGACTGAAAAACCATCAGTTTCTTGACTGCTGTCCCCTTGGCCTGTCACTAAATATTCTTCATCTTAGGATACGCTTGTGAAAAACGTATAGATTCAAGTTCTGCCTCTCATGGCTGCCATTTAGCGAAGATATGTATGTTATTATTCATCCCTCCAGTCTCTCCTCAGAAGCCAGTCCTTCTGCTCACCACCGTGGCTGGATTCCCCCATTACATATAACGTCTGCCTTTTCCCTGGATGGAGATGTTATTTATTGCTTCTTGCTCGCTTGGCTACAGAGAGAATAAAACCATCCCCGCAGTTACCACACTGCTTTGAAAGGTGCAATGGCCTCATTTCTCCGGACTCCAGCATGAGCTATGGCTGCCAGTGAAAACTAACGTCAGCGGCCGCTGGCGGAGATGAGCTGCGAACACGAACCACGCCAGACCTGCAGAGCTCAGCAGGTTTTCTTGGGAGATCTAGTGGTGATGGAGCGTGGTGGAGGCCATGAATCACCCCTCACCCTGAGGGTGAGGCCAGGGCTGACCGTGATGATGAGACGGGCAGCAGCACCAGAGGGAACTTCTGCTGACCACAAAGTGGGGTGAGAGCTCACGCAGCTATCTGCGAAGCACTTCTTTGATTTTCACTGATGTGCAGTAATAAATACACTCAATTCAGCTCAATTAACAAACTTATGGGACCCCTCAATGCATGCAGCAGAGCGTAAAAGCTTGGTGGGACCAAGCACGGTGGTCAGAGTGGGGCCACAGGGGAAGATGAAGCCCCCCTCCCTTTCTCTCCCACTTCTTCCAGCTATCTTCTTGCTATCTCTAGCTACAAGGAGGAAAATGTCAGCCAAGCTACAGAGAGTGACCCCCCTGAGGACTTTGCTCCATGGGGCACCCCAGTGGGGCAGGAACAGGCTTTATGGTACAGGAGGAGGATGGCAGATAGCTGAGATCAGCAGAGCATCCTTGGCTCAGCTGTGGGGTGAGGGCAGGAACCCCCTGGCCCTTCCTCTGCAGATGTGGGCATGGCTGGAGGGCAGAGCAACAGCTCCTGTAGCTGCACCGGTGACCTGCCTGTGCTGCTGGGCATTTAATTTAAGCATCCTTCTGTCATCTCCCCAACTTCACTAGGAGCCAGTTTGCAGGACTCTTCCTGGCTTTCTTCTCCCAAAAGCTTTGAACCACCCAAAAAAAAATTGTAAGTCAGGCCCCACAGCATCTTGAGATTAACTGTGTGTGGGGGGGAAACATCTCCATCAAGTTTTTTTTAAAAAAAACATATGCAGGGTACTTTTCCTGGATGGTTCCACCATGTAGGGTTGGACTATGTAGTGCTTTCACTTTTTCAGTGTTCCTTGCAGTGACTCATAAAATCATCTTAGAAACCAAAGAGAGTTTTGCATACAGCTTACAGCTCCAGGAGCCATGGGCTCATTTAAATAAAAAAACAGATAGATTTCTGATGTGATCGGGAGAGCTGGAAAAGCAGACTCCAACTCATACACAGGCTCGTTATCAAATGTCACCATCACCAAAACAGACCAAAAGAAGGAAAACCTCGGGAGAGTTAAGTCCCTTTGCAGGGCTGCAGAGCCCGATGTTGCGCTAGCGCGTCGATTTGGGATGAATACTTAGAGATACAGTCATTTTCCTAAGCAGGACGTCAGCTGCTTGATGCTTGTTAGCGCTAATGAAAATCATACAGCCCCAGCTTGTGCTCCAGCCAGTAATTCCTCCAAGCGCTGCCATTTTCACTGTCATCTCGGGGAAGAAGCCGGAGCGGAGTCTGAGATACTGAACTTTAAACCGGTGCCAGTTTTAAACGAAGCAAAGCCATCGTAGAGTATGCAGAGGGGTTTATTAAGTTGACCTTGAATTTTATCCAGCTGGATAGGAAGGGACAAAAGCACCTGCCTTTATAATAGTCCTAATAAAAATAAAATAAAAGTGCAGAAGTCTCCACCAGACTCCTAAGGTAATTGCTTTTGGATGCCTGCACGGGGACAGTTCTCATCCCGCCGCGTGCCCATGGGGTCTATGTCCCACTGTCCTCTACAGGCATGGTGACACACCAGCCCCGTGCTGCTCTATGCATAGGCCAGTAAAGCTGCCCCTCCACAACACGGTGGAAACTCTCCCTTAAAAGCATGAGCCAAACCTTTCCGCTTTCTTACCCTGTGCGGGCAAGAAGCCAGGTTAAGGTTGCGTTGGTCAGGCATGTCCAGCCCACAAGGATCACACATTTCCTATGTGATCTTGGTCAGTCTGTTCACCTCTCGGCCTTAGCTTCCTTACTTTTAAAATCCAGGCAATAACAGCCTCTTAGAGGAAGGAAGCATGAGGATTCATATCTTAATATTTATAAGACACTCGAGGGATACGTTGAGGAGGTCCATAAAAATGTCTAGCAGCAATGAGTAATGTTTTTTCTGGGCGTATCTTGAATTCAGCCCAGGCTGCTATTGTTCCCAGAGCACCTGTGGGTACTAAGCCTCAGGGACACTTTCCTCAGCTCCATAAAGATGGAGAAAAGAGGAGGAAAAAAGAAAATCTCACATTGCTCCAATGGGTAGAGCCTTTGCTCGTAACTATGTATATCAAACCTGCACTAAAATCTGGATTAATTCCCAAAGTTTTTTTCCATTTTTGGTCTATTTCTTCAATGTTTCCTTTGGTGACCATGCTAGTAGCTGGCTGGATCTGAAGTATTCACTCATTTGTTCCATGATTAGCAATCGCCGAAGTGTGTGACTCTCTTGACAGGTCTCAGCAACAGCTTTCATTTCATGCAGGCCTGGGGCTGAGAGTCCCCACTTGGTTTGGTTGCTCCTTTGGAAACGCAGACTGGATAGCAAAGGCGTCAAGGGGAAGAAACCTAAAGTTTACACTCATGTAACCAGGAAGAGAATTTATTCTGAAACATGCTATTTTAGGCTTTATTTCTACGTTGAAAAAATAAGACCACTGTGGGGAAAAAGAATAAAAGCTTTTACGGAAAAGTGTCTGTCTGATGGTGGGCAGTAGAAGGTGATCCATGACTTTACTATTGAGTAGGGTGGTGTTCAGGAAACTAAATTTGAAAGCCTTTTCCATTCTAGGAAAGCACTGGAAAAGCCTGGCTCTTGTAATAAGACATGACTTCACTTGCTTTGCTGGTGTAATCTATTGCTTTGCAAAACCATACCATCTTCCCTGTGCACGCAACTACTAGCATGGTGTTGGGAGGACTTCTCTGGTTGTCTTTCTGGATGGGTTGTCTTTGCATGCACTGAATAAATATGTAGGATTGTGGAGAGCCTGCTTTTCTGCCTGGAAGCCTGGAAGTCTCAGGTCCAGGGAATAAGAAGAACCTTTATCAATGACATCTATTTTATCAGTGTTCCCGGTGGAAGGATTTGCTCCTGGGTGCAAATGCAAGAGTTTGGGAGAAGCTGGAGAAGTGCAGCGGGGCCAAAAGCAAAGCACAGGACCTTGTGATTTTGTCCATCTACAACGAGAAGCCCTGCTTCAGCAGTAAGAAACAGAGAGGCTGTCACTGCAAACGGCTTGCAACAGCACCTTTGCACTCCCTGCCTCCTTGCTGGATACAGGGATGCCAACAACCAAACACTCATCTGTTCCCATGCTGCCTGGATTGCACCCGGGTGGCTTGCAAACCCGTGTAAGAGCTCAGCCCTGGCGTGGTTACAGGGGCAGTAAAGCAACGGTGACACCATCCTCGAAAGAAAGAGCTGCTGAGGACATGGGAATTGCTATAAATAACTCCTTGTTCGGTTGTAAGCCGTGCAGCCCCCACGCAGACGGACAGAGATGTGCATCAGGCTGGCGTTCTGAGACTCACAGTTGTTCAAGCTTACCCCTTGCAAAGCCAGGAGAGAGAGGAGAGCTGGGTTAGGCCAGACTGTTGGTTTTTAAGGCTTGTGAAATGTGGCTGACAAACCTTCTGTATGCATATTTGCACGATGCAGAAGCAAACCTAAAACCAGCTGAAGCCCAGGGCAGCCCAAACAGGAGTCCTGGAGGGTACAAGACAAGGTCTTCTTGCACTTCTGGGAGACAGCTTGTGAAAACAGATGTGCTCTGACAAAGGCTCGTTTCTGTAGCTGGGAAAAGAGTGTGAATCCCAAAGCAGAGGGCCCTCGACGAAGTGCAGCTTGCTGCCAGGGATTCCTCCTCCCTCCCCCTCTCCCTCCTCTGAGACACTGACACTGGAAATGGTCCTGCTGATTAGACAGCGTCTGAGCTGACGAGCCCAATGCTGGAACACGGAGTACTGTTCTGATGCCCACGTTTTCAGAAGGAAGTTGAAAAATTGAGGAAGGTGCCAAAAACAGCCACAAAAATGATACGAGGGCTGGAAGAAATGGCTTACAAGAGACTTACAGAGCTTGTGCTGTTTAGCTTATCGGGAAGAAGATAGAGAGGACATTATAGCACATAAGTACCTTCTCTTGAAAAAAAAAAAAAAATCGGGTACTAAAGGGGTCTTTAATCTATCAGAGCAAGGCATAGCAAGAACTGGTGCTGGAGGGCAAAGCCAGGCAAACTCCAGCCAGGAAAAAGGATTTGTGTTTTCCCCCTAACTGTGAAGGTAATAAACTGCTCCGGGGCGGGGACCACGCTCCATCTCCTCGAGTCCAGGCAGATCATTTTCTGATGTTGCCATCAGTTCCCGGGTGCTGGACCTCAAACAGATGTAGCCTGCCGTGCCCTGGAGCTTGAAGGAGAAAATGCAACGATCCCTTCTGGCTTGAGGCTTTCACATCATTGACAGCAAGGCAAGAAGAAAGAGACGTGCTGTTAGGTAACCACAACCCAAACCACAGATTTACCACTCAGAAGCAGCCTCGTGCCCTCCGGGAAAAAAAAAAAAACACCCCAACAACCATGGTCTAATCTGCAGCCGTGGGCCATCCCCTGATGACTGAAGTACTGGGGCCCAGGGACTCAAATGTGGTGGGACGTGACACTGGCTGGTTTTCTCCTTTGTGTGCTGAGACACAGCAAATATCACACAAGCCTTGGTTGTACTGTGGGTGATCTCAGGTCAGACAGACCCTTGACTCACTGGTGAGATCTTTCTTTGGTGGGACTTCCAAGTCGGTGCCCCCATAGGAAGCCATGCATGCAAAGCCCTTGCCTTTGCTCTGTGGCCAAAACTGTATCAAAAATAGCTGCAGGCTTTGCATGATGCAAACCTAGAAGCAGCCCCCAGAAATAGGCAAGAGCCAGTGGCGTGGTTGCACATACCTCCGTGGGGCAGGGCTGGCCTAAATTAAGGACTGACCGGAACAAGAAAATGACCTACTGGAAATAGCCCGGCCCGGCTCTACCCGTGTGCCATTTCCACGTTTCCACCTGCGTAACGAGGTGTAAAACATTCCCCAGTCGAAACGTTAGCTTGTTTTTACGCTGTCGCTGACTAGGTGCAAATACTTACTCAAGGCATGGTCAAGAAAAAATAAAAAGCTTTAAATGCTTTAACATTCAAGAAAAGTACTCTGTGTACCAGGAGTTTTAGTGATCACTTTGGGAGAGCCAAGTGTCTGAGCAAATTAGCCTTGGATCTGAACAGCCTTGCAAGCGGCTGTCTAAGAGTGAGCAAATACCGTATTATTAAAGACAAATGAAAGTAGCAATTGAACTGAAGAAGACAAAGAGTTTTGCTCATGTAGATGCTTAACCATTTTTCCCTGTGAGCGCTTCTGAGATCAAACCTGATAAGAGCCAAGCCTCTTTTATATTCATTGGCCTCCTAACGATTATTTAGTGAAGGTCTTATGCAAATTGCACATGTCACAATCCCCACCGCTATCGGGAGCCAGCGGTTCATTTCGGTTGGAAGATTATGGTGCAGTGCGAGACTTGTTTGTTCAAGAAATGCTCCCACTCTAACCTCCTTGAAGGACTCTGGTAAACACAGCGCTTCCACGTTCATCAGGAATGTGTCTCCTATTTCCAATAAACACAACAGCTAATTAGTTAGGGAGAGGGACCCAAAGAAAACAAACACGGCTGGAACAGACACTGGAATTTCTGTAGCCTTTGAAATCCGGAGGAGGTTTTTGCAGCTGGGAAGCACAGTACCAGGTGAGGAACACCTTAGACCGTTCAACTGGGCACCCGTAAAGGCCAAGACCAAGCTGCCACAGCGGAGCAGAGTTACTCTCCCCGTGAGCCCAGATTGCTCCATATGTAGCCATAAGCCCATGCAGACTTGTGCAGTGTGTTCCAGAAGGGCTTTAGCCCCCCCTGGGGTATGATACAAGTTTCCTTTCATGAGATAATGAAGAGGCAACACGCTACCCACTTTCCCTTCAGTGTGCTTTCTCCCTGAACCTACTGTGAAGGGAATTGTTTCTGTCCAGCTGAATCCTAAATCCTTCCCACATCAGCACGGATAGGATCTGGCCATCATCACATAGAGCATTTGCCCAGTGGTCGGAGAGGCCGCATCTAGGCTTGCGTGAAACAGAGCATTCAAAATCCGTGTGCTCATATGAAAGCTAGTGCTGTGCAGTCCTGATTCCCTGGCAGACTGCCTGAGCAGCCAGATGTGCCTGACACATGGCGGGACTGACGGCATCACACCATGCAAAGATCCCTGTGCAAGCCCGGAGGGCAGTACCAACAGAGAGAAATTAGCTCGATGCGTGGACACCCAAGGGACGCCAGCTGCGGCAAGGCAGTTTACTCCTCTGCTGCTGCTGCCATCCACAGAGCAAGGTCGTTCAACACAGACTAAACGTTTCTGTGCCATGGTCAGTGGATGTGGCCTTTGGAAAGTTCCTCAAGGCTGAGGAACTCACTGCCTACCTGATCCGGGGGCCAAGTCTCGCCATGGGTTGCATGGGAACTGCAGGAACATGGGCTGCAGACTTCACTGACACTGCAATTTTGGTGTTGCTGCTCAAAGCCTGACTCCTCCAGATGGATCTGGTGCTGAGTCCTCACTGCCACCAGCCCTAAATTTCTAGGCGAAACAATCTCTGCATTGAGCCTGCTCTGCTCTGGCTCTCTAGATAGCTAATCTTGCCTGGGGCTCCTCCTAGCAACAATTATATTTGTGCCCAACATGATAGTAAACACAAGAGGTGGAGTAAAAGACACGCAGAGCCAAGAGAGCTGAAGGAGGAGGCTCCCTATCTTGAGCTGAGTAGATGGCTTGGTTTCTTTTTTTTTTTTTTTTAAGCTTGGACTGACTTCATGAGCAGTGCAAGGCATCAGATGTTTTCCCCTTCCTTGTCCACATGGTGCGTCATCCACTCTGTAAGACTGCATTGGCTCTGCCAGAGGCAGCGATGACTGCCATGGCCAAGTGGGGAGTGCGGTGCATTCAGCAAACACACAGAACTCCTCTCATGGCTTTGCACGCTGTCAGGATCCTGCGCTTGTATTTAATCTGTCCTTCTTCTGTGGCTTTTTTTAATGTGGTGGTCAGGAAGGGCCAGAAGCTGGAATCACTCCCTTTTTATGCACCCCAGTCTGAATATATTGAAATATTTGTTATATATATTATTTATTACATATATATAGAGGCAGCGTGTGAAAGTCTAAAATGCAAAACTGTGATTTATATTTCCAGTACAGCTGGATCCGAAAAGTGGAGAATGTGGCATACGCTATCAAACCCAGGCTCCCAAAGTCCGCCCTCAGAGTCTTTGCTCTGTGCGGATGAAGTTGCGGCTAATGCATCAAGATTACAGAAGGTGAAGGTCAGATTTACACCCACTGGACCAAATCAATACCCAGCTAAGACCATTGATTTAAATGGTTGTTCAGGATAGTGGGACCTGAAAGGCATAGAATCATAGAATCATTAAGGTTGGAAAAGACCTCCAAGATCATCAAGTCCCACCGTCAACCCACCACCACCATGCCTACTAAACCATGACCCAAAGTGCCACATCTACATGTTTTTTGAACACCTCCAGGGGTGGTGACTCCACCACCTCTCTGGGCAGCCCGTTCCAATGCTTGACCACTCTTTCAGTAAAGAATTTTTCCCAAATATCCAATCAAAATGTCCCCTGATGCAACTTGAGATCATTGGAGTAGATAGGTTCTCTCTCACGCTTACTACACCACGTGGCTCAGGAATCTGTTCAGATCTTTATAATAAAGGTCCCCAACTGCTTTTTTTCAGCATTCTTTGGGAATAATGTATGAGGAAAAAGTATAACCCAGATTCCAATAAGCTGAACCCATGTGCTCTCTGGCATACGCCTGATTCCTTCCCTCCCTGCCCTGAAATCATGCCTACAGCAAATCTCCATGAGGGTTTGTGGACACCTGATCATCTGCCACTGTTCACACTGGGCTGTCCAGATCCTTTCATGGCATGGCCACTCTTTGAGGTTTGACTGAGCCAGTCCAACGCATGAAAGAAAACTATACCTGTGTTTTTTTCCTGGCGAGGTTATTTTTCTTTCTGAAGCCACTTGCAGTGGGGTTCTCCCCCAGCCACAAGGGAATGGGTGGGACAGCAGAGCTGGGAGTGCAGGAGAGGCAAGCGGGAGGGATGGGAGGAAGAGCAGGACCTTTGTCTTCTCCTTGGGTCCCAGGAATCTGCATGTGGGTTAGCACTTGCAAGTAATTTCCTTGGGCCTGTATCTGTGTTCAGCATGGGAATACTCACTCCAGGCTACTTCACCCCTTTGGGTTGTGTGGAGAAGAGTTATTCACTTGTCCCCTGCAGAAGAAGCTCTGTTTGGCTGCTGCCATGATGGAGCTGCTCCCTGGGGCCATCTGGTCTCGTCCCAATGCAGGGCTTGCCATGACACTGGCCCAAGTCTCAGCCATCAGCCCCATGCTTTCCCATGGGAGAGGATAGATGCCCATTGCTATCTCTGCTTCTGCTTGCCATGAACTACAATGTCCTGTGTAGGTGCTGTGTGATGGTAAGGAACGTGGGACCGCAGCGCCATGCCTCCAACCCAGCAGCAAATCCCCACTTACCAGCTCCAGTCTGTGACAGGCTGCTTCCCATTTCCAACTGGAAGCTGTGTGCTTCATGCTCATCCGTGAGCAAATCTGTTCACTCTACTCTTTGCATCATTTTAGACCTCAAGCTCCTATGACTTGCAACTCGGACTATGGTCATTTGCAGTCACAGCTCCCCCCCACCTCCCACAAGTGCCTCCTCCCTCTGGAATTATCGTCATTAAAAATCTTTCTAACTTTTGGCTAATTGGCAGGGGTTATGTGAATGCTTCAGAAAAAAGGGTAAATCATTATAACCCCATGCCTCTGTAGTCAATTATAGATTGTTTTCCCAGCTCAGCCGATTTGGCAGGCGGAGGCATTGCAGTAAAAAATGAAAGCCTTCAGCCAGCACGCCTGACGTCTCTGCTTGAGAGCAGCTCAAACCAGAACCCTGTATCTCAGTCCACACACCAGTCTGGGAAGAGATGAGCTTTGGATGCGAGCCTGTCCCAGGACTATGCAGATTGGGCTGGCCTCTTATTCATTCATTTATTCCCTTTTTGGCCAGGTCAGAGATGCTGCTTCTCAAATGCAGCCAGGTTGTTTTTCTCCAGCATGTGGGGTCAGCCCCTTAGAACCATCTCTACAGGGGAGGATGCTCAGGTGGATCCTCATCAATGCTTTGATCCTGTCCCTTTCCTTGGCCCTTGGTTTCCCTCCTCCAGCGCAGAAGGGAAATTCCCTCCCACCTGGATTCCCACATCGACCTTGGGTGCTCTTGACGGACCACATAACGTAGTTTCCAACCAGTGCAGTGCATGCAGAGACATGGGCACTAGCATTTTCTCTGGTGGTTCAACCTTGCCCAAGCAGCACAACCTTTGTGCCCTGGAACAAATGTTTGAGGAATGTCTGGGATTTGTGTTCACAAAGACACTCGTTATCTCACATACTTCAAGAATTAATTTACAAAAGCACTGCAATTTCGTTGTCTAGACACTACCCGGGACTACACAGGGGCACAAAACCCAGAGAAGCAACGGTGGACTGGAGGGCCTGAGCGTCCCTTCGGCCAGTGTTGCGAAACAGAGGCTGAAGTATTTCTTTTCTCGTTACAAACTTCAGCAAAACACGATATTTGTACAAAAAGCAGGACTCTGGAGCACGCATCAGGGCATCACTAGGCAATGTCCAAGTGCTCTGTTTACCAGTCCACCAGCTGCTAGGGCAGCGCTGATTGTGCAGCCGTTCGGGGAATTACAGAGGAAAGCACTTTGGGAGGTTGCTGAAACCAAGGCCAGCCAGCCAGTGCCTTCACGACCATCTGCTACAGAGTTCGGTCCGGTGCAGCACAGAAATGCGGCTGCCTCCATGGTGAGCTAGGGTAAGCCAGGGTTTTCAACCTGTTTCACTCCATGCCTGCTTTTACAAGCCAGTTCTTGCTTTCACGAGCAATGTTTGTGGTTGCAGATCAGCCATCTTGCGTTTTCCTTTCACACCCCCATTGGAAAGGGCTCTCTCACATTTTGGGACTTCCTAGGACACACCACCAAGGCAGTGCTGGATCAGCAGGTTGTCATGGTGCCACAGAAGGTGTTCCTGGATGGTCTAGTCCGCAGGTTGCATGGTGAAACCTGAAGAAGAACTTAAGTCACAGTGGGTCTCAAAGGTTGCTGTACTTGGGTTCTTCCAGTTAAGGGCCAGCTGTGACAGGACAAGGGGTAATGGTTTTAAACTAAACCAGCGTAGGTTTAGACTGGATATAAGGAATAAATTCTTTACAATGAGGGAGGTGAAACACTGGAACAGGTTGCCCAGAGAGGTAGTGGAGGCCCCATCCCTGGAATCATTCAAGGCCAGGTTGGACGGGGCTCTGAGCAACCTGATCTGGTTAGCGGTGTCCCTGATCACTGCAGGGGGGTTGGACTAGATGACCTCTAGGGGTCCCTTCCAACCCAAAACATTCTATGATTCTATGATAAGATGGACAAGCTGGAAAATGGCTCCTAACCTGGGATATTCTGCTTCTTTTGCTAATCTTATAAATTAAAAGCCTCAGGTTTCTGGTTGTGAAAACAAATGCATATGTCCTTCATCTTACTTGGGGTTCAAGATTTTCATTGATGCCGAAGACCTAAGGGCTCCAGCCATTTGGCAGCTCGTAGGAGTGCTAAATGTGCCTCTAGCCCATGGGAGAGGACCAAACCCAAGCCTCTGAGAATGTTTGTGAGAAGCCATCTGTTCCATAACAGGAGTGAAGAATTAAGATGTTTGGTCCACTTGGCTTATTCAACAGAAAATGAAAAGGCATTTCAAATCTTAATATTTAATGTCTGCCAATATCTGTGCAAGGAACAGATTTTGAGATCAGGTAGCTCTGTAACCTTGCTGGGGCAGTGACCAGAGGGTGAGAGCTAGAGCCAGAAAAATTGGAAGCAGAAATAAAGCACAATTTTTAACAGCATGAGTGATTAACCAGTGAAAGTGCTTCCTTACGACCTGTGCGCGAAACCTTTAAATCATGTCTGGATGTTTTTCTAGCTGATAGACTGTTACTCGTCCAGAGGTTATGAACTTGTTGAAGGCATTCCCAGATAAAAGACCTGAGCGGGCAGAAGAGATGGGCTGCAAACAGCAGCTCCATCTGCCGCTCCTGGTCCCAAACATGGGGAAGAGCAGACCCGACACCATAACCTCGCCTGCAGTGTGGCTGTGGGTTTCCTCTTCCATAGCCAAACTCTTCCCTGGTGCTGACATGAGATGCTGAAAAACCATCCCTTTCCTCCTACCCAGGCATCTGTGTGTCACCCGGGGTGAAATAACCAAATATTTCTGAAGAGAGGGGCCCGGTTTGTGGTTTCTCGATGGAGTCATTCTTTGTGCCTCAAGGGACAGCAGAAATGGGCTCTTACACTGCAGTAGCATAGATTTCCAGGAAACTTGACAAGATTAGGCAGAGTGCTGCCTGCCTGCACCGCCTGACCTCCAGAAACCGTGGCACTGAAGGTGGTGAGCACCACATCTCAGTCCCACAGAGCGCTCAAGTTGGATGAGTTATTCCCAGATGTGATCCCTGCTGAGCTCAGCACTAGTAGTCATGCTGGTAAAGTTGAGCACGGGCATTTCTATTCAGGAGCAAATTTGGACAGGGACAAATGTATTGGTGTTATGAGTGGGGGTCACCAAGCCAAATGCTTGTTTCTCCACCAAAATTGGTCATCGTGGGCTGCCTCCACAGTCAACAAGCCCAGGGTGAGTTTCTTCTCCTTCTAAACCTATCACTCAATTTAGGGCAGAAAAACCTCATCCTACAAGTGTCTATTTTTCTTGGCTGATCACAAAGGGATCCTGGGACGAATGCATCAGAGGCAGATGGCAGCTTGCGGGTATCTGACGTCAGGTGAGGTGCACGCCATCCGTGTCAGGAGCACGTGGCTCTGCCGCTGCTCTGCAGCGAGACGGGTCTCGTCCTCTCCTCCCCCTCAATTCAGTCCTTTTTCTGCACTTTACAGGTGCTTTGAAGAACGTCTTCCTTTGCAAAGGGGCTCAGTAAGGCCCTGAGCTCAGTTTGGGATTTTTCCTGTAGGCCAGCAGTGTCCTAATAATATCCTCAGCACAAAGCACAGGGAGACGTTGGGAGGAAGGAACACGAGGTTCTCCTCTCTCTTATTCAAACAGATCTAAATTGCAGGGCTGGTTTTTTTAGCCAAACCTTTTTTTAGGGAAAAAAAGGGAATTCAGCTATCCAGAAATGCCGTGCAGATTTGCGTCAGCTTTTGTTGAATTGCCCAAAAAAATAATAAAAAAAAAGAGCCTGTAGGAGTTATGTTCAATAAAGTCTGAGGTTTTCATTTCAGGATTGTAAAATCAAGAAGAAATAATTCACTTACAAATAGTTTCTTGTTTTTAACATTGCCTCAATTTCATCTTTTACAAGTGTTTAAAATCCCTCAAGGTTGAAAAAAAACCCCCTTAGTTCCTAGCTGAAACAAATGCTTTCTTTAGCAAGTTTTTTTCCTTATTAATTGATTGATTCACTTCAAATTTTAAAAGAATTGCATTTCTGGTCAGCTTAAATCTGAACTTTCAATGAACTATACCAGTCACTGAGCTGCTTTATAATCTTAATTAGTTAATGAAGTGCTTGTTATCAGTGCCAAAGATTTCTTTGACGCAAATTACTAACACCTAGAAATGTAAATACCCCCCCCCCCAAATCAGTTTTGAGAAAATCACATTGACTAATTTATTTTAAACACGACTAATGGGTTATACTGCTTGGCCAGTTAGTATTGATTTATTCTAAGCAGTAATTAACCACTCTGAGAGTAAGAAATATATTATGTTTGCCTGTAAGAATATGTAGTTATAAAGAGGGATCGATAGCCATCCGGCTAAACCTTGCTGCACTGATAAATTGCTGCTGTTTGCATTTATTATTTATACTGTTTTGTAGGTACCCAAGTACCTTGTATACAAATGCATCGTTAATTACAAAGTGATAAAATAGCCAGTTAATTTATGGGCTGCGGTCAACCTGGCTGAGAGGGTCTGGCACAGGGTGCAAGGGGGGAGACCTCCTCTCCCTGCAGAGCACGGGCGCAGTTATTGCAGTGGTGAGCACAGTCTGACCTTCCTCCTGCTCCTGATGTTACCTGGCCTGGGCTGATCTCCAGGAAAAACCCAGCCCAGCTGCACGCCAGGGACAAGCCTGCCTCTTGCATGTGGCACAAACCCAAACCGCTCCGTTTTCCCCACCCCAGGACCTGCTGCCAGCCTGCCCTGCCCCCTGCGGCACCCAGAAATGTGCTTTTGGGGCAGGTGGGAGGCATGGACCTGGTGTACCACCCACGACTGTAATTTTACTGTTCTGGGTACCACCATCTCCGGGTGATGCTGGAGTGCAACAGCTCCGCTTGCCCCTGCAGCTCTGTATAACCGAGCAGGCAAGCACCATATATCCTTAAAAAGCCCATATAACCCAGTGGGCAAGCACCATGTGTATGCTAAAAGAGCCTGGATAACCTAGCAGGAAAGCACCGTATACGATAAAAAAGCCTGTATAATCTAGCGGGCAAGAACCACAGGTACTAAAAAAGCCCAATATAACCCAGCAGGCGAGCACCACAGAACCTAAAAGAGCCTTTCCGATGACCCGAGGGGCACACCACTTTTTCACTCCTTTTTATATACCTGTGAGCTTTCTGCAGAGTGCAGATTGCAGCGATCGCCGTCGCTGCTGGGGAGCTTCTCCCTCCTAATGAGATCTCCCAAACAACTCCCCCTCACCTCCAGCAACAAAATGCTTCCCCCCCCACCCCTCGCCTCTTTTTCCTTCTCTTTAAATACAGCATTTGGCTGTTCTAATGAGATGGTATCCGGCAGTTTAAGGTTGTTACTTTTTTCAAAAGCAGATAATTTATTTATGATGTTTTTGCTGCGTATTCCAGCTAGACAAAATCTTGCCTGAGGGTCAAGCGCTCAGGCCTGATACAATAGCCTGCGTGGTGTCTCTCGCAACCAGGCAAACACAGTAAGCAGACAGACACAAGCGTAAATTGTTGCCGTGTATTTTCCTCTTCATATTTTAGTGCCGTGGGATTAAAGTGTTTATGTTAGAATATTTTTTTTTATTATCTTCTATGTGTAGAGTGGTTAGAGACCTCCAGTGTTGCTTAATCACACGGTGTGTCCTACATAACTTCTCTTCTACCCATGCCCTCTTGTAGTGTCTACTCAAAAGCTCCAGCTCCTGGAGCCTGGTGATTATTCAGCAGTTTAAGAGCTTCTTTCCTTCTTAAATTTAAAAAAAAGAAAAAAGTTTTGCTCCCTCGTGACTGGAGAAAGCTGCTTGAACAAAACTCATCTGTGAAAACAACTAACACGCATGGTTTTTAAAACCCTGTGGTTTTTTCCAGATCCAGACTTATGATTTTTTGTGTTGGCTGAGGAGAGGGGAAATCTGCCTCGTGATCGTTGGTTCTCGTTAGTGGCACTGTCGTGATTGTTCCGTGTGGGAATGCGTCTGGTGAATCCCTGCAGCTCTAACACGAAACACCAATGCAGCACCCGCTGCCTTCCTCCTCAGGGCTGGGATCAATGAGGAATCCCCGCGGGACACTCGGCACATCCAGGGGGATGGAGCCATGGCACAGGGCAGCTGCCTCTGGCAGACTCAAGCCACGGCTCACCGAAACTTTGGGGATAATCGAGTGATGGGTTTTGACACTTCGGAAGTTGTATGTGTTCCGTGTTTCTAATTAATGCTCTTCTCTTCGTCTATGATATTTATATCAATATCACAGTTAATTACAAGTAATATTTATAGTGCTACGCCATGCTATGTAAGCATTTATAAATAGAACAAGGTAATTTTATATTTACCAGAAATGCAGAGGGGGAAAAAAATGAGAGTCATCCCATACTTATGAATAAAATATGTCTAAAAATACGTCGAGAAATTGGAATTGTTGTATGGAGGAAATATCAACATAATGAGACTTGTCTTAAAAATAGCAGGAAATCATCAGAATAGCAGAACTTTTTGCAAGTTAATGTGGGAGGCCTGAAGGGAGACATTCCAGAAGTTGGGATTTTGCCTCAGTTTTCAAGAGGTGGGGAGTGAACAAAAAAGCTGAAGGAGGGAGCAGTGAGGAACCAGTCTAAAATTCCGGAACCAAATGAAAAGTTTCTGAGTGCCTAAGAGCTGCATCAAGGCAAGACGCTGGAAAGTTTCTCATGGATAAGTTCTGCTAAAATTGCCAAGTCCTCGCAGATGACTTGGATCCCAGCAAAACCTCCCTCTCCTATGGTAATTTTTTTTTCCAGACAACATCCACCACTGGCCGTAGTGTGCAGGTCTCCCAG
>NW_009260479.1:1515769-1548724 GCF_000687185.1 Egretta garzetta | reverse complement strand
GAGTGTCCATCCTGGGGCGATCCTCTTGGGCTCTCCAGAGCAGGCGTGGCGCTCGTCCTCCCCAATGCCACAGCAGTGCTGCCGTTTTACCAGCCCTGCTAGCTGCCAGCTGGGCATCCCAGCCCAAGAAAACCCTGGCTTGTTCCCTGGAGAGCAGAGGTGAACCCATGGAGATGCAGCACCCGAGCCCCACGGTCCAGGAGCAAAGGGCCAAACCTTTCCCCTGGGAGAGATTTCGTGGACCAAATTGTTTGGTGGAAAAGGTTTAGGAAATAACAGCTCTGAAGTCAGTGGGACTGATTTACGCTGTTATGTGGCCTTACTTCTAACTCAAACAGCACGAAAGAGAGCTACCTGGAGTGTGTCCTAACACAGCTGGCCCTACTAAAAAGACGTTCCCCATCTTTCCTATAGGCCCCCTTTAGGTACTGGAAGGCCGCAATCAGGTCTCCCCATAGCCTTCTTTTCTCCAGACTGAACAAGCCCAACTCCCTGAAAAAAAGTCAGCAAAGTTTCAGGACATCTTCAGGCTTCCAAGTCTGAAACCTTTCTTTAATTTTTCCAGTTGTCCCAGCTAAATAATGCAAATATTTGAAACATTAAAACATCTGAAACTTAAATAATAATGCTTCATTTATAAATAAAATTATGTACGGTATATATTATATTATTAGATAATTAAATTATTAAAATAATATTTTTAGAAAACAAAAATGCTTTATTAAAAAAAAATAAAAAAAAAATATATATATATACCCTGCAAGTAAAAACTGTCCCTGTTTTTCCCTCTACGCCAAAGGGCTTTGAAAACTTTGGGGTCTAGAGCTGAGTGTCCATCAACAACATCCTCTGAACCTGTTGAGGAGTGAAGGCACTTGAATCCCTGTAGGAAAAGGCCCCGAAAGTTTCTGGACCTCAGTTACAGAGGGAAACTGGAGCGAGCTAGGAGTACTCAGCAGCTGTGCAACCTGGGCAGGGTCATTGGTGGAGATTTTGGGACAAAGTCATACATTTTGGACTTTGTTGAAATGAAGAACAAAAGAAAGAAATAAAATCTGGGGGAAGTGTTTTTATCATAAGCTCCTGTCCTCAAAATGCTGTGGCAATAACAAATGCATCCACCAGCACATAAAAGAGAAGAAAGAAAGGTTAAAGCTGGGCGGAACTTTACCGTATTTTTTTTTAAACCTTTTTACTTTAATTGCCAGTTATGATGGCAGGAAAAAAAAATATGTAAAAAGCAAGAATAGCTAAAAATAGGTCAGATAAAAGGCAGCATATCTAGCCATAAATTATCCAGAGCCCAATAAAAGCTCAGTGAATGAGACAGTGGAATGTGTGGGGGCATGAAGACATAATGATATTAAATTAGAGCTTGCCTTCAAAACTGAAGAGGGTTGTGAATTACTCTCATTTAAGAGCCTTGCAGTAATCGATAGCGGCTTTTGCTGCCTGTGGACAAAATCTCATAAATTTCCTTTTATTTTCAGTGTCTGTGCAGGAGGAACATGTGCCATGGAGGCCTCGAGAAAGGCGAGCTGAGCAGGTCCCCGTGCGGTTGTGATCCTGGCAGTGCCTGAACTCTTCATTTCAACGAGGATTTGCTCCTCCTTTCCGCCCCCGCTCTCAAGGGGAAAGCAGGGTGCTAAATGCTGGATGTGCTAATTGCTGTGCCATCGCACTTAAGAGGTAAAACACTGTCAAGCTGGGCTCCCTTTGGAGAAATTAAATCTCCCTGAAATCCTCTGCCTATACTGCATGCACCATCCGGCTGCACAGCATCTCCATAATGTATCGCCGGGACGGATTCTCTTCTCACTGAGTTTAGACCAGTGTAATCCTAATGTATGGGAACAACATAGTTTCCCATCACATAATTTGCTGATCTTCTAGTGAGTGCCCAAAGCATCCAAATTATTCACTTCTGCAGCCACCTGAATTTAGCTGAGCTGCTGTGTACGTCTTCTCGTAAGCCCTGTCCCTTTGTAGATGGGTACCATTCGTAGACCGGTACGATCTCCATGCTTAGAAGTTCCTCATATTCTGAAACTTTCCAAGAAGTGCTGGTGTCTTGATTTCTAGGGTGGGAGACAGTAGTGTGACAGAAGTCTCTAGGTACAGAAGGTCTGCGGAACCCGTTATCCCATAGCCAAGAATTACTACGGGCCACAAATCTCTTCCTAAGACCTTCTAACACACTTAAGACCTACAATAAAAAACCACAGGTACAATGTGCCACAGAAAGAGAGGAAGACACACAGAGGGCACCTCCCATGTCCCAAGGGGATTCATTAAAAGCCTCCCAGAGGGACCTAGAAAATGAGCCATGCTTCATACTATGGAGAAAGGTAACAAATGCCAGCAGTCCCAGTGAAGTCCCAGGATGGGCCAAGCTTCCTCGCCTTCCTGTGATATTTGCATTGCCTTTTGCATGTTAATAATTAGCAGGAATTTGCTTCTGTGGCCATTACCTTGGCAGTAGCATTCCCACCTTCCTGATGGGCTTTAAGTAGCAAGCCTTCACCACAGATGGACACGATCCTTAGAGGCACAGGTAGACATAGTCCTCGGAGGAGATGAGTAAGGACAAGGCTTAGCTTGGCAATGAGGAGGAAAACAAAAGCCTGCTTTTGGCAATGGCAGTGGCCAAAGGTGCTATCAGGAGTGTTATCAGGATCTTTGGAAGGAAACTGCCCTGCCGTGAAGCCCAGCATCCTTGTCCAGCCGGGGTTTCTCAGCCCTACATGTGAGAAAGCAGAGGCCAGCAGTTATCTGCATTCCTCTCATTCCACCAACAGTCTCCCTGCAGTTCATTTCCTCTAGAAAGGTATTAAGGAATATTAAAGGGATAGGAATCTGCTCATTAAAGACACGTCCGGCAGATCCCTCGCTCACAAAAGGAAAGACTGCAGGGCTTAATTTACCCAAATGTTGATGACTGATTAGCAAGGCCATTTTAAAATGCTTTTGATCCCCCAGTCCCCTCATAACAAGCATGGCTGGGGCTGGAGTGTTGGACTATTCCCAAGTAATCTGGGAAGCCAAGGGAGCTTTGAACAAGATTTTATTAATATTCCAATCGATAAGCACGAGGGAGCAGATGAAGAAAAGCATTTTGCCGTATTGCATCCACTGTGCCAGGTTCTCAGCAGGCTTGGACGGCGCGCTTGGCTGCATAGCTGAGCTGCTGGGTGCCTTCCACGGCTGCACGCTGGGTCTGCAAGGGGACCTTTGCATGTGGGCTTGGCCGTGGCAGCCTGCGCAGCTGCGGGAACTGTGCAACGCGCTTTGGTTCTGCTGTGGCAGTCACGGCTGCTTGCTTGGTGGAAATGTGTCTGAAATGCTGGGCTACAGAGGGAACGCACGTGTGGCCAGGCAGGCTGGGCTAGAGCCGCTTTGGAATAGGTGGTGGCCCCCAAGTCACGATGTTTTTAAATGAGTCTTTTCAGCTGATGTGCTAAAATTTTATGTCTCTCACTGTGAGAAGGTGAAGAAGTTCAGAAACAGCAGACCAAACCAAGGACCAAGACCAACCAACCAACCTTCTGTTCTCCAGGTAGAAATGTCATCTCTCCGACCTGAGTCCCCAGTCATGCGATGAACATTGCAGTCAGCGTTGCAGTGAAAGGAAGGCAGGCCCTGCCACTGGAGGCAGGGCAAAGGCCAGGAGCTTGGCATGGGAGAGAAACCCTTCAGGAAGCAGGCGTGTGTCTTGTGCTTCAGGCTATCCCTGTGTGAACAGTCATGTCCCAGTCTGATCCCAGACCTGGTTTTCAATTTGCATCCAGACAACTTCCAGATCTGACTCCAAAATTATGCATTTGAAGGCTGGTTGGAGTTTGGGCTATTCAGGAGACACATATGGTGCCGATTTGAGCTTGGGACTCCGGAGACTTTTTTGGCTGCAAAATGATCACAGATAACTTCTCAGACACTGATGACCACATGAGGCACACTGAGATCTGCTGATGAGAAGCCTGCCGTACAGAGTAGGCATTCATATTATTATTAATCAAGGTCTCACATCTTACCATCTGGTTCTTGTTCTCAGCCTGGCTTCCAGGTGGCAGCAAGCTGTTCACATGGGCTCATTCCCACCCATGGTAGTCTTCTGGGCTTCAGTGACCATCAGCGCGAACATAGAAAAGGTCCCTCTTGAGCTGTGCTTGCAGCCCCACCTTATTTGTTTGCATGCTTGAGAGTGGGGATGGTTCAGAAGTCAGAGATGGCATCCAGCTCACCTCGCTTTAGATGGTTCCAGCACAAATGTCTGTCTCTTCACTCATTGTCACAGGTTCCTCTTTCAGTCCGTGTACTGAAAGAGGCACTTTTAAGACATCATTCATCTGCTCTGTTTTAGATGCCAACTCCTGGATGAATTGTGTGCTGGTCTCCACTGCCCAGACTGTTTAGATAGATCCAAATTGTTAAAAAACAAAGCCCAGGCTGACAAGCTTAGAGGTAGACACCTACAAGGGCGATAAACCACATGAGATGCTTCCTAGCACCGGCAGGTGAAAATGTTTCCTGTAACTGGAGACTGGCAAGGTCTACATTGGACCAGAGGATTTGACTCTTCTCAGCAGAGATTCCCATGGATAATGCTAATGACAAGCCCCACACTTCCCTGGGTACATTCATCCCTTCTGCAGACTGAGAAATAACTACACGTGGAGCCCCATGATTGCAGTGCGGTGGCCAAATTAAACACTTGAATTTAGGTGGGTTCCTTCTCAGGAACAAGGGGTCTCAGCAGCTGTGACAGTCAATGGAGATGAAGTTGATAGTTTGCAGTGGTTAGGTGTGATGCAGATGACCAGCCATTAAAGTGTGATTCAGTTGCCTAACGTAAAAGACAATGGCATTTTTTGATGTCACAAGATGTCAAATTTGGCCTCTTGCTGCAGCTCCAGATAGACACAGGTCACCTGTAAACCCAGTGTCACCCAGGTCTGGCGTCTGCCAGGCACATGTGGATGCGCTTGGATACTCTGGGACATCTCAAATGGCACAAACCTCCTATATTTAGGCAAGCAAATTGCTCCTTTGTAATACTCTAAGTCCACAGGCTGAGTTCCAGCCCAGGTCACCACTGCAGTGAGGACGTAGGCAAAGCCACCATACTCCTCAGAAAGAAAGCACTGCCCTTCACTTGGTTGCTCCTCTCAGTCCCATGATAGTGTTTTGCAGTGACTACATTGTCCCATGGCAAAGGTGTGCACTCTGCTCCTGGGTGGAGCCAGGGTGGTTACTTGTGCTTTCCTCTTAGTCTGTCCACTAACATCTCCCTCCTGGAATGACAGGTTGACTGAATGGCAGTCAAGGGACAAAACTCAGAAGTGGCAAGGTCTGGCAGGGATGTGGTGGACCTAGAGAAAATTTCAGACAACCACATCAGACCTGAATTTGTTGTCAAGCTTGTTTTCGTAGCTCGGCAAAGTTTTAACAGCAGGCATTAACACTACTATGACTTTTAATGTTAACGTAATTTTAAAGGACTGTCTAAGAGCTGAACCCCATTGTGCTGGACCTCAATGCAGAGCAAGGACACAAACAGCTGAAATAATTGGAAAGATCGGTTGCACAGTTTTGCAGTGTGAAGCCAGGTACTAACTGAAGCTTTTTGGGTAACTTTAAGCCTGGGTCTTCGCTAAGGTGACTCCTAAAGTTGAGATTGAACTTCATAGGCATTCACTGAAATAATTTACTTACTCCAGGGATGGTCTTGGTGGAAGATTGAAGTCCTTAGTTCCCAGTCAACCAGAGCTCCTCCTTTTGAGGTTTTCTGATCACTTAGCTGTCGAGCTAGCTGGTTTATCAAAAACACAGCACTGGAGGCTCATATGTAAATTGAGGCTACACTATTTACTTTCTGGTCTTACTGGAAGCTAAGAGTACTTTCCATATTTAGTAAGGTTTTGAAGCAAGCTTGAGGAATCCTTCCCAATTTCTCCAGAGACTTGCTTGGAAATGCTATAAAGCATCAGTATGGATATATCAAGGTGCCGTTCATTTTTTTCCTATCTGTAGTGACTGAAGTCAACATACAATAGCCTTTATATGAGAAGAAAACGAGAAGCAGAAGAAATGCATTGCTGAAAATCATCAGAAAGTTATTCTTACTCAGGGAGAAAGTAGAGTTAAACAGAATAAGTAAAGGTCAGCGTGTTCAACCTTCAGGTCAAGTCTCCTTCAGGCTCCATCAAGAGTGGCGTGTCTCTAGTGGATGTGGGATTTTAGGTACCACTGACCAGAGACAAAAGAAAACACACCTCTCAGCTCTTCTCGGTAGAGCCATGGGGTTTGTTGTTCTTCTTCCATTTCCCTGGAGTCAGGCAATTACCAGACCCTTTCAGTTTTCATTTTTTTTGGGGGGGAAAGTATGTTTCAAGCCCCTATGATGATGAAAAAAAGGGTCAACATTGAAGATTTAGAAGGATCAGTTTTTATCAATGTAAACACCTAGCTTTCTTGAGGGTGCATGGGATTTGAATCATCATTTTAAATGGTGGAGTTGGTAATTCTGGACCAGCATTGCCCAAACCAGTGTCCTGTTGTCCCATCACTCAGCAGGTTTACAGAGACAGCTGAGACTTAAGGGGAAGAAAAGGTCAGGTTTGAGCTGGGGAAATAGGGGTGAGGGCAGACATGAGGAAGACAGTCACCATGCCTTGGCTCCTTGCCTGCAACACCCCCATAGTGAGCTGTGAGGGCAAACACATCGCATACTGCCAGGTGCTCTGGAAAGCACTCAGAGGGACATGAGTAGATTGACTACTAACAGACTGATTGTCCTCTTTGACTTGCTTTTTAATATGGTCTCTCACCAAAGCACTGTTTTATCCTCCTTTCAGCTTAGAAAGCTGATTCCAGTCCTTCCTCACGTGAAGCTCAGCTCTCGGTCTCAGCTGGGTATCCTGATAGCTCATATAAGGTGATTAAGAGACAAGTCATGCTGCAACATTTCTTCATGGCACAGACACATCTGATGCACGGATCCATCTGCCAGCAGGACAAGGATGGCCAGTAAAACTTCCAGCCTGCTTTTCTAGATCAAGGTGGTACCTGCAAGCTATATTAATTCTGGGGAAAGTTCTACCCTGGGAGACTCATGGGCAATTCCTGTTTTCAATACCCTGTCTCGCCTGGTGGAGTTTAGCTCACTCTACACATTACTGTAAAATCGATCACTCGCTGGTTGCATCCTGGGGCATCTCAGTTCACAATCAGTTCCAAAGTGCAGGAAACCTATGGCTACCTTTCCTTCCCCTCAGACACAGCATTTAGGTTAGGAAGGGGGTTGTAAAGATGGCCATTATCCTGTGCTGGGTGCAAATTTGTAAGGAGAAACTTCTAACCCAAGGAATAGTCTGTGTGGACAAAAGGAGGGTATATGAGATGGAGGAACAAGCGACATGCAAGGTGGGACATGGCCCCTGGACTTTGGTCCTTCAAAGTCCAAATCCTCTGAAGATCTTCCTAAGTTTGTTCCTCTGAACCTGAAATCCGGCTCTGGCTGTGAGTTTGGCAAGTGGTTGGGTCTGAATGTGCCTCGGTTCCCTCTCTGCCGTAACAGGGGTACCAGTACTTGTTCATCCCACTGAAGATCTCCAAGTGCTTGCAAATTGTTCAGACACTGCATATGATCTAAACAAACTGAGCTGGGGATTGTATAAACTATCTACGCACATAAATTGAGAGTTTTAAGAGGGGAAGAAGAAAGATTTTGTTTGTGTATTTTTTATTACAGGATATAAACAGGCAAATAAAAAATTTACCATTGTGGTCCAAGCCCAAATCCTTTCCTGCTGTGTCTTTCAGAGCCCTATTCAAAGTCAGAGACAGGCAAGGGAGCAGCTACACATTTATTTTATTGCTCTGCAAAAAGCAAACAAGCTCAAATTAGTTGAAAGTGAGGGTGGGAAAGAATGTGGCCATTCTCATCTCCTAGGTCCTAGGAGTAGTCCCTCTATTTCTTGGACTAGGATTCATCTCACCAGCCTTTAGATGCCCATATCGTGGATGTCTCCTAAAGGACTGATCATGGAAGGCTCCCTTTATGGTAAGGATGGGTCGTTTCTACAGCATGACTCATCTGATCTTGTCTGGACTATTTTAGACAGTCAGATAAGCATCACCCTCTGTCTTCTTCAAGAAGCACTGCAGCATGGAGATGGACTGGCAGCACTTGTAGGCTGAGACCAAGAGCCTAAAAGGAGAGGACAGGCTTCTGCTTGTTATCAGATGGCTCCAAAACCACAGAAGTGGACCCCTGTGGACTCCACATTTAAGGGCATTATATTTTAGCATATCCAGGTAGTGCTAGATTTGTGCAAGAAGCCAACTAGAAAAAGCAAGATGCTTTTAAAGGTTGTGGGAATGAATATGCAACCTGAAAACATGGCTGAGCAGACTTTTGTGAGATTATTTGGTCTCCTCCTCCTGGGACTAGACCTGGGGTTCAGTCAGCTACATGCTGTGATCTCCATCTAGATTAATCAACAGAGTTCACAATGTCTTGGGTTCAGTTCATCACCACTACAAGCTGGCGTTGCATTATTTCAGCCCCAAAGCAATCGAGAGACGTGATCACATACAAGAAACATCTAATTTCCTACTCTGAACGAAATCAAGAAGGAAGGGATGCTTGGACATACACCCTTAAAGCTGTTATTGCAGAGTTTGGCTCAGCCTTGATAATCATGTAAAATTGCCCATCACCTCCCCAGGGTGTCTCAGCACCAGTGTTCACAAAACCAAAGCTTTTCTTAACTATATTACGGAAAACAAAGCCCTTTTCCTCCCACCTCTGACTTACCACCTGGACTAGGAAATTTGATGCTCTAGAAAAGACACAAAATGAAAGCCACAAAATAGGTAGGAGTTTCCCCTGGAAAATCCAGGCTCATCAGGACAAGCTTCTGGGCCTGGAGACAACTATTGTATTGAAAGGAAACTCAGTGAAATACGGGGAAGGGAAAAGCCTTGTTCATGTTTTAGTAGGTCACAAGGTGCAATAAATGACCATATTATTGAATGCAAATATGTACTCTGGATCAGTTGAATAGCAGTTTGAGTTTGGTTAATCAGTTACAGAACGATTATTGAATGCAAATATGTACTCTGGATCAGTTTGAGTTTGGTTAATCAGTTACAGAACTATGTTGCTTGCTGTTGCCTTTTCAACAGACTTCAGAAAGAAGGTCTTGAGTTTTTAATCCAGACCAGATTTGTCTCTTTTTAGGAAAAAAAAGCCCATAATGTCTATGGTACATGGCACTGCCAAACCTATTTTGTATGGATTCCCACCTTCACCAGGCCCCTTGAGGAGAGGGGACCAGAGCCTGGCAGGGTAGTGGACTGATGAGGTATCTCACGAGTTCTCTGACCTAAAGGTCAAAACTCCAATTTTAGCAGCTCCAGAATTCAGCTTCCACCTAGATACAGCAAATGATATCATAGAACCACAGAATCATAGAAAAAAATTGGTTGGAAAGGACCTCTGGAGATAATCCAATCCACCCCCTGCTCAAAACAGGGCCAATTTCAACAGTTGCTCATATCTTTGCACTTCTTCAGCCTGTGTTCAGAAATAAGGTCTGTGAGTGAGTCTGCTCTCCTTTAGCAGGAACTGTGTAAAAATTGTGCTTTCCAAGACCTTTACTTGGGAGATCTTGGCAGTACAGCAGACTGGGTAACTTTTCCCTATAGATTTCCTTACTAGTGCCTAGGCATCATCTGAAGTCCAGCCTAGACTTCAGTGGGAGCTATTTCCTTTTTATCCATGTTAAAGTAGCTGATTGCCCTCCAAAACCACCCCAAAGCTCTCAGTAGCTCACCTCAAGTTGCTAGGAGTGAATACACAAAAGAAGACCACACTGCCCAGTGCGTTGCAAGCAGATAATGAAAAAGTTTTCGAAGAACATATTCCAACACTCAAAGGACAGGGCTGCTGGAAGGTTGTCATGGAGGCAGGAGGACACTTTCTGACACTTTTTGACATGTTTAGGCCTGTATCCGTTCTCCATTTCCAGGTAAAGCTGGTGCATGCTGCAGCAAGAATTAGGTAAGTAGCGACAGGTCGATATCCCCAGCACCAGAGTTTTGCTCAGAAAGAGAAAAAACCCAACATTAGAGATTAAAAATTGTGATTTATACTCAGGGGGACAGTCATATGTAGTCCAGGAGACTTGGTTTCTCTTGCTGTCTCACTGAAAGTAGCAGCCCTGCAACCACGACAACTCCTTTTCTTCCACGCTTGCTCAGATTTGAGCTAGGGGTTATCCCCCATGGCTGTGCCCCAGATGCGCCATTCATGGCCCATTTCCTCCTTCTTTCCAGCCACCAAGCAAAGATCATACACAGGGTGACACGTGGGAGTACAGCTTGCCAACGGACCGCAGCACAAAATGTTTCCTACAGTTATCTCAGGCTTTCCGGGTAGCTAATGATGTGGTGGGCGAGAATACTTGAGATACTTTGAGGAAGCAAAGCTGGAGGAGTTTATGGTGTTAATCACACATTTTCCTGGAGCAACTGGAAGAGAAACCCTGAAAAGTTTGAGTCAATTCTGGAAGCTTTGCTAACTTTATCTTCTGGGTCCCATCAGCAAAGCTGGTGTCTCAGGTCTGGACTTGGCCCATATGCGGCATGGTCTGTTCAAGGTTGTGCTAGACCCATCTCAGAAATCTTGTTGCTCATTCCCCTCTGCTATAATTTACCAATGTAGCAACCTCATTGAGGAAGAAGCATCATTCTCAGTTTTAATTCAGCACTGGTTCTGAAGATACGGGGGTACCTGGTGTTGCTGGATGTATGGCAGTGCTCTGAGTGGTTTAGGAGAAGCCCTTGGTAAAGGCAAGACCGCAGCGGTTGGAACAAAGGCTCAACAGCAAAGCTCATAACACACCATAAATGTCCCCCTCCAAACTCTGAATTAAACACCCACTCAGCCGAAACGTTTGAATGATGAATATCATCATCTGGGGGTGGGGAGGAGGGAAATCTAGGCAGCTTTATTTTTTTCCAGCCTTACAGAAAGTATTTCCTTCCTCCTGCAGATGTGCAACTAGGCGCTGGAAACAGTTACCCGTCGAGTTCAAGCAGCTGTACTCATGTGTCACCAGGCAATGAGACTCCAGGCCCGAGCTGTCAGCTCCGCGATTGAAATTAATGGGCCAGACTGTTTACGTTAGTGGAAATCATCCCGTTTAAATATATATGTTATGCTGAATACATAACGCAACTGTAAATTGGCAGCACGGAGAGAAGGGGAGCGGGTCTGGAGAAGGTACGATGGAGAGGGAAATGACAGGGTGTAAAAAGAGAAAATCCGGGAGAGGCAGAAAACATCCTTGGGGGAAAGATATTAATTCGATGAAAGAAGAATAAGGAAAGCCAAGAACTGATCAGATAGCACTGGAATGAGAAAGAGGAAGATAGTTAAATGTATGGATAGATAGATATATAAATTCTGTGTAAGAACAAACTCAGTGTGGGATCGTGTCCCAAGCATCAGAGGTCACTTGGATCAAATATCTCCAAGGGTCACAAAAGCTTTCAGTGCTAACAGCAAACTTCAAACCAGAGGACAAACACAGTCCAGGAAGGGAATGTGCTTTTATTTTTTCCCTCCTTACTTAGTATTCAGGAAAAGCAGCATTTTTCTGTAGCATTTAAGGAGAGTAAATAATGAGGAACATGCTGCTGGAAGAGCTGGGAAGGGGCCAGAGAACATGGGTGTGAGGCAGGGGAATGGCCAGATGCTGGCAAGGTTTCCCATGTGCAGAGGAGGGTGATGAGGACTTCTCCATCTGAGCTGGAGGAGAGGAGGGGGCGGAGGTTTGCAGCCTGTCTGCGCGTGGATCCTATCTTGGGACAAGGAGATAACCCAGATCCTCTCCCAGTGGTTTGCCATGCTGCTCCAAGTGTGGGCAGCCAGGATGGGAACCACTTGCCTCCATCAAAGGATCCCTGTTAATTTCTCCTTGCAAGTGTTTGGTTTGCCCAGGCTTGCTGTGGAGGAATCACCCCCATCAGGGCTTCAAAGGGCCTGTTGTCATGGCTATTGGGACCTGCAAGTTGACACAGGGCTGGGGGGACCCTCATGGTTGCACTGGGCTAGGTGCATCTCCAAAGTGACACTGGGTTAGGGGGACCTCCAAGGTGACACTGGGCTGGGGGGACCTCCAAGGTCACACTGGGCTTGTCAGAAACAAGTCACTTCACCATGGGAAATTCTGGGGACTTCTCCCTGGCTTGATGCACCAATTAGAGCCAGGAACCATTTTTTTCTTGAGATCAGAAGCACCGTCTTTCAAAAGCGAGGTTAAAAACAGAGATAACCCAGAATTTGGTGATGACTTCATTTATGAGGGAAATGGCTTCTTTGTCAAGAAAAAAAGGTTGTTCTGTTCAGGTCCCTCTTTTTTTTTTTTCCCAATCAAAACCATGAATCTTCTGATCTGAGAAAGAATGTGCCTTTTTTATGTAAAACGTTGCATTTTTTTAACAGCTCTGTTTCAATGGTGCTGTGGCAGTGAGGTAAATCCCCTTCTCATGCCTGTGCTGGTGGGGCAGCAAGAGGGGAGCAGGGGCTGGGAGATGCTGGGTTTCCCTGCATTGCCCCACAGCACACCCGTACAGGGGAAAGCAGAAATGATTCAGAGGTTAAATATTGCCACGAAGAAAACATCAGCCTCACCCATATGGGTAAGCTTACAACTCCAGGAGCGTGTAAATGCATTTTTGTTTTGAAGGAGCTTGTGTTACAGCAGTTGTCTCAGCTCTGGGGTGCTGTGAGATGCGTCCGCTGGAGAGAGAAGGGTGCGATGGGAACAGATCCTGGTATTCCACCATCAAGTATTAATGGGCCAGGAATGCTGCAGCTGTAAAACATGGAAACAAAATAATTCTGTTTTGCAGAAGGACCTCGCCGAAGATGACTCCACCAGCACACGATCCACCAATCCATCACCTCCCAGAATCCCACATGAGAAGGTGGGATAATTACTGTAATTTTAATGTACTCCAAGATGATTTAAATACACTGGGTAAACTAAAAATATCCTGCTTTTCCGTGAAGGCGCTGACTTTCTGAGGTAATGCTGCCCCAGAGCTGCTGATGGTTCATGTGCCAGCCACTTCTACCTCTCAGGGCTCCATAAACCATGTCACAGCTCTTTCCCCTTCACCCGGTGGAAAGTCTTTGCCTCCTGTATTTTGCATACCTCTCTTTTGGAAAAAAAAAAAAAACAAAACACCTCTGCTGTTTCTCTTGCAGCCTGGAGATCAGGCAGGGAACTACGTCTTCCATGGCTGTGGTAGAGCTGCCGAAGAGGCAGAGGATGGAGAAGAGGACTTTAGCAGAAAGGGTGGGGAGCAGAGAGCCTGGGCCAGATGAATGCTTCAGTATGCTTGGAAGTGTCAGTGAAGCGAATAGTGTGTTTCTAACACAGTCCTGAGCGTTGAAATACTGCTTAAATTGCCTCCAGAACTGACATCAAATCTGAAGATTTGGAAAAATCTCCTGTGATTGATTGAGCGACTGATTGATTTGATTATATATATATTTTATATGTGTGCGTTAGGGCTTGATTCAGCTGTCTAAACATAGTTTCCTAGAGGCAAGTTTGATGCTATAGGGTATCCAGCCGTGGACTCCAGCTCTTGCTTCGGAGGAGTGCTCGTCTTCCCTCAGCTCCATGTCACTTTGCCAACACCGTGGGATGTCTCAGATACACCAGGGCATCTCAGATGGCACCAGGCTCCTGTGTGTAGGCAACTGAATCCCACCCTCTGAGTCATTAAGGCCCGCAGAGATCACGTTCTCAAGGTTTTTCTCTGCTGTTACCAGGACCAGAACTTTACCTTAAAAATAAATAACATCCAAAACCAAGATTCTTGGATAGTCAATTAATTTTGTGGGGGCTGGTTTGGAAATATTCTGAAACCTGATCCTCGCTGTAAAGTTGGGAATCTTGGCAACAGTGTCAAGAAGCAAACTGTGTATATTTTGCCTGTAATTGTTTCTACTGTACAACCAGGAAATAACAAAAGAGCCTCTTCTTTAATTTTATAGAGGTCTTCATGGGTCCCTGGCTTGTCCCCCATCCTGCTGGATGGGAGGAAACCTAAGATGAGGTTGGCTCTTGCATTTGTGCAAAGGCAAAATTCTTAGATGGCCCCTCATGACTGTTGATGTTAATCAAAGTGGTTTTAGTAATACAGAAGTTCATTGGACCATTCTTATGGATAACTTGTTTAATAAACAAGGGGAAACATGCTTCTTCATTGGATGAGGACCCTGTTGGGCTTCAACCAGAGCTAGGGAGGTTTCTGATTTGGAATTGTGCATTTCTTTGGTCTTGAGCAAAGAATGGGGGCAAGTGGGTCACTCTGGACCACCAGGTTTTTGCATCCCGTTGTAGGGTCTTCTGCATGAGACCTGCAGGGCAAGCTCACACCAAAGGACACAAAGGGTTTCACAAACTCCAGCTGATACGAAACTGATGACTTTTGTTCTGCTCCTTGGTTGACCACTGTGAAATTATTATTGCAGAGATAAAAATCATAAATTTTTGTGCCTGGCTTTTTTCCTAGATCCTGTTTAACAGTGTTTCTTGGCAGTTTCTTAGTAGATACTTTTTAGCCCTGGCTCTGTTCCTAGAGTACTGGCAATTAAACATATTAACATTCATATTTAAAAATAGCGAGAAGTGGGTATCCAGCCTATCCAGATGAACACCCCCGAACATGGGGAGAGCCCGCAAACAGAGCAGAGCCCAGAACCGAACCACACAGGCAGTGGAGAGACTACCTGGTCTCTCAAGATCCTTTCCAGTCTTTGTTTCTAGGACCTCCTCTCCCTGTTTCTTCTCCCTAGTAAATTCATGCCCATCACTTCCGGACTTCACAGTCCCTGGCTGGTTTATACAGAAACTTTTAGCTTGGAGAAAAGGGGGCTGAGGGGAGACCTTATCACCCTCTACAACTGCCTGACAGGAGGGGGTAGTGAGGTGGGTGTTGGTGTCTTCTCCCAGATAATGGGTGATGGGATGAGGGGAAATGACTTCAAGTTGCACCAGGGGAGGTTTAGATTGGATATTAGAGAAAATTTTTTCACTGAAAGGGCTGTCAAGCACTGGAAGGGGCTGCCCAGGGAATGGGTCGAGTCCCCATCCCTGGAGGGATTTAAAAGCTGGGCAGATGAGGTGCTTAGGGACAGGGTTCAGTGGTGGGATGGCAGGGTTAGGAGAACGGTTGGACTTGATGATCTTAAAGGTCTTTTTCAACCTAAACGATTCTATGATCCTAAACCACCATGTAGAGAGGAGGTCTTTATCTTTAAATGAGTGCTGTGGTTTAGGCTGTTTTGTTCCCAGATAGAGCGACCTGCGCCTGACGTGTTTTCCAGGCTGCTGCAGTGTCAGTGTCCCTGTTGAGCTGGGAAGGAAAAACCAACAAACAGTCCTCCCTCTGCTTGAGCCCTGACAGCTTGAAGTGGAAATGACCTGGCTGGTAGTTTAGTTTTGAGCTTCCCTGCCTGAACCTCTCTAAAATGTGGAGGAAACATACTGTTATCTCCAGATACCGATGGCTGCCCAAGAAGAAACAGGCCCCTTTGGGAGGCACATTTGCATCTCTGCTTCTATCCTCACTTGGTTCCATTGGTGAGGAGAGCTGGCAAAAAACAGCGTGGGAAAAGACATAGCTGCTAAGTGAGCACAAGCAGAGGCAAGGGCTACGTGCTGTTCTTATGCCTCACCTTTCATGCTGAGTCCTTAATGTGATACCGAGTGAAGCTTTCCCTCCAGCTTGTTCCACAGTGGTTTCCTGCACCGAAGAGATGCTCTGGGCTCTCACTCCCCCGGATTTCTCACCCAGGGGCACTATGGTGATGTTTGCTCCCTTGAGAACCATTTAACTCAAATCTCTCCCTCCCAGAAGATTTGGACAGGTCTGAGAGTGGGCAGAAACCCAACCCAGGACATGGTAAAGGGAAGGCAACACATTGACTACACTCCATGACCCCAAAGGGAGCTCATGGGGCTGAACCACTGCAGGAGAAACACTCAGGTCCATGGACAAAGAAGATGTCCAAGGGCAGGGAAAAGAGGACCCTGAGCAGGGAACTGAAGAAAAGAGGGGCCTGCAGCAGATATTCACAGATAATTATCAAAGCAAAGCAGCAGCCTAGGAGATTGCTTCCCTCCAGGAGCTTGCAAGAGCCAGCCGCCAAGGACAGCCCCCCAGAACCAGGACTGGCCTTCGGGTAGAGCAGGTATTTTGATTTGGGGTCCAAGACAAAACTGAGCTGAATACGAATGCAGGAATAAGCTTGTAAAATATGGAGAGAGGACACTGGAAGTGATATGCCTTAACGGACAAAAGTCCTGCTCCTTCCTACTGAATCACCCCCCAGAAAACATGGGTCCCTCACGCCCTCCCAGCCTGCAGAGTCCCCAGCTACTGGGATCTCAGGGATTTTTGGGAGGGAATGTCAAAGGCACCAGCTAGGCAGATCACTGTGCGCAGGACTGGGCTCGGTGTGGGGCACAGCAGAGCCACTTCCAGCATGGGGGTGGCTTGTGCCCCTCTCCCTCTGGCCAGACAGACTAGGATGGGGTGATAAAGCAGAACGTGGAGGAAGAACCCTAAGGAGATGTTGTCACAGCTGCTGCTGCTGAAACCTGGGCACCAAGCCTGGACATTCTCCATGTTATGAAAAGGACACAATTCAGCTCCTTGGTGAAGGCAAATCCAAAGAGATTGGTAATAGTAATGAGGGGTGGATTTGGGGTCTCTCGCATAGGGCTGGGAGGCAGCAGTCATGTGAAAATACTGATGACCTAGGTGAGCATAAAGGAAGAGGGGTTGCTATAGTCACCCTCTTTTGGGGAGGGAGGGAGGTTCCCAGGCCCTGAGGATGTCTTTGTCCCTTTCTGTGATGGGGGGTGATGACAGCTGTCCTATAATTTTTTAAAATTAATTATTTGGTCTTCAAAACTTGACCCTTTTAGCCCTTGATTCTTTAAAATCAACAGGAGGACTCTTGCACTATCTCACAATAGCCGGTCCTTGAGGTGACACCTTCCACCAGGCATTCTGAGATTTTAATGATTTTGGGGGTTTCTCATCATTTCAGTTAATAAATCCAGGGTGGTTACAGTGATGATTCATGCAGGATGCATCCTGTTTCTTCTCTCCCACATCTCTCTGGCAAAAAGCTGCAATGGATTAGGAACTTTGCCCTTCATTTTTGGAAATTTCTCCCCCACTATAGACTTCAAATGAGAATTGCTGTGGTATTTCACTGTGTGCTATTTCAGCGCGCTGGCTCCTTTGATGCAGTCATCATCTATATGGAAAAGAGGTGTGTACATGAATCAATGGTATAGTTCAGCTGCATCTGCATTAGAAAGGCATAAAAATGAATGAAATGCAGTAACTGAAATGTGCTCTCCTAGGATGCTATGCCAAATCGGCACTTCAGATATATGCTAAGATACTTTTCAGGAGCGGGCTGCAGAACAAACAGGGTCCTACAATTTCACACCACAGTTTTTACATTTCCATTTTCACCTCTGGTGACAGGGGCATGTCAAGGTTTGGGTGAGTTCCCCAAAAGTTGCATGATATGTCTTTCATCTGCTATTAAAAAAAAAAAAAAAAAAAAGAAGGTTGTTATTCTACTTCCATGTTCTTTTTTATTTCCCATTTCTAGAAAATGCAGGTGTTTTGCAGCCCAGACGGCAGAGGAAGGCTGCTCTTCTCTGTAAAAGAGGCAACAGAGCAAATGGTACCCAATCATCTTAATACTAAACCTTGGTCCATGCAGCTTTAGGCAGTCTTAGGGGGGCCCTTTGCAGGAGAAGGACCTGTTTTCTGTTTTGGGCCTGCCCAGCTCACCAGCTGGGATAGCAGAGCCACCTAACCTAAGACCTCTTCCACTGCTTTATTTGATCAATTAATAAACAAAGCAGTTAAAAGACAAAGCCAAACATCCTCAGAGGAACAGATGGTCTAAGCTGCCTTCTCTGTTCTTCAGTAACAATGAGGGAAAAGTAAAATATCCTTACTTTTGCCCAGCCTAATCATATCATCTGTTGCACCTCGCTTGCCAGAAGGCTACACACGAACACAGCCTACATCTCACCGAGGGGGGACCGCAACACCCAAGGCAGGCACCGGTGGTGGGCTTCTGCCTCCAGGATGTTCAAGACCCTGCTTATAGCAGTGGAGAGCATTAGGAACTGCTGGGACATGATTCATTTCATCCTCAAACTGACGTTTAAAATAGGTCAGGCGAGTCCCCCTCAGGGACTGCCATTTTCTCACCACTGTCTCTACAGGGAGCCTGGGGCATAGCTGAAGATAACTACTGTGAAAATATTAGGTGAGGTGAACCTCACCCTTCTATTGGAGGGATCTGAATATGTACTTTAGTTGTCTCTATGGACTGTATAAAGGGGGCAAGCCCAAAGAGGAAGCCATTAGCCTTTATCATCACTCCCTCGATCTCCTAATCAAATGATAAATACCGGAGACAGCAGAGACTGAATTTGGCATCGCTTAGCTTTCCAAACCATGCTTTAGTGGCTGAGCTTCTCTTTGCCCTGGAGCTTTCAGGTTATGAGTTGATGGGAACATCCTCACACCAGTTTTAGAAGCACAAAGCACGTATTCCTGCTCATTGTCAAAAGCACAAAAGATAGCAGGTAGAAGAGGAAATGAACAGCCAGCTCTATTCCATATTAACAGCTCTGCAACTCAGGAGGCATGTTCAAACGAGTTTATCTCCCCCCCCAAAACTGGCAGGTTGAGTAAAAGCACTTGGTAGAAGAGTGACCCCAGGGAGGATGAGATACCTTCTCCATAATTACCTCCAGTCAGGGTTTGGCTCTGCTATCGTAGATGCTAATCTTTCACACCCACTGCTGAATGGCCACAAAACAGCCCTTGTGGTGAAATATGTGAATAGAAGCTAAAGGAATGCAATGTTCTTCTTGTTTTGCATGGTTCAGGATCAAATGCATCAAGCACCGGTAGCACGTATCGCATCACATAGAGCTGTGCCTTATCGCAAGGCTGTATCCTGTTGGCATCACAACACCCCCAGCCTCACAGCCGAAACTCATATCAGGCAATCTCTGCCCTGAGGATCTTGTAACTAAAAGGTGAATGGGTAAAAAAAAGCAAAAAGGAAAAAAAAAACCAACCACCAAAACCCAGCGCACAATGTGCAGGGAGAGCTCTAAGCTTTGATTCAGCAAAGAGTTTGAGGACGTTTCATTTAAATGAGCCCTGAGGTTCACTGACATCAATAAGCCTTAAGAACATTCTTATGAAGCCATGATTATTTCTCCCCTTAAAAAAAAAAAAAAAGACAATAATCTAGAGCCAGCTCCAAACTTATGAAAATAATCACCATTCATTTACAGCCTAATCAGGTGTGGGAGATACTCTTGGTTTCTAAAGGATGTTCGGAAGGTTGTTATCTACCAGGATCAATAACCACCTTGTAGTAAAGCCCCAAGGTGCTGGCAGAGGCACCCACAACATTTGCAATTGTTGCTCATCTCCTGTTTATGGGAGTGTGGTCACAAAAGCCAGCTGCAGGAACAAATTCAGACCTGGCCTAACCTGACACAGCATCTTTGAGAGAGGCACACACTCCTCATGAACCTGAACTTTCAAATAATAAAACCTCACTTTTTTTTTCCAAACTGCTGACTTACGGGGCACTTGGGTGATCCTGGTTTTAGCACAGGTTTGGGATTTAGTATCAATGTAATCGTTGCAACTTTTATTTCTACAGGCACTAGGGACTGCCTGTAGACTGCCTATTATGCTGAGAGATCCCCTTTCATGTGACCCTTAACTTTGGTCTTCATCCTCGGGCTTATATGGGCCTTAAAGACAAAAAGCATGGGCAACTATAGCTGTAATGAAAAAAAAAATTAACATATAAAGAATATGTTACCTTGCATTTGTGAGGAACACATAGCACTAAAAAAGATAGTAACCATGGCTCAGCTAGCACTGAGTAACTCTTTACACCGTGATAATTGTGTCCTTGAACCTGAGACAGCAGGGTAATGTGGGAGGGAGAGTGGCACTGATCCAAGCCCAAGTTTGGTAAAGCGCTGCCGGTTTGGAGTCTTGTAAATCCAGCAAGGAAGCAGAGTCCTGAAAGGCAAGAAGGTGCGGAGCAGGAAAACGTAGCTCTTGGATGGATTACTGTCACTTGCGGGGTACACCCTGCTCAGCGCCCTCCCAGATGGCAGGGGCTGGTTGAGGAGTTTGCAAGTGCAGTTCTAAGACCTGCAGCAAGCCTCCGCCCAGACAAGGTCCCTCCTGGTCTTTAAGCTGGTGACCCAACTTTGTGGACCCCTGGAGCACTGGCAATATCGACTGTTTGGTGGTGGCCAGGGCACCTCCGTGCTCCCTGCCAGATCTGCCTCTTGTTTTCAGGCTACCTGCAGGCAGAGGAAGCAGAGAGCTTTCCCTCTCCCTCTTTTCCCTTTTCTTGTAATATCAGAATCTTGCACAAAGGCGCTGGGGATCTGATGAGGCTCATCGCTCTCTTGCAGAGGAAGAAAGGCCTTGTGCTGTCCTTGTGCCCTTTGGTGCCGTTTTGCTTTATGCCTCTACTAAATCTGTCCCCAGGGCTCGGCGTGGCTATAGCAGCAATGCGGCTTGGCACCAGGGGTCTGTTTTAAGGTTGCCGCGGTGACTGTGATGGCAGCATTTAAAAATGGCACGGGCTGTCACTTAATGCCAGCTGGGTAGGGATTGCAGGGAAGGTCGGTCAGTGACCCGGCATGACCCATTACAGATTGGCAACCCTTTACAGCAGGAACATCGGGGGGGAGGGGGGGGCGACCGGGGAGGGGGATTCATATTTGCCTGCATCCACAGGGACTTGAACATTTTGGCTGAAGTTCAGAGGAGTTTCCTGCAGGAAAGCGAGAGGCACCGAAAGCTCAGGCCAAGCACCACTGTAACCGAAACTGATCTTGAAGAACAAGGCTCTTCATCTTATAGCAGACAAACCTGCTGTAATTACACGTGTGTAGTAAGCAGGGGAGTAAGAACTGATGATAAGAGAGACGCAACAACCCCAACAGAATTAGCTTAATTTCTCCTGTGCCCTTAATTATCTTAGAAGAGGAAGGGCTTGAGGGATATAAAATGCTTGGGGAGGCAAGGGGGAAGGGAAGGCGTCATGATCGGCTTGCAAGGCTCTCCCAGGCTGCCCTGGTCCCCTGGCTCCTGCAGGCATAGCCCCAGCATTCCCCAGGGACAGTGCTGTCATTGCCAAGGACACCACCCACCATAAGGTGGGATGGCTACAAACAACCTGCAAGGTTACCCTTGGGGTGTACCCAAATGGAGTGCACTGTGCTCAGAGGGGGTTTTGCACCTCAAAAGCAATTGGAGTGGGTCAGCGATGGACATCATTTCAGGAGCACTACAGTTTGACATTGCCCATTGTCAAACTGAATAATAATAAATTGGCACTTTGATAGTTTCGTGGGCTTTCCACATCAGCACAGGCTTGCAAATTGCTCATTATGAGGGTGTACTAAAAAGCACGACTCCCAGGTTGTGGCTGTGAGCAGAGGAGAGAGGACGCAGCTGACCCATGATGGGGAGAACAGGTTTTGGAGCTGTTTTCCTCCTGAGTCAGCTGCACCATGCACATGGCATTTGTGCTACTGGCTCCTTCTCACGAGACTGCCCTGATGTCCAGGAACAAGGAATCTACACCTATTTCTCCACTTAAGGTCAAATTTAGTCCTACCTGCTTGCTGTCTTACAAGTCTTCCTCTCCCTCCTGGCAGGGACCATCTCCTCATTCAGCTTTTTTGCAGTCTGTTAGAGCTTTCCCAGGAGAGGAAAAAGCACTGGGTTTGCTGTAATTGCACTAGGGTGAGGCCGTTTCTCCAGGAAGCACCCGGCTCGGACGCTCTGGGTGACACAAAGCTCAATGTGTCCCTTGACTTTTCCAGGCAGGAGGAAGACCTCATCATGCAAGTGGCATGATCTTCTAAGATCAGCCATCCTCCACTAAGCACATGCTGAGGCAATGGGCATGCTCATAATTAAGCAGTGCCAGAAAATGTTCCTGGGAGCTACATTCAGTCATCTGTAGTGTTAGCTGTGGCCCTGGTGCAGCTCTGGTCTGCATTGCCGGCATCTCCCAAACAGACCTTGGGCATGGTTCAGGAGCCAGCATGGATAGGGAACATCCCAACGCGGGTAATTGTGAGTATCCACTGGGATGGGTGTAAGGGCAAGAGCCATGCTGTCGTTTCTGGACATAGAGTTAAAAAAAAAAAAGGTCAGAAAATAGCCCTTAACATATGTAGCACTCATAGCGTGTCCTAAATGACCTGCTAGGATGTTTTTAGGCAGCTAAGATTAGGTGAAGTGAATCCTGTTGTTAGCACCATTGGTGATCATCCTCAAGTCTTCACCAGCTAAGGTGCACTGCAGGGTTCCTACCTACCTTACCTCCAGCCCACCGTGTAGTGGTCTAGCTCACCAAAGACAACTGTGATTAACAAGCCACCCTGACATTTCTTTGGAGGGTGTCTTTCTCTGCATCCCCCAATCCATTGCGGGTTGGTAATGAACTTCTGAGCTGGAGGCGCCAGCTCTACCCTCCCAATTAACCCACACCGTGCATCTGAGTCATTTCATAATGACTCCAGACCTGGCCAAACTGTGAGAGCCTGAGCCCCTTGAGCCCTCCAGGCTGCTCCCACCCGGTACCAACGCTTGCTCCCCGCAGGGTGGGAAGGTCTGGGAGGTTAGCGGAGCACCACAACCCAATCATCAAGACAAGAAATTCAAGCTGGTTTTCTCCAAGACCACCCAGGAAATAAGTGGTGATACAAGATCAGGATTTGGGCTCCCAGCTCCAGCCTCCAGCCTTGGGCTTAAGCCACAAAACCAAAAAAACCCAAAAAAACCCCAACCTGCAAACCACAGAGTCTCATGTTAAAATAATTTGAAAAGATTAAGCAATGTCAAACTTTTAATCCTTCAGCCTTTTCTCAGGCCAAACTCCAGTTAAAATCAAATATGCAAAGACCTTAACATTGGGCCATAAGGCAAACAAACTCCTGCGATCCTTTTTTTTTAACCCACAAAACTGCAAGAACAAGTAATTACCCTAAATCTACAGCATTCTCAGGAAGAGAGCTGTATATAAAATAGGTTCCTTATGCCTTTTTGGGCCAGCTTTGTAATTTTCCTTTTGGAATTTCTGACACACTGAAAGGAAAAGGAAATTTTTAACCATATGTGTGAGAAGATGGTATGACTTTCAATTTCCAGAGTAAAAGTTTGAAAATAAAAACTTCCATGTGAGCTGATAAAGCTTTAACTTTGAATATCTATCCTGATTTTTCTTTCTGAGTACACCCATAAAATCCTTACAGCTGGGGACAGATAGGCCTTTAAATAAAAATGCTGAAAGAAACTCTTAGTGAAGGAAAGAATACAGCCTCTTTAATCACTGAATTTTGTTTATCGCAACAGATTATGGACTTGAAAGGAAAAAAATTTGAAGAATATTTATGGTTTTAGGATAGTAGGACAGCCATTATGAAATACATAAAAGTTTGCTGTTTACAAGGGAAGTTGTCTTAAAATTATTATCCCCAGGTTTTCAGAGATGGGTAACTCAGTCCTGCGAAATACAACGCAGTTCATCGCCAGAGGAGAGGCAGCCACTTCCAGCAAAGAGGAATATGTGAGACACGATGGGGCAGTTTGTTATAGCGTTATTTATGGAAGCAGCCTTTTTTAGGACCTTAGCCGAGTCAAGAGTCCAAGTCAATGTCCCGCAGAAGCCTTAATTCTCATGTTGAAGCAACAAAACCTGCAGGTGCTCAAGATGATGAGCCATGAAGTGGGAAGGCAGGCTTTTTTCCCTTGTTTGCACCAGCGTAAATCAGGAAAGGCTCTGCTGATGTCCAGGACGTTGGGGCTTCCTCCACACAGTGCATAGAAGCAAAGGATCAGCCCCAGCCACAGACTGTGGCGGTGCTTTAGGCTTTGTGGGAATGTTTTAAAATATATGCTTTATTGTACTGCAGGAGAACATCCTACAAAAGGCCTTGACTGGAAAGAATCATTTTAATAATGGGAAAAAAAGATCTGACTTTGAGTCAACAAAAAGACAGGCTGTATTGGGACTGTCAAGGGGAAATTACTCTTTTCAGCCTTATTCTTTGCTCTCAGAACTGACATAAAGGGGGAGCTGCTCAGGTGAAGTGAATGAGGTGATAGTGGGACTAAATCATTGTAAGAAAGTATCAGGCCTGAGATTTCATTCCTCTCAGCCCCAAACCCCACTGCTTCCCATGGGCTAGATTGTGCCTGTATAAGTCTTTCCTTCTTGGCTTTTTGTAGTGATTTATGCTTACCTTCAGTGCGTTATTTAGCAGAAGTTATACCTCTGTGCTACATGATCTCCCAGCAGGATGCATCCCCTGGTAAGCAATGAGACAAATCAAGAGCTCAAGAGATGTAGAAATCTTTTTTTTGTGTGTGTAGTGACTGGAAAAAGGGGTTTCTCTGTATTTCCCAGAATTTACTGGGGGCTGGTAAGATGCAGATTTCCAGGTCCTCATGCTCAGCTGGAAACAGGAGCAGAAACTCCTGGTCCCAGGAACGAGGACTCCTCCATATGTGGAGGCCACTCTTGGGGTATTAGAGTATGCTGCCTACCGTTCTCCAGAATGAACCTTAACAAGAGAAAAGGAAATATTCAAGGTTTTTCATTGACACATTGCACCCTGTTTCTTCACACTTGATTGTTGCACTTGTTCATCACCGAGGTCTCCAAACCAGATCCAGATCCTTCAGCATCCAAAAGCTGGGTTCACAACACGAGGAGTACTATAGCTGTATCATAAGCTCATGTAATGATTTGGGTTGGAGGAGATCTCTGGAGGTCACCTTGTCCAACCCCCTGCTCAAACCAGGGCTATAGCAGTGGACAACTTTGAAGTTACACTGCATTGCTCAGGGCCTTAACTGTGAAACTGTTCCGCCACTGAGGAGGGTGACTGTGATTCCCATACTTTATTATTCTTTTCTTTAAATCATCTGAGGATTAAAAAATATCTTATCTTTTAATTAAGAATCAGTTTAACTTCAGATTGCAGAGTAATTTAATTTATTCAGAATGTTCCTAGAGTTAATTGACACCAACCCATATACAATGGCACTTTCTGTCTTGGTGCCTTTCCCAATCTCCACTACACCGTGGTTTGTGCAGTCCAGATAGCATAGATACATGAAAGAGGAGATCAGTCATGCCCTGAGGCTGCTTCTTTCACCCTGAAGTCACATTAACTTCAAAGGAATCAGATGGTTTGGTGCAAGCTGAGATACTTCATAAAAGGACACCTACTGAAATCAATGGAGACTGAAGAACATCCATGCACATTGGTCTCATGGCCCATCTAGCTCAGGTCCTGTGTCCACCAAGGGATCAAGAGTTAAGAGATCAAGAGTTGAGGAATCAAGATCAAAGGATCAAGAGCTCAGAGAAGAGTATGAGAGCAGGGCAAACATAGAGTGGCATTGCCTTGAACGCTAGTCACTAGTCTTGTTTTGTGGCTCTTAGACTTCCAGAAGTGCTGGCCCTGCATTTAATAGCCCTTCAGGTTTCTCTCCCATGAATTAGCTGAGCATTTTTTTCAACCCGTGTAAACTTTTTGCGTCTACTCCATGATAAAAAAGCTCTGCCATCTGCCAGAGGCAGTACAAGTTGCAGGTGCAAAGATATTAAGACGTTTTGTTGCATGTGCAGATGCGTGAGCATCAGCCCTGCGCTGAGGTCAGCGTTAGGTTGGAGAGTTAAATCTGTCAGCAGAGGGTAGCAAGCAGGTCATTCCCTTTCATGCCACCATCCTTAGAAAGCATGCAGTTTTCAGCCACCCCTGCCCTATCAGCCACCATGGCTTGGCATAGCATTTTGTAAAATACTGAACAGAAATTGCTACAGAAATCAATCAGTACAGAAGCCAATACTGAACAGCTCAGGAAGGCAATGACCCAGGATACAGCGCAAGAACTCAAGAGTATAGTTGGTATGATCCCCAGATTTATACTGGCAGTGTGGAAATCCAGTACTGAAGAGGTACAAAGATGGGTCATGCAGTCAGCTCTCAATCTTCAGTAAGTGCCAGGCGATTGACTTCTGTCCTTAGTGAACCAAGTTCCTTTGCAATGCACAGAGAGATGGAAGAAAACAGTGATAAAATGGCTGGATCCCACCTTCTTCTAGTCTCTTGCATTTTAGTTATAGTATGTTCAAGTCAGGTTTCAGCTCCAGATTTGGACATCATGCATGGGACGCTGTTGCCCGTACACACAAGCACACACATCTCCCTTATTGCTGTCATGCCCTGGAGTATCTCTCCTGACCCCCCACTACAACTCCAGGGTGTTCTGTAGCTCTTGCATCGTACTGACATGGATGTTGCAGATCCTTGGTGGCATCTCAACTGCACATCTGTGCTTAAGCAACAGAATCAAGCCCCTAAAACTGGGAAGAGCACAGGAGCAGCAGATGAAGTTAGCAGGATTCGGGTCTTCTCACCACTTTAATGACTGCTGGTTGCTTTGGATCTGCTGCCTAACTTATTAATGTGCCATGTCCTGGCTTGCCAAGGTGTGAGGCAAAAATGTGCATGTTACAGGCCACAGTTTGATGATGGAGTGAATTCCTCTATCAACCATAACCTTGTGGAAGCAGCACTGTCAGCGCAGGAGCCTGAGTGTGCCCCCTCCTCATCGGACGTGCACAGGCTGGGGCGATGCTGCAGTAGCTCCAGCTGTGCACTCCAAACCTGTGTCCCACAACACATTTGCCAATCTCGCCTTTTTTTTTTTTTTTCCCAGTTTGTCTGACTTCGCACATCAAGACAGAGGCCTCAGTGATGAGATGATGTTGTGGTGACTTTAAGCACACTGGTTTTAACCCAAGTAATTTCTCTGATTCTGTTCCTGGTGTGGCTACATAAATGCTTGGGCTGGCACAAGTCAAGAGGCAGGATCAGGCCAGGAGCAGATGGCCTTGGTGGGGATGAGGACTACTTTCAGTGTTGGTAGAATTTTATACTAGCTGTAAGTGCTTGTGAACCAATGGCCCGATTTAAAGCATTAATATCATTAAGTATTTAATTAAGAAAGTGAATAATGAATTATATATGTTCATACAATAAGAGTCATGATAATATTATTGCTAATGAACAATAATTAACAGTGGATTGTACTTGGAGAGGCAGCAACAGTGCTGACACCTCTGTGATCAGGACTATGCTCTGGGGACGGTGGCGGGAGCTGATCAGCCCTGGTGTCCCCAAGGCGGGTTGGGGCACCCTCCCAGGGAAGCCTTCCCAACACTGCATCCAGCCTTTCTTTGCCTTCCTTGGCATCACTGAGATTCTTCAAGGACTGTGAACTTGTGAGGGCTTCTGGTTTGGACAGAGCATGGATGTATTATCATGGCTTAGGAGCAATGGGGGCTGGAGGGCGGAATCTTCCAGGGCTCCTGCACTTTCTCCTGTTATGCTCTCAGAGGCTGGTTCCCTTTGCCCTGTCCCTTGCCGTGCCCAAACACACATCTTCTTCTGTGCTCCCCCCCGTAGAGGGTAGAGAAACTTGACAACAAAAGCTGGAAAACCACCCTTACCCATTGCTGTGCACCTTGTGTCGGGCGCTGCAAGAGCATAGAAAAAGATGGCAGTTTCTTCCCCCAAATCCAGGAGTGGTGAGTCTTGCCAGGGACTTTCAACTTGCTGGTTATCACCAGACATTTATAGTTGCTCTGCTTGTGTGCTAATGCCAGCTGCTCCTCCTGAATTAAGTCCTATAAATATGAATTAAATGATGGTAACTGCAGTAGAGATGATGATGGCAATGTTATCATTGCCCTTTGTGAGCTGTGGGATGGAACGTGAGCTTTCTACACAGTCAGGAACAGCCCAGAGAGCGTTTGGAAAATTCAGGGGGAAAAACTGGTTTGATTTTTGGCCTTCTTAAGGGAGGAAACTTGCAGGAAATATTTTCCTGGCTGTGGGAGTAGCCGGTGCGATGTGTAACACGTTCTCCGTACATACGTTCCTGTCTCACTTTGCATCCTCAGGAATGCAAGGTTAGCAGGAAAATGCAGCTGGGAATCTGCAATGAAAAATTCTGCCGACTCTTCAAAGAGCATCTCTGATCGCTTTCACAGGCATGTACAGCTTCCGAGGCAATGCTGCTGACGTGAGGAGCTTCGGCTCTGAAAGCTGCAGGACCACCCTCTGAATGGAGGGGCAATGCTGAACCTGGGGGGAGAAGTGCTGAGGCTGTTGGGAGGGGAGAAACGTATAGCTGTGGGGTGCCAATGGGTGTATTGTTGCTGCTAGGGTGACCAACACGGTATTTTGGGATGGTGTTGTACCCAGATAGGTTCTTCCCTGTCCAGCCACGCCGTGACAGCCAGCCCTGACTCAGTCAGCCAGCCCTGCAACACCCAGCAGCGTGCAGAAGCCCCCTCCCCAGGGAATCTAAGGCTCTCAATGACTCGTGCTGTCCTTTTTAATCTCTTCAGTCTGCTCTCTTTGATTCCTCTGAGGTTTCCTCCCTCTTCCATTATTCAGTGGCCAAGGCCGTTACTTGGTGCAGGAAGCAGTAAGAATGGGAGAGAAGAAGACAGGGCCAACTGGCAAGATAAACTGCTGGCAAGGAAGCCTCCTCGCTCCTGCTCCCCATGCACCAAGCCTCTCAGACACCCGCCGATACGAATCTGCTCCCAGGTGCCAGCCAGGGGAGATGGCTCCCTTGCAAGGGCCCAAGGTGATCAGGAGGGACCGTGATGCTGCACTTAATTCACCAACCTCCGGACGAGCCAGCAAAGGAAGAAAAAAGGGCTGGGGAGCTGGAAAGGACTCACAGAGGCATCCAGGCTCTGCGTTAAATCAGCAAAGGTTTCTTGGCGCCTTCTCCTTTCCCAAGAGGCTGTCCCATAACATCACCGCTCTGGTAGTCAGAAACCTTCGTGTAACTGCTAGGTTTCATTGACTCACTTTCAGTTCGTTTGCCCTTAATTTTGCTCTTGCTTGATCTTTCATGTTTACCCCTGAGATGAATGTGCAGACGGCAGCTGTATCCCATCTTGGCTCCCATAGCAGTAGACTAAGCAAGCTTGGGGAGCTATTTTTGTGGGGCAGAAGGTTCACAGATCAAAGGCTTCGCTTTCACTTGCGTCAAGCGATTTGCCCTAAGAGCAGATTTGTCTCGATGTTATTAAACATAGCTCACGAGAGGAAAAAAATGATGGAATGTCCTTAGTCCTGGTGATGCCAAACACATACACATAAATACATGGGTGTTTTGGGGTTTTTTTCAAATTAATTGAAAAGGAAGATCCATCACGATACCAAGGCTTGTGGAAAAAAAACCCTGTGTGTTCTTTTTTTTGCATGGGCAATCCCATTTGTGGACTGATGCTAAAAGAGCTGCTGGAGGATGAGGGCTTTCAAAAGTTAATTGATTAGAGGAAAATCCCACCTCCTTAATAGTTTTTCAGACTCATTTCATATTTTACAGCTATTACATAGTTATAAAGTAGCTGATAGAAATGCCCCTGGATTGCAGATGGGAAAACTATTTCTCATGAAAAGATCAAAGTCCCAGTTTTCATATTTAAGCACCTCTACCAATAAATCACATGCCAGGATACTAAATTTTAGCATCAGCTTTCTGCTTTCAGATCAGCAAGACTGTACAACTACTCAAAAGCAGACAGCTTAATTTTAATTAGATTGTCAAGTGGTTTTAAAATTAGGTACGTATAAAGATATTGGCAATTAATACGCTGTTTGGCTCTGTCATTTAACCAACCTTTGCAAAGACATTGCCCAGGGCTTGGGATCAGCTGCGGATGGTCACTCTTGGAAGCATTTCTTTACAAAATAGAAACTCTTTTTATTGAGAAGTTACACTTTTGTGGTGACAGTACATCATTGTTCATGGGACTGGTCAGTAAAACCTTATTTACTACCCCTCTGACCAACCAATAGCTTTCTAAATGGGCAAGAATACACAGGTCTCTAGAGATGATGAGAGACCTTCACTTCTGGGAATAACTCAGCTGATCCCCAAAAGTCTGAAAATACTTTTTACAGACCTGTGCTACTGCAAACCCAGAGACCCCCCAAGCTTGATCTGCCAACAGGACCAGCAAAGTACCAGCAAAGTCAGTGAACACCAAGTGACTTTCTCAGGAAGGAGAAAATATGGAATTTTCTTGATCCCTGAGGCTCTTTAGAGAGAGCTTTTTTTGGCTCAGTTCTGGGGCAAGTCTAGGTAAGATGCTGCAGCTTGGCTCTTCCATTTCTACTGATTGTGTCTGGAGTCTCATGCTACTGTGGTGGTGGAAAGTCAATGGTGGTCCCCTGGAAGGCAATAGGAATTTCATCTTTGACTTTCACAAAGGTCATATTTTTTTCTTAAATGTTTTTACAAATCTCCAGCCATGGGAGTCCTATGAGGATGTGAGAATCACAGCTTTCCATTTTCAGCTAAAATGCTCTAAATGTCACTTCTAGATATGTGAGCATAGATGCTAATAAGTTGCAAGTACTAATTTAGTATCTCAGCCTTTTTTACAGAAGGAGGTGGAGTGGGACTGAGAACTGGCCCTTGATTTTTGTCTATTCAAGGTCAGAAAAACTGCTGAAGGAAGTTAATTTTTAACCTCTCTGTGGAGTGTGCTGGTAGTCAGGAGATGTGAGGTAGGATTCAGCTGGTTCACTTGTCACCTAGCTGCATGGGCTCTGCTCCCAGGTTATGGGTGATAGGACAGGGGGAAATGACCTCAAGTTGCACCAGGGGAGGTTTAGGTTGGACATTAGGAAAAATTCCTTCCCTGAAAGGGTTGCCAAGCACTGGAATGGGCTGCCCAGGGAAGGGGTCGAGTCCCCATCCCTGGGGGTATTTAAAAGCTGGGCAGATGAGGTGCTTAGGAACAGGGTTTAGTGGTGGGATGATCTTAAAGGTCTTTTCCGACCTAAACGATTCTATGATTCTATGTCTATAATATAAATACTTGTATGTAAGATAGGGTCACAACCCACCCCTCAGTGTCTGGTGCCATTTGAGGTGGCCCAGGGTGTCCCATCTGGCCTCCAACTGGGCCAGAATGTCATGGATCTTCTGCAGGTCCTATGCCAGACTTGTCAGCCCTCTGTCTTGAATGCTCTGGGGCTTCTCAAAAGCATTGGCTGCTTGTGTTTAGGCACTGAATCATACTCCCATGCCAAGGTCAACCTCTTCTTGATGTGCTGCCTGCAGCTAGTAGGGGCAATCCTCTATCCTGTGTCTTGCAGTACCCATCCAACGTCTCAAGACTGAGTATGAACAACTAAGGAATCTCTAGATCTTGCCTCTTTGATCAATAATTCACTGGGTGTGAGCAATGAAGGACATGCCTAGCTTTCCTTGACAGTCAGATGTGAGAAGGGAAACCAAGAGCTCAGCAGCGGCCCCGACAGGGCTCTCTGAGCTGGAGGATGACCATCTCCTGTGGATAGCAGGCATTTCATCCCAAATGCTTTCATCCCATAGCTCATGAGCTGTACGCTCCTGTGCTCTCCAGGAGGGGCTTGGGGAGGTCCTCAGTACATGTGCAACCTCAGCTGGGTGGCAGTAGGGCAGCTTGAGAGGGGAGCTTGCCACTCCGTGTGGCATCCAGGGCAGTGCTGGAAAGCAGATGGGGCTAAGCACAGAGACAAAAGAGCTCCAATTTACCCAAAATAGCCAGTGGATCTGCAACATGCATGTCCGATACAGCTGCTGTCCTCCTAAGGTTTGGAGCAGTTTGATGGGACATGCCTGGAAAACTGAGCAAAAGAGGCATGGGGGAAAACCCCTTTGAAGTACTCAGGCCATGAAAGAGGTGTGAAGAGCTGAAAAAAGGGAGCTAAAATCTCCACCCTTTTCAAGAGGATCTGCTCAGCCTTTTCATTTGCCTGCCAGCTGTAAAGCCTTCCCTTCCCTTCTCTATCACATTCTCCCGCTCATAATTATTTCATCAAACCAACTTCTTCTCTCTTTTTTTTTTCTCCTGCAAGTTTCAAACTGCCCAGCCCCACTCTGTGATAAATCTGTCTAAAACCACAGCTGCTTCTGCATCCCTCATGCCTGGGTGCCTGTTTTTATTGCATGCTTTCTGTTAGACATATATATGTATACATAAATACATACATTTTATGTGCCTTTCTTTTCCTCCCAGTGCTATTTTCTTTCCACTGTCTTGTTTTTGCTCCTTCTCTGGCCTCATACGGCCATTTGTCACTCTTTGGATGTTTTTTCTTTTATCAAGATGTTTTCTCCGGGAATGTTTCCCGCCAACGCAAGCTGCCTGGCCCATTAACTTCCCGAGTTCAGCTGACAGCCTGGACTCCAACTCCCATTGCCTTGTGATACTGAGTGCTTCTGAGATGCAGGAATTGGTTGGTAAAATAACCTAGTCACATGCATAATAGGGAGAAGAAATACTGTTTCAGGGTAAAAAAGATAATAAATTTTACAGCTGTGCTTAGGTCCCCCCCTCCCGTTCTGTTTTTTCTCCCTCTTGCATAATAATCTGATAAATGGCTGTGAAAGTTTGACTGCTTCTTAACTGGAGCTTTTTGAAGGATTTGCTGCTGCAGACAAATTTGTCCTAAATTTCTCCCAAACACACTGAAAAGTCCAATCTGCCCTCTCTCGTGAAGATTGATCAGGCTTGTGTCATATTATTGACACAAAGAAAGGCCTTTGAAATCATTGTTTAAGCACTCAACGGGAGCCATGAATGATCTGTATAAAATTAACACGTTTACATTTGAGGATTCATTAGGCTTCCCTGCTAATTGGGTCTTGCTAATGATGAGA
>NW_009260479.1:1507422-1515750 GCF_000687185.1 Egretta garzetta | reverse complement strand
TGTCCCCGCCATCTTGTTAGCTGACAATTTAAGGGATCGTTAAAGGCAGCCAGCAGGGAGGCTGCATGACTCCAGAGGTTGTTAATGGCTCTGGAGAGCGTTCAGCTCCGAGTCGGTGGTTTGGTGCCGGTTCAACATGTGTCTGTGTCACAAAAATAATTGCTGCAGTAGATGTCGTGCTAAAGCGCTGCCAGAGGACACGCACGGGGCACGGGGTGATGGTTTCTCAGCCCTGTGTAGCTGAGGAACGCTGCTGCAGATGCTTGGACGTCCTTGTTAATGGCTTGTATGCAGACAAACCTGAAGCCTTCCCAGAGTGAGAAGATGCTGGCTATAAGGCCTTGGTTAAGGGGATCTTTGTCGTTGTCCACCATCCAGCTCACTGAAAAAGTTAATTATTTAACTCCTCTCTTACCCCCAGGGCAGGGGACATTGCTATTAATGTGCACAGCAGAGGTGTGGGGGGGTTGCAGGTCCAAACCCCACGGAGAGCCCAGATGGGTGCAGCTACGTGCAGGTGATGGATGACCCTGTCTCCTCTGGAGAAGCATTTTCTTACAGCTAATGCAGCCCCGGGGGAATCCGACCTTCCATTGTCTGTCTGTCTGACTGCTGTGGATCATTGACCGCTGCTTAGCCTTGTCTTAAGATGAAATGCTGCCTTCGTGCTTTGTTAGCAGGAGGACTGAGGGCTGGGGCGTGCACCAGCTCTGTGACCGACTGCTTTTGTAAGGGCAAAAAATAGGCTGGATTTTGGAGCAACCGCATTTTTAGTTTTGAGCCATGTTAGCTTTAAGTTCGTGCGATTAATGGCATTTGACTGTGCTTATCATCTCCTTTGCCACCTGGTTATTCGCAGACCTGGGGCACTCCTTACACATTTGCACCATGCATACAGCCTCCTCCAGAGGATCGGGTCCCAACAGCTGATGTGGTGAGAGCGCCAAGGGGCAAAAAAAGTAAACGAATTAGGTAGTTAAACCTCCACCTCGATGATTTAGTGATAATTACATATTGAAAAGCAAAACGAGCGGCTGTTTGCATAGCAACTGCAATATAACTACACTCTAATTACAGTTCTGTCACAGACGAAGCTTGCCATTTAGGAAGCTCCTGTTCTACCTCTGTGCATTCTCTAGCGTGCATGCTCCATTCCCTGATGGTGGAGCAGGGGAAGGTGAAATGTGGCAGTAGCAAATGGATGGACAAACCCACCCCAGGGTGTGGGATGCACGATAGGGTTTTCAGAAACATCTGAGCTGTGCAAGGAGCCTGCACCAATGCAACAGGATGCTGGAAGCACCCATGAGCCCCTTGCTGGAGGAGAAGACCGCAGTCATGGAAGGTCCCCCAGGAGAGGGTTAGAAAAGGGAATAGATGAAGATGCCTTGGTGTAGGGTAGACCACATGCCAACTGTTCCTGCCAGCGGTGAACAGGGAGTCCAGTGAGGCAGGCAGTCCACATTTAGGGCAGAAAGGCTCAAAACCAGCATGTGTGGTTGTGTGTGGTTTCTCTTTTTTGTTTGAGTTTCAATGTGGCTAGAAAGCCAGAGAACCACGGCAGGAATATCAACGGAATCATAGAATGGTTTGCATGGGAAGGGACCTTTAAAGGTCATCTAGTCCAACCCTCCTGCAAATGAGCAGGGACATCTCCAACTAGATCACGTTGCTCAGAGAGTATATATGAGGAAGTGACTGAAAACCCACCAGAGATGGGCCAGGGCACGCTTGAGATTCATTAGGGAGTAGGTACTTGACTGAAAAAAGATGGTACCTGCTGGCTGAGCAAAACCCATACAATAGACTGGAGTGGTTTTGTAATTATTAACTCCCACAGAACTTTCCATGGATGAGTTTGGCTCCATGGCCCATTTAGAGCCAAGTAATCATGTTACAGATTCTCCCACAAAGTCATGAATTTTCCTCTCCTTCTGTCAAATGATCTGAGTGTCAACCTGAAAGTTTCCCGCATATTCCTAAACTTTTCCTGAGGTCTCGATACAGAATAAAGCACCAAGGCACTTAAGCAACAGCCTTCCCTTGACCTAAAGAGGGTTAAGACACAGTGGGACTAAGCAGGTGAATACCCTTCTCTATCAATCCTGAGCTCGGTCTTGACAACCTTGGAGAATCCATAACCAGTATTAGGTGATAAAGCTCAGAGGTTTTAGGGGTCACAACTTTAATAAGACAAAAATGGGAAGCCATGCAGGCTCATAGGCATCTTGTGCCCTCTTGGACCAGTCAAGGAACCACAAACATCCCCCCATTGGGGGGACAATGGTTGGTGTGGGGAGGAGCCACATGGGAGCAGAAGCTGGAGGATAGGGGGACCCAGGACATCTCCAAGTACAGTATATTTGGGGACAGTTGGATGAGGCCTTTAATTGTGCAGGCCCTGGAGTCGTGGCTGCAATTTGTCACAATCCAGCACAGATGTTGAAAATAGGGCAGATGAATCATGCCCTAAAAGTGCCTGTTTCTGCTGACTACAAAGGGAGCCTGGGCTCTGCTGGAAATGTCTGCACTGTGGATATATGAAGTCAGGTGAGAGAAATCCCACATCTCCCACTGCTTCATCTCTGTTTCTTACCTGGAACAGTCACTTTTCAAGATAAAAGGCTGTCCCAGGTTCCAGGGTTACTTAATCCTATACTGAGCTGCTTAAATAAATGACAGCGGTCAGCTGGGTAGAAATTCCTGCAGACTTGTTTGCAAAGTTGAAGTCAATTTTGAAGCAAGGCTGTTTTACTTTAGTGCAGTGGACAAGAATTCAGCAGAAATTTCGGCGCTAAATTAAAGGGTTTTAGTGCAGCCAACAGGAAAACGAGTGATGCAATCGGCCCACTCTTCCTCGTCTTGCTTATTCTGAGATTAAATTCAAACTATTGTATTCTACCCTGACAGTTTGCACTTCCCACAAGTTCTTGTGCTGACTACATGTATTTCCCTTATGAGAATTACTGGGGGGGTAATGGGCGGAATTTGGGATTTTATCACTCCCCCACCCCAAACAATCAAGTCCTGTGCCTTCCAAGGAGCAAGAAACTCATCTGAAGGTTTTCCATCAAATTGAACCCCAGGCAAATTGTTGATAAAATGACATGTTTAACTGTCATAAAATTGAACCCCAGGAAAGCTGTTGATAGAAATAATATGTTTAAATGTCATCATTAGATTTCATTGTTATCAACCTGCTAAGAATAGCAGCATCACTCACGCTAAAATTTGCAGACTGCAGGAGACATCAATGAATTGGTTTCCTACATCTTCTATGCGACCATAAGGCTCAGAGTTTGTACTGAAATCAACTCAATTTATGGTGGGTAGTGGATTTTTTTTTTTTTTCCCCTGAAGAAGGGAGTGGTTTGAGAAAGGAAAAGGGAGAAACTGCAAAAAAATCAGCAGCCAAGGCCAGTTTGACCACGCAGGCTTGACGACAGCACGGGTTGTGATGTATAGACTTATGCAGTAGGAAATGGACTGGAGCCATGACGGAGCATCTGTCAGACGATAACTTGCAGTCATTTGCAATCTGTGCTGGAGGCAGACCAAAGGCCTGAGCCAATGCTTTGAGTTATCCAGGCCTTTTCTCTGGGTCTTAACTCCATCTTCTTTACATCCCATGGAATAAGACTCTTCTGCTGCTCTACTGTAGCACAGCAGTGACATCCAGGGGCCATTTCATTTGCTGTTGAGATCTGCCTACTGATATCCAAGAGCATATGTACCTAAGCCAGAACCCCACTGAAGTCGCTTGGAAAGATCCCCATCAATGTCAACAAGCTTTTGATCCATCTGTTTTACTCCATCTTTTTTAACAGTTAGCAAAAAAAGAGCTTTCGTGCCCAATTACCTTGGTTGCTACCTTTTTGGCTGAGTAATCTAAGAAAAGTCTCCCTCAGTCAGCCTTCTGTTCAACACACAAAGTGGCTTTGTGTGCTGTGATTGACTCAGTCCCACCACATTTCCCTGAAACAATGACCTATAGCATCAGCAGTAGGCCCAACCACATCTCTGGATCATACCAACAGAGTAGCCTCAAGCGTTTGCACCAAAAGCCTATTTACTCCTCTAAACATGGGGTCAGCAAATTACCAAGTGAAAGGCAATCAGACATGATCTTAGCCACCTTGATGAGCAGTTGGCACTAAAAACCTACCAACCTTTGGTTGTGTTGAATGGTGGGTGCTCATCTGGACTTGGTGGCAGAAACCTGACCTCAGCATGACTGGTTCAGAGCTCTCACCTGGATTTAATCTGAGTTTCTCAGACTCCATCTCGTTACAACTTTTCTTGATGTCACTTCCAGCATTTACACCTATGCAGATGTTGGTAACCTGGAGTAAAGTCACTTTTTCATTTTTTCTTGGATATGTTTTCTTCACTCTAAAGCAGGTTTTCAATGCCTAAAATCACTCTGGCAGGATTTCTCAAAATCTCTGCTGTTTCCTTAAGTCCCTTTTTTTGGACATGTGAATATCAAGACTAGACATAACTTTTCAGAAATGGTCTCACTAATGCTGTTTACAGAGATAATATCACTTCAGCACTCCCACTTCATATTTGCCGGCTGCACAGCCAAGGATTACTCCAACCTTCTTGGCTAAGGCATTGCTGGGAGTTCGTACACGAGCAATTGTCTACCAGGACCATTTGATTCGGTTCTGAGTCACTGCTTTCCGGGATGTATCTCCCCAACTTCTAGGTGTGACCCACATCCCTTGCTCCAAAACGTCGGACTTCTCCCGTGGCCACACTGAAAGAAGTTGTTCAGTGGTTCCCTCTTCAGCCATCAGCACCTGCCTGCACAACCAGCCTGCGCCCATTGCTACTTACCACCAATCTCGTTTTCATACCATCTGCAAATTTTACCAGCTCCTTGGGTTTTTTCTTTTTGCTGTTCGCAAATAAGGGGCTGCTGCTTTGTGGTTACTGGATCATTCTCCAGCTATTTGCTCTTTGCATTTTTCTTCCTCCCACTTTCTCTCAGCTTACATTTCACTGCCCATGCTTTTTTTCCTTTTCATTAAATCAGTTGGGTCTCTCTTTTTATTTTCTAAAGGTGGTTCCTTTGGCTCAAGTCACTGGACGTGAGGGCAGATGTTTGGGTTCGAGGGGAGGTGTAATGCAAGAGGATCACACTGAGAACATGCCCTGCACGTCTCTGCTCTGCGTAGACCAGACGCACACCCTGTGGCCCAACATGACAGTCGTCCTGCATTGAAAATGAGAAAATGAAAATATTCCTCAAAACAGAAGAAAGGCATAAAGCTACCGGAGGCGTCTCTCCAAAACCCCCTTATTCTCAGCAAAAAAAAAAAAAAGTGTTCCCATGGTCCAGTGACTGTTTTGATAACCCTTTCCCTGGTGTATCAGAAGACTAATAAATAGGTAGCAAAGGAAATATTTTGCTACATGCTTAACTACAGCAAGGCGAGCACTTTCTCCATTTCATTTTTCTCCTTTTTTCAGCTAGCGGGCCTTTTTTGGGGCTTTCCCCAGGTTTGACTCAAATGTAGGCTGGAGAGCTGGAGTGAGTGCTCATAAGAAGGAAATTAAAGAAGAAGGGGAAGTTTTGCATTGGTATCCTTAATTCCTGGTTGGGGTGTATTGGACAGCAAGAGGAGGAACCAGGGGGGGAAAAAGGGAATTCTCTCTATAAATAATAGGCAGGGTGGACCCAGCTTGAACGGAAACAGGCAACAAGAAGCCTCTCACCCGAACCTTGTTAAACACACAAGTAGAGGTTGGAGCTTAGGGTTTTCTTCATGAAAAAGTTATTTGTATTCCCCAATTTCAGCCATTTATAGGGCTTCTTCCCCACAGTACCAGAGAAGTTCATCATCTTCTAATGGCTGCAAAATCGTAACGTCTGTGCACGTTGCTCTTTTTTCCCATTTACAGCTGGAGAGCTGAGACAGGGCAGGTTAAGCCCAACGTCACATGGCCAGCTGACGGGACGGCAGGGAGGTGCATGACCAGAAGTTGGTGCTGTAACCCCTGCACCATCCACCATCCCTCTCTTCCCCGGCTGACCCCGCAGCAGCGCATGGCAAGGGGGCTCTGCTGTTGTGGGGGTGAGATGCGACAGATCGGAGATGGAGCCAAACATTTAAAAGGAGTAGTCTTCTGTTTAAATCCAGCACTTCGCTGGATCTCTTATGCAAAGGATAAAAAGCTTTTCAAAATAGCCAGCATGATTATTCATGACTACTCATTTGCAGCAGTGCTTGTTTTCCATGGCAGCGCTGATGAGCTCACCTGAATAAAGATTTATGGGGGAGAACGGAGGGCTGAAGGTTTTGCACAAGCCAAGCTGTGGGGTGGCACAGTCCCTTTGCATTGGGCACTGGGTGCACCCTGCTTGACCGGAGAGCCCATCCCCATCCCAGTGCTGGTCCTGCCCTCACACGGCTGTGCTGTGCTGGCTGGCACAGGGAACTCATCCCTGCTCGTTTTATTTACTAGTATCCACATAGGGGAAGGGTTTGGGGGCAAACTGGGTTTCTTTAATACAAAGCTGATGTGGACAGGCTGGAGAGGGTCCAGAGAAGGGCCACCAAGATGATCCAAGGGCTGGGAAGCCTCTATCAGCCATATGAGGACAGGCTGAAAGAACTGGATTTGTTCAGCCTTGAGAAAAGGAGGCTTAGAGGGGATCTCATCACCACGTACCGGTACCTAAGGGCTAGCTACAAGGAAGATGGAGACTCCCTTTTTACAAGGAGTCACATGGAGAGGACAAGGGGGAATGGACATAAGCTGCTCTTGGGGAGATTCCGACTGGACATGAGAGGGAATTTTTCACCATCAGAACATTCAACCACTGGAATAATCTTCCCAGAGGAGGGGTTGACTCTGCCACATTGGACGCTTTTAAGACTCAGCTGGACAGGGTGCTGGGCCATCTTGTCTAGACTGTGCTGTTACCTAGAAAGGTTGGACCAGATGATCCTTGAGGTCCACTCCAACCTGGGATTCTATGATTCTATGATTCCTAAGGAAGCTCTTGGTGGATGGGCACACCTGATGGGGGGTGATGATTCCTACCAAAACAACCTGAAGAAATACGCCCAAGGCTACACGAGGAGGTTGTGGCAGTGCTGGGGAAGGGAGCCCAGATCACTGAGGTCTCAGCCTAAGGCAGGACCCTTTCCCAACCGTCGGCTTGTCCTGTCCCCTCCCACCCACCACTGCCCTCCTCGCGCTCCGACCAGCAGGCTGCAGAGACTGGAATTTCCTGACTCCCGAGACCTCGACTGCGCTGCCTTAACACCCACTGAAGTCTCCTTTGCTTCCCCCTTCCCTGCCCCCCCAATTTTGTTTGTCTGTGGTTTTGCACAGGGGAAAAAATGAAGTAACCGGAGGTTTCTGGGAGACCGTACTCTGCGCCGCCCATCGGAGAACAGACAATAATATTTAGCGGCTTTGATCAGTTTATTGTTACAGTATATTTAGATGGCGAGCTGCAAATTCCAGCGCAGCAGCAGCAGCAGCTGCGAGCAATGTGGGGTGTGTGGCGCAGCCCAAAATACAGGCAGGATTTGTCAGCGCAGCCGAGCGCCGGTTGGGCTGTCTGCTGTGTGTTGCAACCCCTCCTTTAATTTGTTTTCCAGAAAATTCATTTTGAGAAGTGCTCTGCGAATGGCTTGGCAGCAGCCGGAGGAAATGGGCTGGGGAGGACGTCAGCTGTCAGCCCGCAGCCCCTGCTGCCAAGCCCTGGCCAGCAGGACGGCGTGGGGGCTTGCAGGGCTGCCTTCCCTGCCGAGGAAGAGCCTTTGGGTCAGGTCCACACCGAGTTACTCTCGGTCAGCCCGTGCTGCGAGCTGCGGCACAGGGACCATATTTATTTGTATGCTTCCACAGTGTCCGGTGCAGAGCAGTCTGCACTTGTGGAGGCGACAGTAAAACAAGTGATAAATAATAAGCCAAGAAGGAGGCAGTGCAATTTAATCTGTATAAGCGAATACAGTTAGCTGGGGAAGGATGCTCAGGCTGGCTGAGGACGTCCTTCCTTTCCTCTGTGGGTCTGAGGATGCACGGCCAGGCTAAAGCCTTGCAGCATTTAAAGGATACAGCACAGAGAGCCTTGCCTGCTCCATTTTGCTCCATTTGACTTTTTCAATTTATCTGTAGGAGATGGAGGGAGCGTGGCTGACAGCGGGAGGGGGACAAGGTGGCAAGTGATCTCCTTCCTTCCTTCCTTCCTTCCTTCCTTCCTTCCTTCCTTCCTTCCTTCCTTCCTTCCTTCCTTCCTTCCTTCCTTCCTTCCTTCTTTCCTTCCTCCCTTCCTTCCTCCCTCCCTCCCTCCCTCTCCTCCTC
>NW_009260479.1:1499021-1507293 GCF_000687185.1 Egretta garzetta | reverse complement strand
GGTAGGTTTAGACTAGATATAAGGAAGAAGTTCTTTACAATGAGGGTGGTGAAACACTGGAACAGGTTGCCCAGAGAGGTGGTGGAGGCCCCATCCCTGGAAACATTCAAGACCAGGTTGGACGGGGCTCTGAGAAACCTGATCTAGTTAGCGGTGTCCCTGCTCCTGCAGAGGGGTTGGACTAGATGACCTCTAGGGGTCCCTTCCAACCCAAAACATTCTATGATTCTATGATTCTAAGATCCCATTGCCTTGCTCTCATGCTCAAAGCCCTGTTACACCTTCTCCTCCTCCTCCTCTTGGAAGGCAAGGAAAGGTGGGTTGTTCTCTCCCTCGGCCTCAGAGCTGCAAGGGACCTCCAGGGCCATCACGCCCACCCTCAAGCAGAACCTCACCAGAACCAGCCCTAACAGATGCTGCTATAGAAGAAGCAACATCTAGTGATTGCTCTAAGAGACCTCCACAACCTCCTGGCAATGTGTCCTGGTGACTGCTCACCTCCCTCCAGCAGGAAGCTTTGCCTGATGTGTAGCCTCAATTTCCCTTGGTGCAATGTCCCTTACTTGTCCTGCCCTTCAGGGACATGGAGAACAGACTGTCCCTTAGTGCCCTCAGCAGCCTTTCAGAAGCACACCTTGATCCCTGTGCTGTGCCACAAATGGGATGGTGAAGTCAGTCCTGCCTTTCCAGGTAGTGAATACATGAAGGAGTCTACTTTTTTTCTGGAAAGGAGGCTCATGCATCTTTTCCTTCCTTCTGACACCCCGTAAATCTCACTAGAGCCATCAGGGGAGATGACAACTGAGAGTAAGGCCACTGGAAATCAGCTCCCTAACTTCTTCCATGGCTGCTGATCCTCAGGCTAAAATTGGGCACTGGGCAGCAAAAATGGGTGCAAGTCATGATCTTAGGGGCTTCAATGGGATTAACTTAACATACGCCTAAATGGTTTTCTGGAGGAGGCCTGAGGCATCTCTGGTGGGTCACTGCAAGATGTGATAAGAGAGCGCCTGATGACTTTCCTGGGCTTTGGAGCATGGCAATTGCTGAGCGTTACGGCTCAGTGCTGTAGGTGAGCAGAAGGGCAGTGCAAACTCCAGTGCAAACTCCCTTGCTACCTTGCTGCAGGTCACCTACTCCATAACTCACGGGAGTAATTTCTCCCTGCAAAGAAGGGCAAGCTGAAGAGTTTGGTTGGCCAGATTGGATTTTTTTTTTTTTTTTTTTTTTTTGTCCATTTGGAAAAATAACAGCATAGCAATTCCTCTGCCTTCCCCTCTCCCGTGCTGTACTGGTAGCTGCACTGAAGCTGATTGATTAGTTTAATAACAGGCGGTTGATATGCAGCCATAAAATTATGCACTTTTACTCATCAGCCTGATTGAACTCCTCTGCTGACTGTACAGGAGCAGAATGGAAGAGTTATAATAATGAGGGAAACAGCCAAGGGAAAACAAGCCTGGTGGTGTTATTGTTGTTGTTTTAAAGCTGAGGAAGAAAATTACTCCAGGGAGGAGCTTTTCCAAAATAAATACCAAAATACAGAGGGAAAACGTTAAGATGCAATTAGCACTGGTACAAGCACCATTAAATGTCTGCTGGGGTTGGAGGCGTCAGCAGAGCTTCTTTTACACCCACCTGGCCTATGCTGGGGTTTCAGGAGGTTGAGGCTGGCCCCGCTGAACACCCCCAGTCCCCATGCCCTCAGAAAGGGTGAGAAGGGCTGAGCCCTTTGCAGGGTGAACCAACTCAATGGGAAAAAGATGGGAATTCAGCTTTTTTGCTTTTTTTTTTTTTTTTTTTTTCTGATTCTGGACAAGAAGGGAAGGATATGAAGGATGGACCTGGGAAAAAGATGTCTGGGAAGGGCCCATCCCCTCTGATCCCATGCTAATGGCATCAGTGGCGAGAAGATGGTGTGATGGAGGTATGGGAAGAACCAGGTCTCTTGCAGCCTGGCCTGGTGAGGACATGACTCCTGTCAGTGCTGTCCCTACGTCCCTGAGCTCTGCTCCCTGTGTTTCTGGGTACCAGAGGAGCTGAAGTCAGACCCTGTCCTGCAGGTGTCCATCCTGCTTTCCGAAGCCACCAAAGGGAATTGAAGGTTCCCATTCAGCCATGAATCAATATGCAGGAGCAGGCAGCGGGGAGGGCGGGCAAGCAAGGGCTCGCTGATGAAAAGGCACACTGCCCCCATCCATGCATAGAGAATGGCATTTAAGACTTTATTTCCCAATAAAATATTTCCCAGTGCTGTGGCATGGCTTGCTTGCTTGACAGGCTCACTGTTTGTCCTGCACACATTCATTTTATTTATAAGACTAATTTGTCTGTGAATAGGTCAGCCTGCTTCTTCTGCCTCTGATCCCTGGTGGTCTCATTGCTGTGAAACATTTTAATTGAACCTAGCCACCAGCCGTGTCCCCAGCACCGGCATCACGCAGAGGCCCGACTGCCTTGCCACTAAGTCCAGTCTCCATCCAGAAGGCCCAATCCAAAACTACTAGATATTCCCTTTGGGGCAGATCTCCGTGAAAGAGGGGATGGGAACAGGGGAGGGAACAAGCACTATTTGGTATTTATTTTTCTCCCAGAAAAATGTTTGGCAGATGGTTGCAAAACTGTTCTCGCCCTTCTCCCTGATTGCACCCCATCCAGGTTGTTCCTGAAAGCGATGCTCTTCCTGATTTGCTGCTTTGGGGCAGGCCATGCATGGCTTGCATGATGCTGTTTGAGATTACACACAGCTGCACTGCCATATCCAAGGGTGCTGCTTCTCCAGCTATCCCCCTGCTTATTACGGGTGCCCTCGTCTGTGGTTCTTAGAAGGGCTTTCATCATGGGCTCCTCCTATGCCACCTCCTGTTTCCCATCTCCATCTGGACAGGAGCAATGGCGTTGCTGTTGTTCTGCATTATCTTGTCCAGATTATCTGTCCAAGAGCCACAGGTCAGGAAACTCCTCCACAGCTCCTGAGAGCCAAGTGTTGACAGGCATAGTCACCCTGTCTGGCTGAGATAAGTGTCCTTGAGGCCAGAGGGCTACAGTTTAGAGTCATGGCAGATCCCTGACGGAACCTCCAACAGATCTCAATGCCTGTGCATGGGCCCCTGAATCCTGCCAATGTCCTCAGTGACCATCATAGGAAGGCAGACCCTGAGCTTACATACAACCCTTTGGACTCTGCAGGGGCAGGACTTGGTTTCTGTCCTTGTGCAGGATTGACTCACCCTGTGTCACTCCTGATGGACATTTCTCCTTATCCTTAGAAACCTCTGGGGATGGAGATCCATAATCTTCCCTGGGGTGACTCCAGTGCTTCACCACCTTCACAGCCAGAGGTGGGGGTTCAGCTGCTTCTTGCAGATATCTGGTATCACTTTAGGCACCCTGTTTTCTGTGGTTTCATGAGATGTCTGTGAAACCACAGCCTAAGTAACCTCTCAGCAAGAACGCAGTTAGGATTTCAAAAGCTGGAGCCATGGTGAACTTCATGTCTTTCAAGCCAATGTCCGTAATCATCCAGCAGCTCCTGGCAGGGTTTTGGTGCCAGCTGCAGCACATCTCTCTTGTAGTGTGCTATGGAGCTAACCCAAAGTCTGCTGGAAGTGGTGGAAGTCTTTTGATGTACAGCACAGGGATGGATCAGACATTGGGAAGAGCATCCTCACATGAGCCCAAGAACCAGGAGTGAGGTCCTGGGTTGATGAGTTTGGAGCTGGAAGCCCTGAACTCTGTTTTTCCTCTCTACTGTTGTGTGCCTGCTTCCTTCCCAGCAGCCTGTAGTCTTCGTTAGACTTAGTGAAGGAAGATGTGGAGTACAGACCCGAATGCAGGGTACCCTTGGTGTTAAAGCAATACCTTGCTCCATTCCTAAGGAGCAGGCCTGCACGTGGCTTCTTGTCCTCTGGGCTGGAGTGGAAAAGTTTAGCACACTGTTTTGTAAAGTCAAACCAGACCCCGCAAATCACTAACAAATTGTCTTTCTGTGAGTGAAAATGTTGGTAAAAGCTATCTGGGTTTCTCTATGCGACAAAGTTGGAAAATAAATGTTCACTGCTCCTTCAGGCTTTCTTTCCCCTTCTTTTTCTGGCCAAACCCCCATGACCAGGATGGAAAGCTTCAGTACTGAAATTTGCCATTAAAGTTTTAAAAGGCAACAATCACCACAAACCTTTCCAAATACTTTGGAGAAAAAAACAACAGTAAAACCTACCAAAGCTTTTTTCCCTCTTCTTGTTTTGAGTAGTTGCAAAGAAGAGCCCTTTCCAAGGCAAAGTATGGCACAGGGAGAAGGCATGAGGAGGCAAAGGAAGAGGAAGGTAACACGTGGAGAGAGGCTGCAACAGCAAACAACATTCTGACTCAAAGGATGTTGGAAACACATTGTATATACTTGGAAATATTTTTAAACCATTTTTAAACCAAATCAGAAGCTGAGGAGAAGGGTAGCCCAGGACAGGAGGAGAAAGACCTGCAGTTTGAGTTAGGAGTCGAGGGAGAATGAATGATCACCAGCCAAGAGGGAGCTTGGAAGGGGGTAGGAACAGAGGCAGTGAGGCTGGGAAAGCCCCAAATGGAGCAGGCTGGCATGAGAGGAGAGGAGAGGAGAGGAGAGGAGAGGAGAGGAGAGGAGAGGAGAGGAGAGGAGAAAAGAAAAGAAAAGAAAAGAAAAGAAAAGAAAAGAAAAGAAAAGAAAAGAAAAGAAAAGAAAAGAAAAGAAAAGAAAAGAAAAGAAAAGAAAAGAAAAGAAAAGAAAAGAAAAGAAAAGAAAAGAAAAGAAAAGAAAAGAAAAGAAAAGAAAAGAAAAGAAAAGAAAAGAAAAGAAAAGAAAAGAAAAGAAAAGAAAAGAAAAGAAAAGAAAAGAAAAGAAAAGAAAAGAAAAGAAAAGAAAAGAAAAGAAAAGAAAAGAAAAGAAAAGAAAAGAAAAGAAAAGAAAAGAAAAGAAAAGAAAAGAAAGATCTGGCAGTGATTTTAAAAAATATTTTATAGACAGTAGAAAGAATGTGGTGTGAAGCAAAATGCAGGTCTTAAATGTACCGCTTGTGCTTCCCCCTGTGCGGGGGCAGCTCCGTGGCTGCCATGCACTGCAGGACTGTTGCTGCTTTTGTTTTTTTCTGGCTGAGCGACCTCCCGGTCCCTCCAAATGTCACTGCGGAGCCGTGGCTCCCCGCAGCAGCCCTTTCCGGACGCGGGGACACTCCATCACCGGATGAGAAACTTGGCTTCAAATCCACAAATCAGCGTCAGAAACAACAGAGCCACTGGGAACAAGAGGGGGGGGGGGGGCAAAGCTGGGGGCTTGGTCTCGGTGATCATTATTAATCAGTCTACCCAATACTAATGCTCCACAGACTGCAACAGCAGCCTCAATGGGCCAAAATGCCCCAAATTCCTCTCAAACCCCACCTTTGGAAATAAAGAGTTTCTTTATGTTGCTTCACTGTCAGACTTTGCACCCGACATAAGCTACACAAGCAATGCGTGGCAGAGAGCGGGGTCTTTCCCGGGCGGTGCTGCTTTATTTTGCAGTTGACATTTAGTTATCACTGAGATGGGCACATTAAAACCATGATAAGACAAATATTTGTCCAGCATGAAGAGCTGTCGACAGGTAAATTGCCTGGCATTACCTCCAGCACGTCTCACACAGCATGAGCGGGGATGCACAGGCTGGACCCTGGAAAATCCCAACCTCTGATGGTTTGGAGGCTATTAAAGATACCAGCTATCCCTCTGGGGAGCCCGTCTTCTGGCTTAAAGCTCAATTTTCCATGTAAGCAGCATTGATTTGAAAGTATCAGGTACAGGATTTATCTACCTAAATCTGTTGAAATCCTGATGGAGCAGTTGATGGAGGCCAGGACGCATTCATCCCATCTTCCAGCAGAAATCCAAAATGGACCAGACGAGTTACGGTGCCTCTAAGGGTGCCTCTTTTCCTCCGTGGCCTGCCAAGGTGTCTGCTAGCTGCTCACAAGGTTTGGTGTGGGGGAACACATATACTGCTGCCCTCTAAGTGTGCCCTAATCATTTGTCACCAGCCCTGTTAAAAAAAAAAACCTGCCTCCTTTCTCATGCAAATTCACCTGGACCTCAGCTTTCCAGCTCTCTGCCATCGTCACATTTTTCCTCCCTAGATTAGGCAGCCCCATATCTTGTATCCTCTTCCCTTGGAGGCAATCCTTAGCTGGAATCAGGTCCGGTCCTAATTTTAGCTTGTGTTTGTTAACCCTCTCCCTGTGATAATTACCTCCAGCTCAGATTATTTTGGTGACTCACCATCCCCAGCTTCCCAGCATTGTTTTTACCGGGAACTTCGCAGTACCTGTTTCATTAACACCCTGCATGGAAGCAACCTTACCTCTGCATCCCTCTTGTATTGACTCAGCCCTCCACCTCCAAGATGGAACCAGTCCTTTCTGGACCCTCCTTTGGGGTGAGTTCATGGCCACGGTGATCACTTTATCTTTTTGCACCGTCACTGCTCTCCCCATGACCAGATGGGACTGCCCTTTCTTTGAAGGTCACTCACTGGTAAACACCGGTCTCAAGGCAACCATTAATTTTTTTGTCCAGCATTGAATTCAGCTATAGCCACCACAGTGAGGTCCTCAACTGAGTGATTTTATTTTCGATGCATGATATTGCATGTTCAGAAATGACCAGCTGTGTTTTCGGAAACGCTAATGCTGTTCTGCTGTTGCAGCACAGGTTTCTCAGCCTGAAATCTCTATTAACCAAAGCCCTTTCATTTCTGCGTATTAAAGGCTGGAGCTCTTCTGCGCTTGGATTCAATGGCTCACAACGGATCCCCGCCACTACTCACTCTTGGGCAACGTTAGCTTAAAGATGCAAAGGCATGAGAGACTCGCTGGCTTTGAGCTATCAATAAATCTTAAATGGAATGGGGGGGGGGGGTTATTAATAGGTGTCCTCTGCTCCCTTTCCTCCTTCTGTCTTCCTCCACACGTAACAGCCCATTACTGCAGCGCTCCACTTGCCTGAATACCTCGTTTGTCACCCCAGACTCCCCGCAGGACTATATAAACTACTGAAAAAGCTCTCCTTCTCTGCCGCATGGCTTCAGTCTCCTCTTGTCACACAAAATCTGGTTTTGTTTTGCATTTGCCTGCTTTACTCCTGCCCGTTTCATTATCAGTTTAACACCTTTTTGCTTGCATTCTCTAGTCTCCAGCCAAAGAAAAAAACCAAAAAAACTTTCCTACCCAGGAGCTGTCAGCTTGTTATTTGCCCATCTTTGTCTTCTCCCACAAACCCAAATTTTTCAGCTGCATATTGCAGAGGAGGCAGCTCACGCCAGTATTTTTTGCTTTCTTTCTCAATCTCCCCCAGCTGCTTCCCCCTCCAAATTATTTCTTCTTCAGACTCGCGGGGTCTCTGAAGTCTGCACTGACCTGCATAACTCCATGTGATGCTCCATCTGTTATTGACTTCTACGTGTTTACTTACTAAGGGAAAAAACTGAAAACGTGACTTCAAGATCTGGCCAGTGTCACTGTCATCCCTCAAAAATAAGGTCTGCCATGGATCGAGCTCTGATTTTGATCTCAAGCCTGCTCTGGTTCAGCCCCAGGGATGCTGGCTGAGTGAGGACCAAAGGCTTCCTGTGCAGTGCCTCATCTCGCTTGGGGCCACCTCAGCCCATGGAGAACCAAGGGTGCGAGCCAGGAATGCACAGCACCGATCTGGCGTGCACAGCCACCAGCAGTGAAGTTATGGCTCTTGAGCTCAGAGAGGTCCCCAGAGTACCTGTTCTGTACCCCCCGCTCCACTGTGGGGTGCAAAGCACATCCCAGCATGGGTATCATGGTGGTCACCCTCCCTAAAGGACAGCTACAGAGGAAGCAGCTCTCCAGAACAGACCATAACCCACTGGTTTGAGCTTGGACCAGCACATGTGAACTTGTTTTCATGGGAGTCAGACCTTGGTGTCTCAGCATAACCGGGACTCTGCATTCAGACACAGACAGGACTGAAGGTGTGTCCAGGTTTATATGTGCATCATTCCCTTTCTCTTTTTGTCTCCTGTATTGGGTTGAGCAGCATAGGGATGCGCTTTCTATCGGTATGTAGAAAGGGGTTGATAGCACACCAATGTTTTGGCTACTGCTGAGCAGTGCTTGAACAGCATCAAGGCTCTGTCTCCAATATTCCCCCCCCACCAGTGGGCTGGAAGGGGGCAAGATCTTGGGAGGAGACGTAGCCAAGACACCTGACCCAAACCAACCAAAGGGATATTCCATACCAT
>NW_009260479.1:1477728-1498743 GCF_000687185.1 Egretta garzetta | reverse complement strand
TTGAGAGGGGTGTGGTAGAGCGGCTTTGTGGCACCTGGCATCCAGCCAAGGTCAAACCACCACATCTCCATATAGGCACACATAGTGCCAACAGCTGGACCTCCAGTTCAAGTATATTTATACGTACGTGTGCCCGTGCATGGCCAGTGAGGTGTATTAAAAACAGTTTGTTTCAGAAATAGCCCCATTTTTCCTGGCGAAGGAGAACAGCTTCTCTTATTTTCTGTGCCACTTGTATTTTTGGGCTTAGCGAGGCAAAATGCCAAGGAGCGACAGCATGTTTACCTAAGAGCAGCTAGAAGAGCTGTGTAGCAATCAAGGTATTGAGTGGGTTGGGCTGAAAATAGATCGGCTTTGTAATAACTTTATTTTAATTTTTAGCAGGGGGCTGGATGGCCGTCAGCACCAGTAACAACCTCTTTGGGAATACATCCCCATCTTGCCCGAGCTAATGAGGTGCAATGCTTTTGTGCGGTGTGCCCGTGGTCTGCCTCGCTGACTCACTGTGCCATGGTAACCCCCAGTGGTGGGGACTCAATTGTCCTCTCCCACCCTTTGAGGTTTAACTTTCTAGGTCAACACTGAGGTGAAGAGACACGCGGAGGATCCCCCTGCACAAACGTTGCGCAAGGTGCAGGCTCCTTCCTCCACTCACTCCTGAGCCTTATCATGATATGGGATTCATTATTGGGTATGTGATCTTTCTTTCTGGGAAAACCTCTTCTGAAAAGGTGTTTGTGGCCTCATTGGGACATCACGGAGTCCTTCACCTCAACCTTTCTGGGGCAATTATTTTTGTTTAACCCCTTGAAGCTTTCCTGACCTCTCACTAAGAAGGACTCCGACCCTTTTCCAAGCTGATAAAGTTTTGCCTCTTCCTTTCTTCATGAGCAGACGTGCTCTGCCCTCTGCCAAGCCTAACCTACCCGTGTGATTACAAACTATTTGCCTGCGGCTTCGCATATCTCACTTTATACAATACCTTGTGCCAGCTCTCCTTTCTGGGCATGTCTACATAGCTATTTTGGCCCAGGGTCTAGGTCTGGCATGTCTCTTGGCATCCTGACAGTCACGACAGATTACAGAAGAAAATGTTCAGGCTCTTTCGGCGGCTCCAGGAAAGCTCTCACCCTGTGATAGGGGAACATGAGCTCAGCTCAGGCTCTGGCTTTGTAGGTGTGGGTATACGACAGGTCTAATCACAAGCCCTGGGCTCAGGTCCAGACAAAATGAACAACATCGTCATGTCTCTGTAGCACTTTGTTTGGAAGCGTTTCCGGTCCTTAATTGCTTTATTTTGTAGCAAATGGCTTAGGATGTTGCACGGCTAGGCTTTTTTCTTTGCAGTTTTCCAGCTGCAAACATCAGGGAGAGCCGGTCACTGTGTAGGGCTGGAGAAATTTGCCCACCAGATACAGCACTGTAAAACCAAGGGGTTTCCTCAAACTGCCAGCTGTGGAGCTTGTTCCTGACTTGGGTACCTACTGTTATCACGAAAACCACGGTTACTTCAGGACTTCGCATTTCCAGGGCTGCCAGACCCCTAGTTCGGTACTCTATCAGAAGAAGAAATAAAAGCACCATCTGATGTTTGAGCAGGGTCCTGCAGCTCCCCACCGCCTGCAGAGCACGCTGGGTCCATGACTATTCCAGATGACACTGCTCGCACCCCAGTGCCGCTGATGTTTAAGGCTTTATCAGACTCCATAGGAAGCGGTTTGAATGTGGTCCAAGCGATTACCTGAGGTTTTCCAGCCTCCTACATCACATCTGACACAACCCAGCTGAGGGTGTCAGGATTTGCTGGCTCCAGGTCTCCGCTGTGTCATACATCCCAGGTCCTCTGATGGCTGGGGTGGTATTTTAGCATGCTACAGGAGGCTTAGAAACCAAATTACTATTTGAACACAATGATACTGGCAGTTCTTGTAGATCTTGAAAATTGCCTTGCTATCCACATCAGTCCTTCCCAGCACAAACCTCATTGATTCCTGTAGCCACTGCTGCATGCCTACTGCTCTGAAAAAAACTTAGGGAGAAAAAAACCCAATCATCATCACTTTGGGGTTTAGAAGAGGAAATCTGAGTGAAAAATTAAAAATGCCAGACCTTCACAGTGCCACTATTTTTGTCCTGGGCTCATGATGCTGCACAGGTTCCCTGCTCTCCGGTAAAGCTGAATAGATTTCAGAACACACCAGCGGTATGAGGACCAGCAGCTTGCCGGTTGGCTTCTCCTCATGAGAGAAACCTGTGGGGGCCAGCCAGTCTGTGCCATCTCCCAAGTGAGCCCAGAGGGGCTGGGTCCTCAGCCTTCAGCAGCAGCGGGCTGCACTTTCACGGAAAAGAAGATAGCAATGGTTGACAGCTGGCTGAATATGAGCCAGCAGGGTGCCCAGGTGGCCAAGAAGGCCAATGGCATCCTGGCTTGTATCAGGAATGGTGTGGCCAGCAGGAGTAGGGAAGTGATCGTCCCCCTGTACTTGGTGCTGGTGAGGCCACACTTTGAATCCTGTGTTCAATTTTGGGCCCCTCACTACAAGAAAGATGTTGCATTGCTGGAACATGTCCAGAGGAGAGCCACAAAGCTGGGGAGGGGTCTGGAGCACAAGGCTTATGAGGAGCGGCTGAGGGAACTGGGGATGTTCAGCCTGGAGAGGAGGAGGCTGAGGGGAGACCTGATCACTCCCTACAACTGCCTGACAGGAGGGGGTAGCAAGGTGGGGGTCGGCCTCTTCTCCCTGGTAACGGACGATAGGATGAGGGGGAATGGTTTGAAGTTGTGCCAGGGCAGGTTTAGGCTAGACATTAGGAAAGATTTCTTCACAGAAAGGGTTGTCAGATTCTGGAATGGGCTGCCCAGGGAGGTGGTCGAGTCCCCATCCCTGGAGGTATTTAAAAGCCGAGGAGATGAGGTGCTTAGGGACATGGTTTAGTGGTGGGATGGCAGGGTTAGGGGAACGGTTGAACTTGATGATCTTAAAGGTCTTTTCCAACCTAAGTGATTCTATGATTCTATGTGACCTTCCAGCGTCAATCTGAAGGTCCTTCCTGCCCAGTGGAGAGGCAGTAATGGGACTTTTCTGTCCAGCAGCAACTCTAGACAGGGCTGTGTTTTCTCTCTCGCACCTTTGAAGTGAATGTGAATGGAAAAGTGAAGCTTGGTATGGTGACCAAGCATAGGTTTTCAGCTTGCGCCTGAATATTTGGGGGCTGTCTTTTAAGATGCTCCTTATACTGCTGGGTCACAGCCCAGGCACTGGGGATTGAGAATTACTGGTTTTCAGAAACTGAGGCAGAAGGTAAGGAGGCATGGCATTACTCCTGCATGAACTTGGTTAGTTACTGCGGATCAGCTGGTACTCCTCAATTTGTTAGGTCAGGTAATCTGACCTTAAATCTAAGCCCATAGACGCAACCACGGAAAGAGCACTTCCAGGAATAGGCTATTTATCCTGTAGCTGTGCATAGAATTACAGCAAGATAATAACCCTGGGACATGGTTTATTTCCCTCTGGTTGCTGTGCCTTTTGAGTGCTCAGAAGAAGGCTTTTTCTTTTCTTTTTCTTTTATCTTTTTAATTCTAGCATTGACATTCCCCTACTTGCTGACTCCAAAGGTTTCAGTGGAGAAAACTAATGAAACTGGAAATATATTAGTGCTGCCTTGGTGGTGAAGGTACCTGCCAACATCCCCAGCCCTGGTCTGTTCATAGCACCCAAATTTTACCTCCTGTCTCTGCAGATGGACTGCTGGGACTGACTGTTCATCATTACGGGCAAAAGTGTCACATACAGCACACTGACTACAAAAAATAGGTGCTGCTGCGGTACAGCGGCCTGACCGTAGAGATGCTTTATTTCAGCATGTGATGGGGACACTGAAGCAGTCCATCGCCAGGGGCTCTGGGGCTTGATTCTGCTCACAGCCAAGATCCCCAAAGGTGCTGACAGTCTGTTATCCCTGTCAGCGTCGTGACACTGAAAATCCCAGGTGCCCAATAAGCCCTGTATAAGCAAGCGCAGACATCAGCCCCACCAGCCAGCTCCTCACTTGTTTGCATTCAATGCACATTTAGAAGCAGGCAAAAAATAAAATACCGTGACTGGATAACACTCTCTTGAAGGCCACTTGTATTTCATAACACCTCAGCCTAATGCCACATTCAAAACTTGCCTACAAACCTGGGAAACTTATCTGCAGGGCTCCCGAAGCTCAAAGAAGAGCTCCAGTCAAGGGCCCTTTATTTCTTGGGTTTGCCAGGCTGGGCTTATGTAGTTAACATTGGGTTCATGTTATTGTTTCAGGAAAGAGTTTCAGCGAGGAAAACTGGTGGACACGGAAAGCAGTTTTGTGTCCTTCCACTAGGACCCAGGCAGGATGGTGCCATTTTCTCCTGGGCTCCTATATAAAAATACAAGAACTCCATTGCATCTTCTTGACCACAGAGACAGCCAAGAGGTGGCCACGCATCAAAAGAAGCATGGCCAGCAGGCCAAGGGAGGTGATGCTGCCTGTCTGCTCTGCTCTGGTGAGACCCCACTTGGAGTACAGTGTCCAGCTCTGGGGTCCCAAATATAAGAACGACATGGACCTGTTGGAGCAAGTCCAGAGAGGACTATAAAGATGATTCAAGGGATGGAGCCCCTCTCTGGTGAAGAAAGGCTGAGAGATTTGGGGTTGTTCAGCCTGGAGAAGAGAAGGCTCTGAGGAGACCTTACTTCAGCCTTCCAGTACTTCAAGGGGGCTTATAGGATAGATGCGGACAAACATTTTAGTAGGGCCTGTTGTGATAGGACAAGGGGTCAGGGGTTGAGGTTAGATTTAGACTAGATATAAGGAAGACATTTTTTACAATGAGGGTGGTGAGGCACTGGAAAAAGGTTGCCCAAAGAAGTGGTAGGTGGCCCATCCATGGAAACATTCAAGGTCAGGTTGGATGGGGCTCTGAGCAAGTTGAAGGTGTCCCTCCTCATTGCAGGGGGGTTGGACTAGATGACCTTTAAAGGTCCCTTCTAACCCAAACTATTCTATGATTCTATGACTCTCTCAGCTCTTAGGAGCCTGCAGAAGTGGCCTGATGCTGAGGGGTGCTGCCATGCCTCAGTGCACTTATACCCACTATACCTTTAAGTGCAATACTTGCAGATCTCTTGCACATGGCCTATTTTTGGCCTTTTCCTCTGTGACAGGCATCTGGCTACCCGCCAGGTTGCTCCTCTTGAGTGTCTCCAGCTGATGTTGGGGGGAAAGTGCCATAGCCCAGCTCTGCATCTCTCTTACGTGGATCCTGAAGCTTGGATAGGAAGACTTAGAAGAATATCTGGGGCCTGCTCTGATCTGCATTGTTCTTGTAGCTCAGCATCCTCCTCATTATGTCCCTATTTTATTTCCATCAGCTTATGTCAGCCTTACATGACCCTCACACCAGGAAAAGCTTTCTTCATAGCTCCTATATGGCCCATAGACTGTCCTATCAGGTCCACAGCAGGACAAAACGTTCACCACCTCCTCATCTGATTTATACCTCTCCAGGCAAATTAAAACAATGTATTTTACTCATGCTGACTTTCTAGCTGCCTCCACAGTGCCTACGTTGGTGTAGAAGCATGGAAAATTGGGGGTTTGCCATAGACTGTTACAGGTAACATACCCAAAGTATTCATCAGCACCTTGGGAGGGTGCTGGCTTTTTAACATGCCACCCAGTAGTCCCTGGCATTTTTGGCAGGAAATTGGGCTATTTCTCTGTGATCGGTTCTGGCCTCGTTTGATGATACCTTTGCTGTCATAGAAAGCTGAAGCCTACAAGGTTCATGAAAACAGGCAGCCAGGCGGAGAGGGGAGGGAGAGGGAAAGGGAGATTTGTTATTTTGGGGGCACAAGAACCCATCCAGGGATTCAACCTGAAGTCTTATATCCAGGGAGGACCGGGTGACTTATGGGATCACTCATGCCTCTAAACACCAGTCCTGTGGCTTCCCAAGGAGCAAGGGTGTCTGTTACCTACCCCAATATCTCCCCTGGTTGTACCATCTCAGGATGGTTTGAACTGGGGATAAGACCTGGAGAAGGGCCTCTCTGGCTTAAACCGAGTCCTCACCAGCATCCTTGTCCTGCATGGACAAGATAGCTGAGTCGTTAGGAGCCACTGGCAGTGATTTGAAGTCTGATGACTTCAACCGCTGGGAAATGACTGTGTGCACATTGCATAGGTGTTGCTGGGCTCATGAGCTTCTTCACAATCAGACCCCGTCCCTGGCACATCAGGCTTCAAGTTGTGTGTCCTGTTCTCATGTAGAGCAGCTCGTCTGTCCAGGCGAGAGCACGGTTAGATGCCAAGCCAGGCTGCAGGTACCAAGGGGACGGGAAAGAGCAGCCGTGAGCGAGCAGCAAGCGTTCAACCCAGACCATCTGCTGCTGTTGGATTAATCTCTAACCTGTGCCCTCAGCTGGCCAAGGGGAACTTGTTAGGCTGAATTTATGTCTCATGTTTCAGGTTACAGCCAGGCACGTTAAAATCTACCAGCACTGACTTTGGGTTAACTTAAAAAGCTGGGCTGTAGATTAGAGATGGAGAAGAAATCACAGCAGGAGTTGTGCACAGTCCCCAGCGTGGGGAGAAGGAGACATCCCCATGCTACCAACAGCTTGAGCATGGCTCCTGAGAAAAAGGGAAGGATGGAGAGCACCAAGGTGAAGGGGTGGCTGAAAAGAGGCTTGGACCCATGAGCAAGGGTGCTCTCCTCCTGCTCGGGGATCAAAAAAAATTGTGTGCTCTGAAGAAGCAAATTTGAACCAGTGTTTCTCCAGTCACCATTGTTTCTCGCTACCATTGTTTGTCTTGTTTTCTCTTGCAAACCATCCTCTGCCAGAGGAGAAGCAGTCCTGAAAACTTGGAAGTATTGTGGAGGAAGGAGGAGGATTTATTTTTTTTTTTAAATTCCCTTTTTAAAAATATGAAATTAAAAAGAAAAATCAGACATTTTCACTGCCAGGGAAAGGTACAGAGAGAAACAGAGGAGAAACAGCTGGAGAAAAGAAAAGCTTTCTCCTAGCTTCGTTGAATGCTGGAGCAGGAGCAGACGGATGAAAAGCACTAATAAGAAAAAGTAAGTTTGAGGAGTCGACTTGAAGGCTGGCTCATTGCTTATCTGATTCCTACCCAAACTGGGCTGGCTGGTTTCAGGGTAGTTTCAGGATAGTTTCAGGATAGTTTCAGGTAGCATCTGACCGAGTCTCCCAACTCATCCGCGTGTGCATTTTGGGTGTATTTGAGCTAAACCTGCCGGTCACTTAGAGTTTGCTTTTGCATACACGGAGGAGAGCTGGGCTGGTTTGGACTGTGTGTTACAAAGCCTCTTTCTAGGAAAAAAAGCTTTGCGCAACAGAAGGGAAAATAGGTCGTTGTCAAGGTTTAGGGCATTTGCAAAAGAAAGTAAACAAGTGGTGCTGCGTGGCTGGGTGAGATGGGAGGTCAGCTCCGCGCCGAGCAGGATCTGCCCCCTGCTCAAGGCAAGGCTGTACTTGCAGGAGGGTTTGGCTGGGAGGAAAGTCAGCCTCGTGTTTATGGCAGCGGGACTCGGGTCGTTACCCTGCCCTAATTCTCCGCGTGATCCCTGGCAAATCATTTAATCCCAGTGCCCTGTCTGGGCAGAGGGAGGAATCACCGCCCCGTGACACCCAAGGCTTTGGGTGCCAGGCTCTGTGGGGCACAGCCTGCACCTGGGCATGATGAACCCAGAGGAAATGGGGCCGTTGGCATTGCTGTGGAGCTGCTGGTAAGAGGGGGAGGCTAACGGGGACGGGAGGCCGGTGCTGGAGCGGTTGCACCAGGCACAGCCATGGCAGACCCAGAGCAGAGCCTGTCCCAGAGGGACTGCGATACAGAAAGAAGTAAAAACAAGGCAAAAAATAACAACCATCAACCAACCGCTAAAGCACCGCAAGTCCTTAAAAACACCCCCAGGCATTCGCCAAGCAAAATCCCAGGGGAGCTCGGCTGCCTCCTTGGGTAATACAGAACCACAGCAAGTTACCTTCCCACCAGCCCCCTTCCCAGGGTGTGGGGCTGGCGGGGGGGGAGGCTGGGGCACGCACCCGTGCATCGCCTGGTGCAAGAGGCAATGGCGCCGGCCCGCGAGTACATCTTGTTTGTGTTTTTCTGTGGAGCACACTCCCAGCGGGTTATGTCAGAGGTGAGGAATGCAGGGCCACCCTGTGTCATGAGATCAGACTTACATTTTTAGGCTGAACGCTTACCGTATTTGCTGGGAAGCAGCACGCAGGCGGCACGCGGGGCCCCGGAGGGGTGGGAGATACCCCTTTGCTTCCATCCCTCTTTTCCAGCCCTCGCTCCAGCGGAGCCGGGTGGAGCGGATGGGGCCCGTCTGCTGGAACAAGCTGGCTCTCTGTTCCTCGCAAGGAGCAAGAAAGGAAACGCAGTGAATTAACGCGAATGAAAAGGCAGCAGTGAAAGGCAGCCCGGGCGCCATGCCAAGCGCTCGGAAAACGCTCGCGGAGAGAGGTGGTGGCGAGCTGCTCTCTGCCGCCGCTGAAGGCATCCGCACCCTGGATTGCCCCACGGGGGAAACTCATCCAAGCACTGGTACCCGCAAAATATCCCTCTCCCAGGGGCTGAAAGCACAAAGAGAGGCTCGAGGACCATCAGAGAGGCTGGGAAAGCTGGTCTGGGAGCTCTTGACATGAAGGACACGCACAGGGGCTGACCCAAAGCACCACACAGATCGGTGACTTTCCCCCAGTTTTGTTGCTGGGACCCGACCCTTACATCCAACCTTTCTAAAATCTCTTGACTGCTCTGCAGGAGCCCTTCTGCTCGAGGAAAGCTGTGCAGAATAGCCCTGCTGATGTCTTGCAGAGTCTCTGCACTGCCTGTTCCCTGGTTTTCCCACTTAAGGCTCGGAGGCTCCTTTGCAGCTCTGCTTCCCACCTCGGGCAGAAAGAGGGGAGCCGCTTTGATCCCGGTGCCCCCGCACAGAAAACCCACTGAGGCGGGGTCGGACCCTGGCACAAGGAGAGTCCCCCCCTTTCTGCTCTGGCGTGGATTTTGTTTTCCCTTTTTTTTTCCCCCCCGCCCTCTTTTCCTGAAATAGCTGCAGTAGTAGGTATCCCGAGATCGCAAAGCTGAAAAGCAAAGAGAAATGTTTCCACGGATCATGTCCAAACTGAATGCCACTGTTTGTTGTTTTTTGGGGTTTTTTTTCGTTCTGTTTTGCCTTATGGAGGGTTTTGACATGGTGGTGTTTTGTTCTGTGTCAGAAGGAAAACAAACCCTGAAATACCAAATTCTTTCACACAATGGACTTTCCTTTCTCTAAACATCCCTGTGAGATGGGCCTCTTGCAGCTCTCTCCTCTTCCCAGAAGAAGAGAACAAATACTAGGAAATCTGGAGGGATGAACTGCACGGAGCTGGCTGTAGTGGAGGAGTGCGCACCAGCCCCATGTTACTCAGCATCTCCACTGCTGGCTGGTCCTCACCCGGACGGGGCAGGTGAACCTCCAGCGAGCACTGAGGTGGTGACGGGACAATTTCAGGTCCTCATCTATTATCCTGGGCCCTCTGTCATCTACTGCAACCCTGTTTTGCCATGTCATCTCCATGTGCAGTCCCAGACTCCTTTGTTCACTCTACCATAATCCCAAGAGCCTCTCTGGGAAATTCCTCCTTTCGTGGCCAATCCTGTTTTTTGGGTTCTCTCTAGGCTTCTGGCCATTTGGAGGCACCATAGAGCATCCTGTGGAGGTGAGAGAGGTGACCATCAGGGACAGGAGGGACTAGCAGAGAGCAGGAGCTCCCAGGGGACCTTCAGACCCAGCACCCTTCCCTGGGCAAAGGGGTGGAGGTCCCACCAAAACGTGAAGACTATATGTTGACAGCTAGGGCTGGTTGCTGGCTCATAAAAATAAGGAGAAAGAGGCTATCACGTGGGATCCTTGGGAAAATGAGGATTTTTTCATGGTTTAGAATGTTACCTTCACTTTTCTTCCCAGTCTGTCTGCCTTCCCTTTCATAAAGTTTTGCTTTGATATAATTTTCTGTTTTATCATTGGGGTGGAGGAAGTAGAAGTCACAGGACAATCTGAGATTGGGTTTCATTGTCCCTGGATTTGGAGGAGAAGGAAAAGGGGGCTTGAGGCAGCATTTAGCAACAGCCCTGGACACTGACAGACAAGACCCGGAGAGGGGGTTGCAGGTCCACCTTGGCTAATCCAGAAGACTTCTGCACTATAAATGACATGAAGAAAGGATCTTGGCTTTCATTAAATCTGTCAGATGCCTGGCATGCTTTGAGGAACAGAAATCATCATTAGCAATGATTATATATCTTTAGGCTTGATATAAGTTAAGTTCACCTGCAGTGAACTCATTCACTTTTGTTACGGTCCTTCAATTTGGGGGAAATACACTGACACTGCTTAGCAACCTTTAATCATTTTGGCAGGGAACAATAACCTGGGAAGGCCAAAACTCTGCCCCAGATGGTTACTTGATCTCCCAAATAATAAGTTATCCGGCCTTGCCATTTGATTGTAATCAGCAGTATTTTCCGAGCTGCAATTGAGCGTCCTGAAATCATAGAATATCTCAAGTTGGGAGGGACCCATAAGGATCCTTGAGCCCAACTCCTTGCTCCTTGCAGGACTACTACAAATGTGTATTGCTCGACTTTAATGTTGGATTCTTGCTCATTCTGCAGCGTGGCAGTGCACGGCACTATCTCAGGCAGATCCAAGAATATAAGGCAGTAATATCTCCGTCTGGCCCAGGCAGGCCATTGCTGGTTTGACTCGGCGCTGCTGAGCAGTGGGATGTGCTGTCCCTGCCAAAGCAGATACTGTAGGTTCTTTATTTCCTAATTGTCACTTTTTCTATGACTGCTTCAAACAGAAACAAGGAGCACGGAAAGAACAGTGCTTCCCCTGTCAGGGATGGGACGGAAAAGACAGAAAAAAAGACTAAAGGAAGAATGTGGTGAAAGGCACCACCACATCCAGGGGCCTGACTCTGATCTCTCTTGAAGCAGTGTAAACAAGCAGGTTACAAAACCTAGGAGGTCTGATGCTGATGCTGGCACCAGAAGAACAAGGAAAATGTATTTTAGAGCAATTACGCTGTAGAATACACGTGAGATTTTCAAAGCGCCTGAAGCCATCATCATCAGGCAGTGCAGTAATTTGAGTTTTAGGGCCAGATCTACACACTAGGGCCACAGATCTTTAACTCGATATAAAGTGACTTTGTTGTATTGTTTGGGAAGATTTTCTATGGTTTGAAAGATGTGCAACCACAAGGTCTCTCTGCTGCTCTGCTAACCTCTCCACTAGGACACCCTGCAGTTAGCCCAGACTCATCTCCCCCAAGCCGTCCACCTATCTTTCTGCTCTCTCTATTCCAAATCTCTAGATAACTCTGGCATCCCCTGAAAAGTGGTTTGGGTTTGCCCTTTTCTGCTGGATGCTCACCCAACCTTTCCTGACTTTCCTGCCAGCTGTTCTCCTGGTACCAAGCCCCCTGAACCAGAAGGCAGGGACGGGGGCAGAACAAAGCTCCCATAACCTAAGAGGAAATGGTTAGTGACCTGCTTGGCCAATTAGACATACACAGGTCTGTGGGGCTGGACGGGGTGCACCCAAGGGTATTGAGGGAGCTGGCGGAGGTGCTCACCAAGCCCCATCTATCAGCAGTCCTGGATGACTGGGAAAGTTCCACGTGACTGGAGGTTGGCAAATGTGATGCCCATCTACAAGAAGGGCTGGAGAGAGGATCTGGGGAACTACAGGCCTGTCAGTCTACCCACAGTGCTGAGGAAGGTCATGGAGCAGGTCATCTTGAGTGCCATCACACAGCACATCCAGGACAACCAGAAGATCAGGCCCAGTCAACATGGGTTTATGAAAGGCAGATCCTGCTTGACTAAGCTGATCTCCTTCTATAACAGCATGACTCACTTAGTGGATGAAGGAAAGGCTGTGGGTGTAGTGTACTTGGACTTCAGTGAAGCCTTTGACACTGTTTCCTACAGCATTCTGCTGGAGAAACTGGCTGCCCGTGGCCTGGACAGGCATACTCTTTGCTGAGTAAAAAACTGGCTGGATGGTTGAGCCCAAAGGGTGGTGGTGAATGGAGTAAATCCAGTTGGCAACCGGTCACAAGTAATGTTCCCCAGGGCTCAGTATTGGGCCCAGTTCTGTTTAACATCTTTATCAACAACCTGGAGGAGGGGATCGAGTGCACCCTCAGCAACTTTGCAGATGACACTAAGCTGGGTGGAAGTGTTGATCTGCATGAGGGTAGGAAGGTTCTGCAGAGGGACCTGGCCAGGCTGGATCGATGGGCCAAGGCCAATCGTATGAGGTTCAACAAGGCCAAGGGCCGGGTCCTGCACTGGGGTCACAACAACCCCATGCAACACTACAGGCATGGGGAAGAGTGGCTGGAAAGCTGCCTGGTGGAAAAGGAGCTGGGGGTGTTGGTTGACAGTCGGCTGAATATGAGCCAGCAGTGTGCCCAGGTGGCCAAGAGGGCCAACAACATCCTCTGGGGAGTGTCTGGGGGAGCTGGGGGTGTTCAGCCCAGAGAAGAGGAGGCTGAGGGAAGCCCTTATCAGTCCCTACAACTGACAGGAGGTTGTAGTGAGGGGGGTGTTGGTCTCTGCTCCCAGGGAACGGGCGATGGGATGAGGGGAAACAGCCTCAAGTTGTGCCAGGGGAGGCTTCGATTGGACATTAGGAAAAATTTATTCACAGAAAGGGTTATGAGGCACTGGAATGGGCTGCCCAGGGAAGTGGTGGAGTCCGCATCCCTGGAGGTATTTAAAAGTCAGGCAGACAAGGTGCTTGGGGACATGGCTTAGTAGTGGACATGTACAGTTGGACTCGATGATCTTAAAGGTCTTTCCAAACAAAAAGATTCTGTGACTTACTGTCATATTCCCCCCACTTTTTGTAACCACCAGCCATGATAAAGCTCTCTGCTCATATTCAGGATAGGACTGCCCTTGCCTGTGTTCCTTCATATGGAAACTCACTGGAAGAGCATCCCGCGTACTTGAACTCTTGAGCAACTGAACTCACCTACACAAAGAAAAATGAGGTAGAGCTGGTAAGCCTGAGTGAGAAGCCCAGGCCGGTCCCTGTGGAGCAATAGGATAGGACTTGCAGGGACATCTTGTTCCTTGATGTTCTCCAGATTCCCATTAGGGGAGAGACAGCTGGCCACCTCTCCACTCGTCACTAGTGCAGGCTAGGAACATGGGGCTGCTGCTCCACCTCTACCCATGTCTCCAGGGTAAACCTAGAGACTTGGAGGAGCACATAGTCACGACTGATTTGTCTGAAGGCCAAGGACACTGGGATATATGCTGGCACCAGTGGGGTGCCCTGTCAAGAGGTCTCTTGATCATTATGTTAAGCTAGATCTATTGCTCCAGAATATGGCCAGGGATTCCCTGGGACATCACTTTATTCAGGGGCTGCAGGTATCCCACAGTCCCATGAGCAAGCGGATTGTCGTGCCTCATGATCCATTCTTCCTGGTTCCCATGGAGCAGCAAGAGAGCCACAGAAGCCCTTAGTGGTTTTGCTCCTCCTCAGCTATGGTTCCTTCCTCCAGTCCTTCTTGTTCTTATATTCTGCAGGGCAAACCAAAAAAGATCACAGTACAGAAGCAACAATCAATATAATGGCCCATTTTCCTTTACGCTAGCCAAGCACACACTCCATTGCTGTCCTACAGCTACGCAGGAGGAATGAGAAGACATCTGGGAGATGCTCAAGGGTGCTACCGTACTGCTGCACAAGCCACTCCAGAAAGGGGCATAGGAAGGGTTTCAGGCAGCAACAGCATGGCGATTTAATCAACTTCAGCAGGCCTTTTGCCAGGCATATCCTGTCCAGCTTGTGTTGAACTGACTGGCAATGAGGAGAGCCAATGGCAGCCAACTACAGATGACCATGACTAGCTTCGTTTCAGTGCTCAGTAGCTGATTCATGCTGTGGTCTTCTGCCCTACCCAATCTAGAGTGAGTTCAGCATGTCTCCCTGAGCTTCACTTGCCTGCTTTCAAGGTTCTCCCTCCTCCAGAGATCTTCCCACATTCATGGCCCAACCCTCTGCCACCAGTCCTCTCCGGTCTCCTGGACTGGACACCATGCAAGGCAGGAGCCAGCAGCTTGCTGGCTTTGATCCATCATCATCTAGGAAAAATGCTGGCTGATCCTGCTGGCTCTGCTTCCTCTTGCACCATCTGCTGTTCATGATAGCCATCCCCAGCACAAAAAAGACTCGGTGTTTACCTCCACCATCCTGTCTCATGGGGAAAGACCACTTCTAGGGTCACCGTTCCTAAACAGCACTGCTGAAGATGGCATCTGGGAGGTGGAGCTGTGGAAATGGTGCTGTGCTGTGCCCTGGCAATGCAATGGCATCCTGTCTCGTTGCTTTTTCCACAGCTTTTGCTAAGGCTCAGAAACATCACCTTATCCTCAGAGCAATGCCCTCCACAAACCTCTCCACCATACAACAGCCCCCACGTGTCCCGGTGTGCCGGGGAATGTGGCAGTGCTGGCTGCGATGGCCAGTAGGACAGACAGACTGCCAGTCGCCATGAACACTGCATGACGTGCTATGGATTTGGCAAAAAAGCATGGCCACAGGACCATGGGAACATGTATCCCACCAGCTTTGTACCACCAGGAAATGCTCAAGTTTGGTCTCACTGACTTACCTGTCCATGGTGTGAGTGAAGAATCAAAACCTTATGGTTTCCCAGGGGACTCAGGCTCCTGAAGGATGTCAGCATTTGTGGTCCCTTTCCTTAAATAACCCCAAAGTGGAGCCAAATGGGTTTTCTCTCCAACAGATGGGCTGCTGACAGGTGCTGTTGGAGGCTGAGAGATGGGAGGATCAAAGAAGATGCCCTGATGTGGTCTATCACTAGCTTGAAGAGAGAAGAGCAGGTGAGATCTGTTTTCCTTGTTCTGCCAGGCTATTCAGATGCTCTAGCAGTACAGTAACACAACCATTAATTAATTTTTCCTCTGTATTCTGGTGGGTCAGGATTATTAGCTTGTCTTAAAGACAGGAGAGTGGGTTATGTCTTAAAGATGGGAGGCTGGGGTATGTCCTTTGGGATGACAAGGATCTGGTTATGTAGCACAGGTCCCAGAAGAAGCAGGGTTGTGTCAGAATGGCATTCTGTACAATAACAGAAAACAAAAGCTTTTCTTTCTCCCTAAATAAATCAGTTCTGTGTTTCCTTTGTGGTTCACTTTTAAAGGCTTGCTGAATTTCAAGGAGGATGTGGTCACACTCATTGGAAACCCCAGATGCTACAATTTATAAACACAAATCTGCATTAAACTCACATTTTTGATGAGTTAAATCTCATGTGCTTTCAGTCTATTTTTCTTGCAGGGTGATGGCAGGCTGTTATAGTTTTCATGTCCCTTGGAGAGCATTTGCCCAATACCTCTCATATCTCCTCCTGGATTTCTTTGACAGGATCCAGTCTTTTGTTATTTACTGATGTCACTGTAGCCTAGGAGAGAAATCAACACAGTCATGAATTATGGGCTCTGCTGGTAGGACATTTCACTCTGACTTTAGTGTGAACAAACTCCAGATAATTAAGGATGAGTTCAAGCTACAACACTTCTGGCTTCTGAATTGCCCTAAGTGGTGAGGATTGTCTGGATTGGGTTGGGTACTTTCACATGGGTCCGTAGGAATGATCCTTCAGCAAACATGGCTCTGCGTGTAGGTCTCAGTTTTGAAGAAGCCTAAGATGACAGCAATGCAGCTCTATCTCCACTCAGGAAACTTCCACCAGACTTTATGAAAAAGTCTCAGAATCTCTAGGATGAAAACATCATGTGTTGTTGCGTGGCTGTTCTTCAGCTTTCGGCATGGCATTCTCCAACTGGTCCTTCACCTGCAGGACATTTCCATCCCACCTACCACCTTCTGCTGCTGAGCACCTGAGGGAGAAGGAAAGCAGCATCCTGCCCCATGGGTGGGTGTTTCTGAGATGGGAAAGGCTTGAGGGCACTGACTGCCAGGACATAACCTGTGCTGCCTCTGCAAAGGTTACCCCCAGCACTCTTATTTATTTGCTTCAATACTCCAAATGTTACCTTCAATTAAAAAAAAAAAAAGAAATAAAAAAGAGGCCAGAGTCTTGCTTTCTCCTTGAACAACAAAACTCCTTGACTTCAGAGCAAAAGCAAACTGAAGTCACTTAGTTTCAAAATCACTTCAGAAGATGATGTACAGTGCTGTGGTACAATAGCGATGAGGAGGGTGTCCCCAAGCACACAGCCACCTTAGGGCACGACTAGAGGAGTAACAGACTTTTCCACCTGAACGCTCCATTTACTATAAATAGCCACCATTTTTAATCACAACTTACTGCCCGCTGGAGGCCCTGCAGTAATGGCATTGTCATCTGCAAGCGCTGGAGCCTGGGAAGGAGAAGAGGGTAGGATGGGTTTTGTTATTTGATCGGCTTTTTCATGAGGGCTACCTTCAGATCTACCCATGTGCACAAAGCACGGCAGTTTGGAAAGTCTGAGCAGTCTTTGGCAAGGTCCTCTTCGTACACCCAGACTACAGCACCGCACACGCTCCTTAAGATAGTCAAGATATAGGTGAATGCACTCTTGCCTACCCTTGGAGTTTATAGCTCTTACTGTTGGTTAAAAATCTGAGAGAATCTGAGGTCATTGGGTCTGGAGGATGCCTCAGGTTGGGGGTTGGAGATTTAGCTCACGATTTTTAACTCCTTGACATCACACGGGCAAACGCTTGTTTTGCCGTCTGATGAACCCCATGGCTTCCAGCCAAGCATCTGTCCCAGAGAGTCAAGCCCATTACTGTGTGACTCACAAGGTAAAATCAACAACAACAACAAAAAGCCTTGTAAACACAGCCTGACGCAATTGCCCTGTAAAATGCCACAATGGCACAATCAGATATGGAGCAGTAGTTTTACCACCTGGGAGGAAAGGAGCCATGGATCCTCTTTGGATATGAAATTAAACCAGTGCTTATTTCTAGCAGATTCAGGTTAGATTTGGAGCTTATCTGCCAATTTAGGGCTTCCCTGCTGCCCCACAGGAGCTTCTCTGCTAGATCAGGTTGGGTCCATTTAGGGAGCAAAGGGTTTGCATTGCCCCAGGAGAGTCGCTGTGAGGAGCAGGACAGTGAAGGTGGGAGCTCATCCCAGCCATTGTTGAGAAATTGCTTGTTGGGTTGACAAGATAAGGGGCTTTCTTCATGATGGGTGGGACAAGGAAGTCATCAAGAAGCTAAAAAGGGAGCAAGAACAAAATGAATACTTGAGGAAAAAACAATTTCAGCATCTGGCAAAATACTTTCTCTTTATAGCCTTCTGTGGGGTAATGGTTATTCACCACCTGAATTGTGCTGGTGGCTGTGACTCCTCTCCAGATGTACATACGAAGCGCTGCTGAACTGCATGTGTGATGGCCTGGATGGGACAACTCAGCCCCTGGGGAAGTGTTTAGTGTCTGGTGGCTTTGGTGAGACCTATATGAAAGTCACTCGTGGTGGAGAGAAGCACGTTGGATCCCAGATGGTTCATGTTTTACGTGTAGTCGTAAAAAATCAAACGATCATTTAGCATGCACTCGGCGGATGGAGTAAAGGGGTTTTTTTAAGCCAGAACTGTAATAGGTCGTGGCCAGTCACTAATCTCTAGCTCCCACGGTCAGAGGTCCCTTCTGATGCACAGGGGGACTCTCCCACACCGAACACCATGTGGCCTGGAAATCTCTGTGGTCTCGGAGTTCCCCCCAGGCTCTGGACCCATGCACAGGGGTGAAGGCACTGATTGCTGTTCAATATCCTGTCCCACCAGAGACTGGATGGAAAATATTGATTTCCTTTAAGAGCTCAGGAGAGGAGGCGGATTCACAAATGCAGTTGTCTCTTTGTTCACAAAAGTGAGAGCAAGGACGATTGGGACTCAAGCTTTCCAGGTAGGCTTTGGTCCCAGGTGGACTGGCCACTGGATCTGACATCGCACCACCCATCTGGGGCCTTGCACTTTTTGTGGGCTAGTATCTCCTTGGATGCAAAGGGAATACAAAGACAACCCCCCTCCCATGCCATGTTGAAGGCTCCAGTTATGAAGCAGCAGGACAACACTGACGTAAGTCTCCATAACATGCAAGATCTTGGTCTTCTACACCAAACCACAGTGCAGACCCCTGTCTCCTCTGTCGGCCACCATAGAGCCAGCAAACGTTAAGTAAGCTGCTGTCTGCAGCAAGCTGGCCTGTATTAATCCTGGCAGCCCCAAGGTGACATCTCTTCTTGCTCCTTCTGCAAAAAGCCACATCCTCTCTGGGGGATGTTTTCAAGCCAAGGTGCCCTTTCAGACCTGAGCTTTGAGGCTAGGAACAAGCCACCTAGGATCAGATGTAGAGGCAGAAGAAAACATGACTAAGGAGGCATGAGGTGTTCAACCTGGCGACAGCAATAATCGGCTCAGATTTGTTCGGCTCGTGTATATGCACCAGGGCTGTCGGGAAGTGGGACGTAAAAGCATCATCACCAGTGCTGAGGTGCCACCATTTTCTGGGTGCTGCACGTGGGTGCGGTTACTGGCTGCTGAGGGAGGTTATTGATCTTTCCCCTGTGATTGCCTCGAGCGTCGGAGCAGCGAAACGCTTGTGCTGCAGCCCCCCACGCTCAAACCAGCGGTGCCCGGAAGGGAAGTCCAAAGAAACGGCTCCTCGGAGTGCTTGAAGGACAGAGGGTCCTCTCCAGGAGTGTCTCAGCCGCTTTGCAATTTGGGAACCTCGAGGTCGAAAGCCCCTCTGCGGCACACACCTGAACGGGCACTTCATCTTCTCTGGCTGAAGGAATTTGTCTTAACTAAAGTGTTTCAATTAAAAGTCAAGACTGAATCACTGCAAAGTGCCGGAGACAAGAGTCATTAATACTGGAATGCAAGTTTTAAATTATTTTTAATACGCTCTGCAAGGCATCCATAAAAGGCCCTTACTCAATATGCATTTCAATTCCCCGCATCAGGGTTTGCAGAATTTAAATTCATGGCAGAGGAAGGGTTGGGAAACCAGCCTGAATTTCTATCAGAGCTCTGGCACAGCCAAACCTGGGAGACCGCCTGGGTCCAAGCTGTTGGGTGGGTGTGACCAAATGGATGAGACTTTTTTGGTGGCCTGTGCCAAAATGAACTGGTGGTCCCACTCCCTGTAGAACGGGTGTTGGGGCACATCATTGACATGGGGGCAAGCCTTGGAGTCCCTGAAGGTGGCAGCAACTGGGATATTGCTTGGCCATCTCAGCCAGTATGAAATATTCACGGGTGCTATTGGCAATTTAAGCATCACCCGACCATCTCCTGGTGAGAAGAGCAGATAGGCTGAGGATGGGCCGAGCTGCAGCCCTTAGCTCTCAGGGCTGCGGGTGCTCATGCTTGGGGCCCTCAGATCTTCACATACAGCATTCACGAGCCCTCACGGCATAGACCGTAGGTTTGATAACTCTCTCCCTGCATAGGGGCAGGGCTGGTTTTTTGGCTGATGTGCAGCAAAGCAAGCTGATACTCCTGCCTGCCTCTGCTGGCAGCAAGAGGAGGAGATCCATCAGCTCGCAGCAGGAGCACGGAGTGGTGCGAGCTTTCTCAAGAAGGGATGAAGGGACCCGTCCAAGAAGGCACTTGCGGGAGTGCAGGGGGCTAGGCAGTTTGAAGCTTAAGCATTTGGCTGGCTCAGGGCCAGGGGTGCAGAAAAAAAAAAAAAATTCCAGCAAGGAGAAACCTCTAGGAAGAACCAAACCCTAGAGGAAGCTCAGGGTGAGGTTTGTGCTTCCTATTTCAGTCTTAAAAAAGCCCTCTCTCAGGAGGGGGTGGGTTTCAGTAACACCCAGATAGCCCAATTCTTTGTGCCCAGAACGGGGGTGACAAAAGTAAAGCACGTGGAAGCCCCACCATGCAGATGCACCGTCAGAGCATCCTTCCCTGCAGTCAGCATGCCGGGGCCCAGGGGCAGAGCAGCGTCACGCTTTGAAAGGTTCAGAGGAGGAGGGATGCACGGAAAGGAGCAGAGATGGTTGTTGCAGCTAACTTTACACCCCGAGATGAAAACAAGGCCTGGGGACAGATTTATACCGCGGTTTTTTGTGTGCTCTGTGCCATGGGTTTGGATGGGGCCAGATATTTCTCTCCCCAGACAGCCCTCAAGCATGGCTTGGGGGAAAGCAGGAGCTGGGGGCTGTACCCCAGAAGCAGGCTGGATGCAGCCACCCTGTTTTGGAGGCTAAAAAAATGCAGCCCTGTGGAGGAAAGCCAGGTTCAACCACTTATGCACATGCCCCCAGGCCCTGCTGAGTTTACTGCCAGCCTAAAAATCCCCTGGTGCTGGGAAATCATCCTGAACCTTGAGTGCACATCGCTGCGGCTCAGCTTGCATTCGCAGGGATGCATCTGATTTTGCTACCTTGATGCTTGAAATGAGCTAGGGAAAAGCAGGGAGCCTTTTGGGGAGGGAGGTGGAAAAAAAAAGAAAAAAAGAAAAAGAAAAATAAAAAGGAACCAAAACCGGGGGCGGGAGGGAGGGAAAAAGGAGGATTCCTGAACCTTGAGTGCACATCGCTGCGGCTCAGCTTGCATTCGCAGGGATGCATCTGATTTTGCTACCTTGATGCTTGAAATGAGCTAGGGAAAAGCAGGGAGCCTTTTGGGGAGGGAGGTGGAAAAAAAAAGAAAAAAAGAAAAAGAAAAATAAAAAGGAACCAAAACCGGGGGCGGGAGGGAGGGAAAAAGGAGGATTTTTTTTCTCCGGGAAAGGCAGGCCAGAGGTGCTGGAGCCTGGGACCGTCCTCGCCGTCCCCCCGCATGGCAGAAGGCCCCTTGGCTCGGGCCCAGGCGCCCCTCGGGTTTGCAGAGCACCCCGGCACGGAAACCCGGCCCGGGCTGCGGCTCCCGAGAAGGCAGCGGGGAC
>NW_009260479.1:1473110-1476491 GCF_000687185.1 Egretta garzetta | reverse complement strand
GCCAGTGGCTGGAGCAGGGCTCTCCCCTCCTCTCCATCGCTTCCCATCTCCTGCAGCCTCCCTCCTGACTCCCATTTTGTGGCCTCGCCGCTCCCACCCCACCACCGGCCCCGATGGGAACCAGAGGGGAGGAGCAGGGGGGGGACACAGCCACGTTTCTGTCCTCCCTTCGGTGACCCCGTATTGCCCTAAGAACCCCCCCAGATCTTTCAGGGGTGCTGATACTTCTCTGTTTCTGCACCCAAAAGTTTGCAGGCTGAAGGTGTGTTTGTGGGATGCCTGAACCCCCTCTTCCTTTGCCTCTTCCTGCAAATTCCCTCATGCAATAAATCCCCCCTGTTGTGCTGGGGGCTCCCCTGTCTCATGGGGGTGACATGTCCCATTTTATCCCCGTGGCATAGCCTCATACCCAGGGAAGGAGATGGGGATGGCTTTGCAAAGGCCACCCCAGAAGAGGACGGAGTAACGCGCTCCCTACAATCCTGTCCTGCCCCACAGCCCTGCAGGGTCCTTTCGGGAGGGGCTGCAGAGCAGAGACCCAACATGGGCATCCTCACACTGCCCCCCCCACCCCCCCCCCAGGTGCTTATCAAATGCAAAGAGGCACAGAGCTGGGATCGGGTTTAAAAGGAAGGGAAAAGCTGGGCTCTGGACAGTCATGAGATGTTAACCAGTGGTGAGGGTCTGCCCAAGAGTGCTGGTGGCTCACCCATCCACAGAGGTGTCAAAAATGAAGCCAGAGCTGGGTCCTTTTAGCGAACCAGCAGGAGGCACAGGGCTCTCTGCAGCATCAGATCAACAGAGAACCTCTGCGCTGGCGGGGGTCTGAGCAGTTTGGCAGAATCTCGGGACCCAAGGGCATGGGGGAGATGGTATGGGCACATACTGGGTCCGTGCCCTGGTCCACAGACCCTCTGGTGGCAGTGGATGCATGAAGCCCTTCCATGCAGCTCTGTGCTGATAGAAAGCTTTACTTTTAGCTCCGATACCAGCTTCTTGATAATTCCCAGAAATGTGTGGCCCTTCCCATAGAAATCGGCTGGGAGCCGGGGAGCTGGGGTCCAGCTGACTGGGGGTGTGACCCAGTTCAGTTTGCTCACGGTCTCTCGTTTTGCAGCTACGATTTGGTGCAAAACGCTGCCTAATTTTGCTCCCTTCCTGCACAACCTAGCAAGGATCCAGCACTGGGCCTTGGGTCTGAGCACCCTAAATCACGCTGTCAGTCTTCAGCAGTACCATTGCAAAAGTGCACTCTCAGTAAGTTTGCAGATGACACCAAACTGCGTGGGAGTGATGATCTGCTGCTGGAGGGGAGGATGGCTCTGCAGAGGGACCTGGCCAGGCTGGATCGATGGGCCAAGGCCAACTGTATGAGGTTCAACAAGGCCAAGGGCCGGGTCCTGCACTTGGGTCACAACAACCCCATGCAGCGCTACAGGCGTGGGGAAGAGTGGCTGGAAAGCTGCCTGGTGGAAAAGGACCTGGGGGTACTGGTTGACAGCCGGCTGAATATGAGCCAGCAGTGTGCCCAGGTGGCCAAGAGAGCCAACAACATCCTGGCTTGTATCAGGAATGGCGTGGCCAGCAGGAGCAGGGCAGTGACTGTGAGGCCGCCCCTCAAATGCTGGGGTCAGGGTTGGGCCCCACACTACAGGACAGACATTGCGTTGCTGGAACATGTCCAGAGAAGGGCAATGGAGCTGGGGAGGGGTTTGGAGCCCAAGGCTGATGAGGAGAGGTCGAGGGACCTGGGGTTGTTCAGCCTGGAGCGGAGGAGGCTGAGGGGAGACCGGCCTCAAGTTGTGCCAGGGCAGGTTTAGGTTGGACATTGGGAAAAATATCTTCCCTGAAAGGGTTGTCAAACACTGGAAGGGGCTGCCGAGGGAAGGGTTCAAGTCCCCACCCCTGGGGGTATTTAAAAGCCGGGCAGACGAGGTGCTTAGGGCCAGGGTTTAGTGGTGACATGGCAGGGTTAGGGGAACGGTTGGGCTTGGTGATCTTAAAGGGCTTTTCCAACCTGAACGATTCTGTGATTCCACAGTGCTGCCACGGGGACCAAGCCTGCTCTGCTGTGGAGAAGGGGAGGAAATCTTCTAGGAGGGGAAAAAAAAAAGCATTTTGGAGAAACGCTGCTACCTGGTCCTTCAGGTTCAGCACAGGAGAACCGAGCAGCTCCCGGTCACTGGGGTTTCCCCGTCTCCCTGGGTCCTGCCCATGGTTCTTTCGCAGTCCCAGCTGGTTTGCCCTCTCCGGATTCTTCCGCACAATCCAGTTTCTTCTGGGGCTGATTCCCCAATCTTCACATCTGAGATCGCCACGACAAGCTAGAATGGGGCTGCAGAGCCCTTACGCTCTTATCAGTGTGTGCATTAATTGAAAAGCTAATCAGGAATAGAGAAAAGCTCAGCGTTAACCTCGCGCTGGAGCGGTTTCCAAGTAGGTACGCCAGCGAAATAAAAACAGCAATTTGCAGCTAAATAAAAATAACAATTAAGCATTTGAAATACAAATATACCATTCAGAACCAGCAGATAAATATTCAGGCGCGTTCATTACGAGGCTGAGGCTGTCTCTCAAATAAACAGACAGGTACAAAACAGCAGCCTGAATATTCCAATTACACCAAACGTGACATCGGTGCCGGCCCCAGGCGGCGGGAGGAGGGCGAGGGGGAGATGAGGAGGAGGATGGGAGCAGTGGGGAAAGCGTGGTTTGTTGGTTTTGGGGTTTTTTTTAAAAATTGGTCTTAAATTTTGTTTTCTGTAGACCGGTGTTTGGATTTTCCTGCATGGAGGGCTTTAGTTCCCGGGGATGGGAAATTCTCCTGTGGCACCGGGGCTCGTCACGGCGTCTGACGTGGGGTTGTCCTTCCTCCCACGGAAGACCCCCCGCCCCCCCCCCGGGTTGGCCGGGGAAAGCAGGATTTGGCCTCCTGCCTGCTGCCCTAAGCCCAGCCCGGGGGCTCCGGCAGCGGGGTGCTGCCCGCCCCGGCGCAGGCCGCTGGAAAACCAAACACCGCCAAGCCCAAGAGCTACAAAAGCTTTGGGAGCTCAAATGCTGCAGCCGATTGAAACAATAACACAGGGAGAGTCACGGGCACACCGGCGTGCGCACACGCGCGGGCACACGCACAGAGACACGCGCAGAGGCAGACACCCGGACACGCAGACACATGGACACATGGACATGCACATGGACATCCGGACACACGGACACGCAGACACCCAGACATGCGGACACGCAGACACCTGGACACGCAGACACCCGGACACACAGACACGCACATGGACACGCGGACACACAGACACGCGGGCACCCGGACACGCAGACATGTACACGGACACGCAGACACACGGACACGTGGACACCGACACGCACACG
>NW_009260479.1:1471937-1473046 GCF_000687185.1 Egretta garzetta | reverse complement strand
CCAGGACCCCGGACACCCGGGCACGCGGACACCCGGACACGCAGACACCCAGACACGCAGACACGCACATCGACACACGGACACACAGACACGCGGGCACAAGGACATGCAGACACTTGGACACGCAGACACACAGACACGCAGACACCTGGACACGCAGACACACAGACACCTGGACACACAGACACCCGGACACACAGACACGCACATGGACACCCGGACACGCAGACACGCACACGGACACGCAGACACACGGACACACAGACACACGGACACACAGACACCTGGACACGCAGACACCTGGACACGCAGACACACAGACACCTGGACACACAGACACCCGGACACACAGACACGCACATGGACACCCGGACACGCAGACACGCACACGGACACGCAGACACACGGACACACAGACACACGGACACACAGACACCTGGACACGCAGACACCTGGACACGCAGACACGCACATGGACACGCGGACACACAGACACGCGGGCACACGGACATGCAGACACTTGGACACGCAGACACACGGACACGCAGACACGCAGACACCCGGACACGCAGACACGCACACGGACACGCAGACACACGGACACACAGACACACGGACACACAGACACCTGGACACGCAGACACCTGGACACGCAGACACGCACATGGACACGCGGACACACAGACACGCGGGCACACGGACATGCAGACACTTGGACACGCAGACACACGGACACGCAGACACATGGACACCCGGACACGCGGACACGCGGACACCTGGACACGCAGACACCTGGACACGCAGACACGCACATGGACACCCGGACACGCAGACACGCACCCGGACACGCAGACACACGGACACGCAGACACCTGGACACGCAGACATGCGGACACGCGGACCCCCGGACACGCAGACATGTACACGGACACGCAGACACACGGACACGTGGACACGGACACGCACACGCAGACACACGGACGCACGGACACGCGGACACACGGACACGCGGACACGCACGCGGACACGCGGACGTAGAGGCGCACACAGACACACGGACACAGTCACACATGCGCACAGACACCCCCCCTACACCCACCCGCCCCCCT
>NW_009260479.1:1461302-1471067 GCF_000687185.1 Egretta garzetta | reverse complement strand
CACGGCGGTGCGGGGGGTGGAGGGTCCCTGCGGGTTTGCCCGGGGCTTCTGGCCAGCGCCGGTGCCCGTGGGCGCGGGGTCTGCCCCCGGGGGTCTTGCTGTCCCGCAGGGAGTGGGCAGGCCGTGGGGGGGTTCCCCTGGAGAGCCCTTTCCCCACCCCGTAGCCGCGGCGTGTGTTGGGGCTGTCTCCCCACGACTGGATCTCTGCGGTGGTCTGCCCGGCTTTGCCCTCCTGGGCTCGATGTGTCTTCTGTGCCCAGGCTAGGGCCGACTTTGTCACGCTTTTAGGGCCCTGCAGCCTCACCTTTTCTTTATGAAACAGCCTGCATAGGTTTCCTCATCCAGTAGGGTCACGCGATGACTTCCCTTTAGAGCCGAGTTGGTGTCGGAGGTAAATGCTGTTCTCTAGAGTTGCGTATTTGCCTGATGCAGTAAGGGGTATTAATTCCTTTGCACATTTTCCATTTCATCCTTCTTATTTGGCTAGAAACGTAGCTGTCTCCTATTATCTGCGAGAGCATCGCATCCTCTTTCCATCTCCTTGGCAGACAAAGCTATTATCTTTAGTTTCCTGCAGACCTGAGAAGGATTTGATTGTCTTTTTATTTCCTAAGCGAATCTTCATCTTGGTACCCTTGCTGCGCGTGTTACTGGCAGCGGAGCCTGCTCGTGGAAGTTCCCCTTCCTCCCTGCTTGAGCAGCAAGACCTATGCATGTGGGTTCCCCGCCTGCCTCCTTTAAGTGGCCAAATCCGTAGTCTTCTGCTTAGCTGCACGCGTAGCTACGTGTGTGTCCCAGGTATTCGTAGATTTGTGCGTGTGTTTTCCCATTAACTGCATGGATTTATGGCCCTCTAATTATACCAGCGCTTCAATGAGTTTGTATTATGAATCATTGTACAGCATAATGCCTTGGCAAGAGAGCTTCTTGTAAATAAAACGATGATCTCTAGAACTAGCCAATCTGTTTGGTTTAAAATCCTGTATCTTGGGTGCTGTCGTTTGCCTTTAAAGTATCAGTGCACCCCTTCTTTCTGCCTGCCTGTGGGATTGGAACAGGAGTGTGGGGTACCAGGGAAAGGTTTTCAGGTAAATTTGGATAGCTGGGACCACGGATATTGTATTGTACAGCTGACAGTAGTCATTCAGTGAGATCCGTGTGCAGGAGAGGGAGAGAGTAACAAAGATTGGGGTAGTTGATACCTTACGATGCAGAGGACCCTATCTTAGCTCGTGGAGAAGCGGTTTAATTAAACCTAAGGGACTCTTACGCTTTGGAGAGGAAAGTGAGTGGCGTATCTTCCTGCAGCAGTGCCTGATGCAATAAGCTGCCGTGATCCAGGGGTGGATCCCTCTCCGCTTTACTGGTCTACGGGACAAAGCTGCAGCAAAATTTGCCACATCGAGTGCTGCTGTGCACTCCTCCTCTGGGCTGGGCTCGAGCTCATAGCTTTAATTAGATTGAGTCCTGTCAGCAAACATTATTATTTGCTTCAGTTGTGTTTTTTTTTTTTTCCTCCTTGTGTATGTCCGAGTACTCTTTTAACTTACAGATCAGGACAAAGAGTTGCTGTATGCTGCTTTTAGATGCTCAGCGATGAGCCGGGTGATAGGTCTTGTTGAGTCAGCAGTAGCTGCTTTGCTGCTACCTTGATGTTTTTCCACTGCCGACCCCCTAGCTCAACAAAGGCAATTTGGACTTACTACTTTAAAAGAAAAAAAAAAAAAAAATCAGATCCCTCCCTCTGCCACGTTACCCGGGAATGGCAGTTGAAGTCCTCAGCTCTAGAGTGAAACTTTCACGTTTTGGTATAACTGGTTAACAGGAAGGAAATGTCAGATTTGTTCTGTTCTTGTAGCCGATGGGGTTGGGGAGCCCGACAGGATTCTTATTTTTCTTTCTTTTCTTCGTGTGTGTTTGTTTTAATGCAGTCTTTGAGTCTTCCTCCTTTTATTAATAAAATTAGCCTTTGAACCCCTTAGTCTCTGAAGCACTTTTAGCTTTTCTAATCTGATTACTGAATGGCAATCTGTGTATTCTCTTCTCTTTGGTTTCTCAGTTGTCTGTAACAGTAATGTCAAAAAAGCTCAGAATTTATGAAAAAGCTGGTATTGTGGAAATGTAATATCTTTGGGTTGTGGTGTTTTTTTTTTTTTTGTTAATTATTATTCTTTTTGCTTAATGAAGAAGTACAAGAAAAAAAGCTGAACTTGGAGCATCCCATTCTTAGACCATCCAGCTTGGGAAGGCATTGACATCTCTGTGCTTTTTCTTCCTGGGTCAGCTCCTTTGTCCTTCTCAGTAATTCAAGATAGACCTTGGTTTTGGCTGAAGAAGAGTGGACTGAAGGGAAGACAAGACTTTTAATTAGTTTATCTCCAAGAGCAAGCTGGGCATGACTGCTGGGGACCATGTTCAGAAGAGCATGCTGTTGGGTATTTAGGGGTTGAGCACTTCCCTGGGATGAAAGGGGAGAATCATCCCCACAGGGCAGAGTGGAACCTTTGTGGAACCGGAACAAGGTGATGTTGGTTTGACTCGGGTCAAGGCCTTGACCCAAGCCCACTGCAGGGGTTTGCTGCTCTGAAATATTTAGGCATTGGGGTTTTTTTTTGTGTTTTTTTTCTTTTTTTAATCTCTCCGCCCCCCCATTCTTTCCCACAGTTACTGGACAGGTTTTAAAAATAATAACTGTTTTAACAGGTAATTCAATGCTTTCTTTGCTTAAACATTAGGCTAAAAATGCCTGTCTTTTAATGAGACCTTCTAAAAATTTGTGTGCTTATTGGCCAGTTTTGAGCAGATTTGACAGAGGAAAAGAAGTCTGAAATGGTCATAAATTTTGAAGAAAAAGGGAAGGAGTAAAAGGAAGAAAAGCCTTATTGCCCAGAAAGAGCACAAAGCCTGTATCAACCATCTGAGGATCCACTTAGTTTCAGTCTCGAAGACAGAAAGCTGGGATTTGTGGAAATCTGCTGGTGCATACAAGAGTATATTTGCACACTGAGATTTAATAACAGGTCTGGGATTTAACAGTTGTGGGGGGGTTGATTTTCTGTAATGACGTCTAGTTCTGCTAACTCCCAAATGCGTAAGTGTTTCTCACTTCTACCAACTGAAGCAGCCTCTTGAGACCTGTGTGGAGAGCAGGGAGGCAGGACAAACCCCTCCTTTTGGATTGCCAGGGGAGCTGAAAGCAGGAGAGTTCTCGACTATGGCATTCAAAGAAAGAATCTATATCTTGTGTTTTGTCTCCTTCTAGGGAGAACTGGTAAGGAAGCTGAAGGAAGAGAAAGCTCCCCAGGTGGATATAGACAAAGCTGTAGCAGAGCTCAAAGCTCGGAAGAGGGTCCTAGAAGCGAAGGTGAGTCTGGAAATCAAATTTTAAGTTCCACAGTTTTGTCTGAAAAGCCCTGAAACCTCTACTTAATGCTTTTTTTACAGTATTGATTTGGGCTTAACAGTCATAGCAGAGTAGACTGTTTGAATCACTTCTGAAATAGTTTGCAAGTTTCCAGCTCGTGACAATTTCATTCTTTATCTGTTATGCTAATGTCTGTTAGGGTTAAATCACAGCGTGCAAACAAATAAATACCAGTTTGGGTTGTTCATAGTCAAAGCTGAAAGTCAGCGTTTATGTCGCTAATCTTCATCTACTGTATAGAACGTTTTTTGTGCACAGTGGGAGGACCTGCTGCTCCCTGTAGTGAGTTTTCATCTTCAGATTCTTTGTGCAGCATTTAAATTCCCAGGCTGGCATAAACCATGTTTCTTTAGAAACTGTTTTCCTTGCTACAGTTTAAACAAAGTTGTTGGAGGTGTTTCAGATGGCCTATGGTTTTCCTCAGCCTTAAAGAGATGGATGTATTGAATCACCTTTTTAAAATGTGATTGTGCTCTGAAAAGTCTCTCTGCAAATGAAATGATGGAATTTCAAGTCTGTTTTGTCTCTAGATCAATAAACAAGTAAAAATACACTTCCTTATCCTGCAAGCTTCCCTCCCCTTCTCAGACTGAAACAACAAAAAGACACTCCTGAAGCATAAAAAATCAGGTGTGCAGATTCACCCAGGGAACTACAGAGTTCTTTCTGATTTGTATTTCACTTGAAAATGATTGTAGTTGTGCTTTGGTGGTACTCTTAAAAATAAATGAATAAATAAATAAATACACCACTGTTTGCAACTAACTCAGTGTAAGGATGTGAGCATACCTGAACTGAAACCAGTTGACCCTATTTGTCCTACAGAGTCATGTGAGGCAAAGTTAGCGCTGCCAGGTCTGGTGTTATGGCTATCTGTTTACATACATTTAACCTGAGTAAAAAGGTGTCATTTCTACTTAGTATTGAGCATAGAACTGTGCTTTGAAACCATTGCACGAAACCTCTATTGATAGCTAGGTCATCCTGGAGTAAATAGTTTCTAAATGTTTTCCCATTTCTGTTTCCCAGCTCTCGGAAGCTTGACGTAGAGAGATGTAGCAGGGCGGGTTAGGAGTCCTGGTATCCCTGTGAGCCCCACCTTTTTGTTGGAAGAGTGCCGGTAGGATGCAGCGTAGAGGCGTGCTTGCCAGTTACACAATTTACGTGGGCTGTATCCCTGGCAGTGGAAGAATGACCTTGCAAACGCAGCATCTGCCCTTGTGAGTGCAGCGCTGCAATGTAGTCTTTCTCTCTTGACAGTGTTTCCACCAGTGCATCCCAGTCGCTTGCAGCTTCTGCAGAAGGCAGCAGAGTGAATGCTCGTTAGCTTTAGCAGCTGCTGGTACGGTTTTCAAGCCCTGTGATTCCTGCTTAAAGATCGTAGAGCAGCTCTGAATTTGAAGCTTCGAACAGAGCAGAGCGGTTGAGTTTTTAAAATTCCTTGGCTTTACGTCCTCAAACTGTATCTTAAGTCAGTAGGTGATTCTGTTCTGGTATAGGGTCTTTCTTCCCCTTGAAGGCTAACGCAGGCACTTTCCTGCCTTCTATTTACAAATATATTTATGTTTATGAATATATGCTGGATAGAAGAGACTGTTTCTTTGACTTCTTCACCAGTTCATTAACTGATCTCTTTAGGTAGTAGGAGAGGAGCTCTACAGAATTCTATATATACTCCTGTGCTGTGGCCATTTCTCCCTGCCAGTTCAGAACTGGGCTGTGTCACTGTTGCTCTTCTCCTGTCCATCTCTGTGCAAAAGCCGTTCTTTCTGTTAAGAAACCCTGGTCACTGAAATATGGTTCTGTGTTTTTAGGCAGAGAGTGCCGAACAGATTCCCTTCCCATGCTTTAAAAGTACTGTTCTGGTGCTTGCTCTCATGTGTACTCTGTGTCTTTGACTCTTTCTCATGCAAAGTCCAGCTGTGACAAGACAAGGGGTAATGGTTTTAGACTAAACCAGGGTAGGTTTAGACTAGATAGAAGGAAGAAATTCTTTACAATGAGGGTGGTGAAACACTGGAACAGGTTGCCCAGAGAGGTGGTGGAGGCCCCATCCCTGGAAGCATTCCAGGCCAGGTTGGACGGGGCTCTGAGCAACCTGATCTAGTTAGTGGTGTCCCTGCTCACTGCAGGGGGTTTGGGCTGGGTGACCTCTAGGGGTGCCTTCCAACCCAAAACATTCTATGATTCTATGATTCTATGAAAGTTACTCCTTGGCTTATGCTAATTCATGGGAGAAGCAGAGGTACAGTGCTTTTAAATGTATTTGCCTTTATAGATGCTCAAAAAAGAAATTTGTTACCAAAAGGCTGTTCAAAATGATCGTGTTAGCCACTTAGGAGGATCTGAATTAATTTATTGAACTTCTTGCCTTAATTCTGCTTTAATTATCAAAACGGCTTTGTTGAAGAAAATCTTTCAAGTCTGCTGACTTCACTAATGGAGTTGGTTGCAGAAATCATAGGTTTTCAGATAAAACAGTCTGCTGTAAAACATTTTCACAGAGTCTAGCCAGGGCATTTAGGCACTCTGTAACTAAATTTTCTGAGTGCAGGGGGCCATGTTTGTGGAAGCCTACATTTTTGCAAATAGATATTCTTTGTACAAGTAGGTAAATACACACCTTGGGCAGAGCACAGGGATGATGATATCTGTAATCTTCATGGTAAAAATTCTTCCGTGTGAGGAACACTTTATTGAGAGCTTCATATATACCGAGAGTTAGATGTTTGTAGCCTGAGCTGGTCACTTTAAGCTCTTTTTGTAGTCGGGAGAGGGAAATCGGTCAGAAGAATTGCTTTAGAAATTGTCATTTCTCTCCACTGATTGTAAGGAAAGCTGAGGATAACTAACTCAGACTTAGTTGTCTGAAAGTTAGGGCAGGTGAGTCCACCTTGAGTGTCTAAAATGCTGCATTCAGACAACCGTGTTCGTAATTGGGCGCTTGAATCTCAGTGTGACCATTCCTCTTTGGAAAATGAGCATGTTGGCAGGATACTTTTGCTTCAAAATGGTCTTTGCAGACTTTTGACTCGTAGTCGTGAATGGAGAGGATTTGTCCTCCTGCCAGAAACCGGAGCTATTAACTCTTTTCGCTTTGCTTGAATTACAGGAGCTGGCCTTACAGCCCAAAGATGACATTGTGGACAGAGTTAAAATGGAAGACACCCTGAAAAGGAGGTTTTTCTATGATCAAGCCTTTTCTATTTATGGAGGTACAGATTTGAAGACATTTACATTTTAATCCCTTTAGGCTAATGTTCTGGTCTTTCAGGCTGTGTGAAATGCTGTACTCTCATGATGTTACGTTAATGCAACATAAAAGATTTTTTTTTTTATAAAGTTGGCTTTAACCTGTCCTGCTTGAGTCTGTAAGCCTTGCAAAAGTTTTTCCCTCTTCCTGAAGTCTTTGGATGGGGAGGGGCTCAAAATTTGCCTTTTGCTTTCTGAATGCAAACGAGTAGGCTTTAGGATGCAAGTTCTGAGCGTTACTTTGCAGAGAGGGTAGGGTGTTTTGGTGTTTAAGGGAGCGATCAGCTTATTTCCTTGTAACCATTCATCTCTATCTGAGCTTTCCTTGGCAAGGTAATGCTCCAAACTACTGTGAACTTTAGAACCTCTTACCTTAATGAACTTTGTCAATGAACTTTATTGAACAGGTGAACAAACGTGTCTGTTAAATCTCTTCAGACGGCTGATTTGAGCAGCACAGGGGGCAGCACAGTGCCTGTGCGGTTACTGCTCTTTTGCCTGATATACTAAACTAAATACTCTGGATTGTTTTATTGTCTTTTTTTTTTTTTTCCCCATCTTTGCGCCTAAACTAGTGATTGGCAGGTATGCTTTGTGGCTGACAGTAACATTGCTCTGGCACACACGTTATTGCATCTTCTGTATTCAGATTGCTCCTTCAGATAGATTGCTCCCACAAAACTCTCCACAAAATATAATGCATTGGTGAAGGGAGCATGGCTTTTACAATTGTTGGTTGCTGATATTTATCAGTTCCAGCTTCTACTGGAACCAGTAGCTCCAGAGCCCCTGATGCCCCAGGGTGCTCTGTGGCTGGACTGTATTGGGTTGTGTGTAGGGCAGTGTCTGTCTGGGTGCTTCATGGACTTTACTTTCAGCCTTTATGTCATGGGTCTTTATGTGAAAAGCTCTCTACAGTGAGAGACATTCCATATTCTGTTTAGCATGGAGAAGCTGATGCTTCATGCTCAGAAAATGACCTCAGGCTTAAACCAACGGATGGAAGCATTGAGAAGGGATGACATTTCCTCCAAACAATGCATACTTCATACAATCTTGCACCTACCACATTTTTTTACCTTTTTCTCTTTGCAGGTGTCAGTGGCCTGTATGACTTTGGGCCTGTTGGGTGTGCTTTGAAGAACAACATCATCCAGGCATGGAGACAGCACTTTATTCAGGAGGAGCAAATCCTGGAGATTGACTGTACCATGCTCACACCAGAGCCAGTTCTGAAGTAAATATGGGTCTTTTTTTTTTCTGCAGTGTGTAATTTCTGGTCATAGTTGCTTTTTACAGGCTTCTGTAAAGTTACCCACAGGGATCTGGAGACTGGGTCACCCAATTTCATACCTTGTTGCAGTGCAAAATAATTAGCTATCAGTGTACAGGTCAGTGTGAGAAGCTTGTTGTTCCATAAATCAGGGAGAGCAGCGGGACTTGTGTCTGAGAGTCTAATGTCTTTATGTCTCCTAGCAGTCCCATTAGGTAAGAAATTGACATTATTTCTTTATCTAAAAGATCAAGAAGACAAGAAAAAGGGTTAGGTGACTTGCCTATATCTGGGATACCTAGGTCATGGTTTATGACAGTGGCCAGGTTGCTTAACCATCCTTCCCTTCTCTGTGGAGGGATGGCGATATGCAATGTGTTAATGGAGCTCTGGATGCAAATGGTGCTTCCATAGCTCTGGGGATTGAAGCCCTCTTTTTATGCACAGACCAGGTAGAGGGACTGTCTTCCAAGGTGAGAGCATAGTTCAGGCTCTGGACCCTTTCACCTCCACTATCTCCACTAAGACTACCCACAGGTTTGCTAAATATGTCAGGAACTTTTGGAATGAGAGTCTGAGCTGAGTCAATGGTGTTCCTTTGTATGGGTCACAGCATAACGGGCAGAAGCTTTCATGGGCCACTACTATAAAATAGTGGGAATCTGTCCACCTGAACTACTGGTTACTCCTCATGACTGCATCTATGTCTTGCTTCAGTCACGATGCACTTCCTAAAGGCACTAAGTGACACATTTTAAAATTTAGACTTATTGATACTTTCTCACGGATCAGGTTTTCTGTGGGATGGCACTGCCTGATGCGAATCTATAATCTGAAGCAAGAGTGAGCCTGCAGTTTGGGTGCATAGTTTGAAGGACTTCTCTTTGATAATGGTCTGTCTGCTGGGATCACACAGTACCTGGGGCTGTTCATGTTCCTTTTTTGTATCATCTTTTTTAGGACTTCGGGCCATGTAGACAAGTTTGCTGACTTCATGGTGAAAGATGTGAAAAATGGGGAATGTTTTCGTGCTGATCATCTCTTAAAAGGTTTGGTTTTGTTCCAAGGCTAGCTGGGCTTGGGGCTTTCTTGCAGTGGTACAATCGCAGGAGGAATACCTTCTCAAGAAAGGCCAATTGGTGTAGTCAGTCTTTCGTACTTGTATTTGTAGTTCTTAAGTGAGGTACAGGATCTCAAGGGAAAATATAGTAGGGTCACTTTATAAAAATTCTATGTCATCAGGCCATAAAAGATTACTGCATTTTCTAAGCTGAGGACTCCCTATATAACGGGGTTCCTGTTCTCTGCTGTGTTCTGGTCTTAGTTTTCTTGAGTTTCGGTTGCTTTTTGTTCAGAACTGGGAAATGATTTAATGACGATATAAGGGGACAGAGAGTGCTTTCCCTATGCAAAGGTCAATTACGTGGCAGCTGCTGACTTTCATATATGTTAGAACTCAGCTGGCTTTTGGGAATGCATTTCTTAGGTTTGCAAAGTCCTTACACTTCTTTCTGGTTATTGATTACAATTTGTTTAAAAACCAAAAAAACCCACATGAAGGAATCTTAGAAATAAGAAACCTATTTGAAAAGTTTTTCATGTACAGCTCCATTGTGAAAGGAAGGATTGTTCCTCTCTAGGTTTGTGTGTGCTGCACTCCCTAGTTTTCTATCCATTTCCTTGGAAGTTAAGTATGTAGAACAATCCATATTGGCATTAAAGCTGTTTTCATAATATTCAGTTAAAATTTCTGTTTTATTAAAAAACCCCAAACCCAACAAAAGAAGCCCACCTAACCTCTGCCCACTTTGCACGC
>NW_009260479.1:1454224-1461282 GCF_000687185.1 Egretta garzetta | reverse complement strand
ATCATAAAAAAAAGTTTCCCTGTCTTCTCTGCAGCCCATCACTGGTGAACAGCCACCTGCTGTTGCTGCTGCTGAAAACTCACATTTTTCAATTTTTTTCAAATGAGAGTGGGAAGCCTTGGCATTGCTGTCTGCTTTTGTATCTCATGGAGGATGTTGTGCTTTAAAGTGGAATGCAGGCTAACCCTACTCTACCAAGTCAGTATGTGCCTCTGAGTGCATTTGGATAAAATTAGCCTTGCTGGCTTGGGATCAGACGTTGCTTTTAATTTCCAGTCTGTATAGAAAGAAAATAAGGAGAAAGGGACTACAAAGCCATTGCTTAGGTTTAGAGGAATGAATATTGGAAAGAAACTAGATAAGGACCTGTTGTTTTTCCTGTGGCACACCAGTACAGCGAACTGGTGCAGCTCCTCAGCTGTAGGTCGGCATTGCCCTGATGGCATGAGTGGAATTACCCCAATAGACACTAGCAAGACAACTGGTGGACATACACTTACACTCATGCTGGAGAATCCTCCTGATCTGTCTAGCTTTAGATTGGGGTCTGTGATGAGGTTGTGGTATAAACTCACTACATACTTCTCTTGCTTGCAGCTCACCTGCAAAAGCTTATGTCTGACAAGAAGTGCACAGCAGAGAAAAAGGCAGAAATGGAAAATGTTCTAACACAGGTAGGTGCCTGCCTGGGGAGGTGAATGCTTCAGGGATGTGTGTGTAACAGAGGAAGTGCACCAAGTCCAGGGGCAGTGTCCCTTCTGTGGCTCTGAAGATGCTCAGAAGTCTTTACCTCAGAGATACATGTTGGGCTGTACATGCTCCTAAATACCCAAAAATTCCTGGTTAACAAGTGCTGTAAACTTGCTGGTTAATTGCATCTCCTGCCTGCTGTTTTGGAGAGTTACTGCTATTGTATTAGTCTCCTGAATGTTGGATTGTTAGGGCTGCTCTGCTCTGTTCCATTTCACACCCTGGCAGAAAAAAGCCTTTCTTCTGAATCCCCGCTTTACCGTTGTAAATAGCTCACTGCAGGATTATGATACAAAGGAACAGAGACGGATGAGAAGTTTTGTCAGGGTTTTTCTGCATCACCTTAGTACTGAATTGGTATGTTTTAAAGTTGTCTCAGCTTTGAAGCATATCCTCTGTCTCTAGCACCCTGTACGCATTTTCCCTTTGTTTGCCATGAAAATAGTTGGTGCTCCAGGCTCACATTCCCGTGCAGCTGTGCAGACATTTGCCTTTATTTTTTGATTTGTTTTTCTTTATTTGTTTTTAACACTTTTTTCTCATGACTTCTAGGATAAATGCTTCCAGAGCCATGCATAGAATGAATATTTCCTTCCAGAAAGAGCAACTTTTTTTTTTTTTCCATTGTATTGCATCACTGGGCAGCTGTCATTAGGTTTTCCACACTACAACACTGAACTTTGACCATCCTTTAGGGAATCCTTCTGTTAATAAACTCTTTTTACCTCCTGTCTTGAGTTGTCTCTGATATATGAAGGATCATGACAATTAATGCTAGAAGCAGCTCATTTGGTTTTAAACTTGAGTGTTAAATCATTGCTGTACTGTTCAGTGTAGATCCTTTATGATACTTAAGTCTAGAAACTACGTTTAAATGTACATATGCAAAAGGCTAGTACAGAACCACACAAAATAATGCCAGAGATTGCAGCTTTTATACCGTTAGGTTGCAGTTAGATCTGTGGTTCTTACTAATGCTTGATTCCCATTTTCCAGAGAAAGGGAAAGGTAGGGTCCTGGAAGGGGCTGACATTATCCCACTTGTGAAAGTGTCAGGTCGTTACTGAATTGCTTTCAGAGCAAATGGGAAATCTTTCACCAAGAATCCCTGTGCTGCAGATTTGCTCTATTTAACTAAAATGTGGAACAGTTCTAAAAGAGGGAATCTAATGCATAGCTTGAATTTTTGTGTTTCATGCCGCAGAAGAAAGAGAAATGAATGCACACAAAGCACTGCAGAAATTTTAGCTTTCTTCTCGCTCATTGCTGTATTTTTTTCCTTTCCAACACTCTGCTCCCCATGTTTTCAGTGAAACTGTTCAGAAGAAGCTACTGGTGGGTGGTGATGCAGTCCCAGTGACTTTTCTGCTTTACACCCACTCGTGCTTGGTGCTTGCATTTCTATCTAGACTTCAGACTCTCTGTGGTGTGATTGAGTCGTGGACCTATGTTACTAAAATGGGTTTGCAGTTGTGCAGTGTATTCTTATGTCATTGGTTGAAACTTTAACTTGCTTGAACATTTAGGTTAAAAGGGAATATTTTGGGCAGGTGATTCAGAGCTGTGGATCATGCTCAGTAAAAGATGAAGAGGGCATCATTCATTCCTCTTGTCTAGTAATTAAAATAATTCTTCTGTGTTTTGGTACTAGTTGGACAATTATGGCCAGCAAGAACTTGCAGATCTCTTTGTGAACTACAATGTGAAATCACCTATCACTGGGAATGACCTGTCCCCTCCTGTTTCTTTCAATCTGATGTTCAAGACCTCCATTGGGCCTGGAGGAAACATGCCTGGGTAGGTACTGATCTCACTCTGCTTACGCTCTCCCTTCTTCCTGTTCTGCATCACTTGGAATAAAAATGAAGTCTCAACAGGATTGAAATATGCAATTTCTTCATGAGGGAACCTGTTTTGGTGTACCTGTTCGAGGATGAAGTTACTTAGCAGGGTGATCCAGTGGCAGCTTCATTTACTAGGTGTTTGTAGTCAGTGTGTGAGAATGTTGAGGCTGTTGTCTTGAGTTGAGGTCACTAAAATTGAAACCCCTGTTGAAGAGTGGTGAGCAGGATTCTTGTATATATGCTGGGATGGGATCAGAGATACGTGTCGTCTGTGTTCTCCAGTGTAGTACATGAAATAGTCTGTGTAGGTGGTATTCCCCGTGGGAGTCTCAAATCACTGTAGGGGTTGTAGGGGCCTTAGACTAAAGCCACTTCACAGCTCGTGTAACAGCAGAGGTGTAGTCATGGTTTGCCTGCAAAATCCTCATTTGTAAGCAAGTATAGCTCAGGCCCACCCAGGAAAAGCAAGGAGGGTACGTTCCCTCTGACCTCCATGATGTAACTGGCCACTGTATTTTATTCAGACATCTCTTTCCATTGCATGCTTGCATCTCCAAAGCAGCCAAGTCATCCAGTTTGCTTTTGGGAGTAACTATGGAGTGCTGTGTTTGGGCTGCAGCTGATGTTTGTTTGTGGTTTTCCCCTCAGTCTGTTGCTTCATTGTTTTATGTCTGGAGTTAGAAGACTCAAGAAAAAGTACCACCTTTAAGCTTTGTAGTAACTGTGTTTTTTCTTTTCTCACTGTTTCCCCACCCTTTTATCTTCCTGAATTTTCCTCTCCCCCCATCTTCTTTCAGCTACCTGAGGCCAGAAACTGCACAGGGAATATTTCTCAACTTCAAACGTCTTCTGGAGTTTAACCAAGGCAAACTGCCTTTTGCTGCTGCCCAGATTGGAAATTCCTTCAGAAATGAAATCTCACCCCGCTCCGGTCTTATCAGAGTGAGGTACTGCAAATTTCGTCTTTCAGCAGAAGGGTACCTGGGAGCAGGTAGCACCTCCCTTTTGTTCCAGTGTTTGTATGTGATTGTTTCACCCTAGTGCTTTCTTCCAGAGGACTCCTGATAATGGGCCTAGTGAGTCTCGGGGTTCATGGGCAAAGAACTCATTTAGTTAAGGTTTTAAGTACAGAATTCTGTCTAAGCCTGGCTGGTGAGAAGCGGGATCTCTGAAATAGCTGTTGTATTGGAAACACCTAGATTAAACTCAGTTTTACTAACAAACTTTGGTTTCCATCATAATCTAAACAAATCATATTAAAGGTAGCTGTGTTCTTTACAGGAGATGCAACTTTGCTTGTTTAATTATGTTCCTGTAATTTACTTTAAAACTGAAATCTAGAATCAAAACGTGGTTGACCTTGCAGCAGTATTTCCTTGTCTCAGTTCTGCAACTTAACTACAGAGAGGAAGTTGGGAGATAGCCTGATGCAGGATACGTGTTTGTGTCCCAGGATCAGTCAAGCAGGAAAGCTTGAGGTTACTGAGAATTACTTTCGAAGCTTTCTGTCTCAGGATAAGAGTGATTATTGCATTTCGTTAAGGATAATATCTGTATTTTAACTGAACTATTCTGAACAGAAGTCTCTTCCGTCTAATTTGGAACAAGAGCTCCTATGCACAGTCAGTGTGGTTCTGTCGTACACACAGGCAGTGTGTGTTGTAAACCTGTCAATTAATACGGTGCCACAAATCTCACTGAGAGCCAGTGGCATCATTAGCGCTAAGGGAACTCTAGAATTTTCTCAGTCTTCCTGTTCTCTCCTGCACATCTGGAAACAAGAACTTTTCTCATTTAAATGCAATTTTAGTCAAATATAAATTATACGCTTGTGGCACATTTATTGGAGACTGTGCTATTATGCTATCGTGGCAAATTACATCCTGATGCCTGTGATTTAAGGTTAATGATTACCTAGAGCTTTTTTAAAGGTTCTTGATAATTCAATGTAAAGTGATTTCCAGCAAGAAGGCTACGAATCAATGCATGAGTATAGATGTATTAAAGACAAGTTCTTAAAAAAGAATGTACACCATTGCTGAATGTAGCAGTATCATTATCTTCAAGAAATTATCATCTCACCTGACTATTTTGGGCACCTAATATGAGTTAAAGTTACTGAGTTAATCAGTGGATTAGCCTTCATTGATCCTGTAGGAAACGTATACTTCTAATGTGGGCATCACAGCGGTCTGGAAAAATTCCAGAGAACTTCTGGAAGTATTTCCGAAGGTAGCAGTCTCTGCTCTGAATCACAGTGGTGATAACCATGGCCTGGAGATCTCTAGATGAATTGGTAGACAGTTGTATTAGGAATTTGAAGACAGAACAAAATCCCGTGTCAAGACTGGGTCATGTTCCAGTCTATGCATTGTCCTGGCTCTGGGTTTGCATGTTTTTAAACTACTGACTTGCTTGTGAGAGGCTAAAGCATAATCACTTATTAGAGGGGCTGTGGCTAACACATAAAATATTTAATACACGTGGCTGGTTGTGTTTCTGTTAGGGAATTCACCATGGCAGAAATTGAGCACTTTGTGGATCCCAGTGAGAAAAATCACCCCAAGTTTCAGAATGTGGCAGATCTCAACATCCTCCTGTACTCTTCCAAGGCCCAGGTCAGCGGGCAATCCGCCCACATAATGCGGCTGGGAGATGCTGTCCAACAGGTAACGTTCCTCTTGCAAGCATGTGGAGCTTGCTCTTTCGAACATTGCTCTCACGGCTAAATTACAAACTGTTGTGTTGATGCCAGCTGGGGTTTGCTCCCAGATCCAAGAGTCGGTTCTCCTCAGTGAATCAGTGTGACTGAGATCCAAGCTTGGCCCCTGTTACCAGTAATGAAAGGCTGCAGGTGGCGCTGGGGTAGTGGTTAGAGGTTAAGCTTCACGCTTGGCTAATGGGAACTGGAAGGAATACTAATATCTGCCAAAAGCTCAGCAGTGACCTAATCTAATACTAGTACTCAGCTGCTGGCCCCCATCAGTACATGGCTTGCACATTGGGGTTTCGCTACCTGATGCTCCATGCATGCAAATTATGAATGAGTAGGTTTACCAACTCCCTCCACCCTACCCCTCCAAAACCCCAAATCCAAACCCACCAAAACACCACCACCACCCCCAACCCCAAAGTTGTATTGCAGCTGTGAACTGTAGGGTACAGCTGTTGTGGGGTCCTGAGCCATAACTGCAATTCCCATGCGCTGTTGTAATCAGTGACTGCACGGCTGGATACAGGAGGGTGTCTTCAAGTAGGTGATCTTCAGAGACAGCGGTGGGTCCTAGAGTAGTGGTAACTTACTGGTTTGTTCAGATGGAGATACTGCCAGTGGCACCAGGTGAATTTGAAAAGATGTAATAGTTTCAGGGGAGACAGTACTGTTTCCCATAACACCCTCATAGGGAAGCTCAAGAAGTATGGGTTGGATGAGTGGACAGTGAGGTGGATTGAGAACTGGCTGAATGGCAGGGCTCAGAGGGTTCTGATCGGTGGGGCAGAGTCCAGTTGGAGGCCGGTAGCTAGTGGAGTTCCCCAGGGCTTGGTACTCGGCCCAGTCTTGTTCAGCTTGTTCATCAATGACCTGGACGAGGGGACGGAGTGTACCCTCAGCAAGTTCGCTGATGACACAAAACTGGGAGGAGTGACTGATACACTGGAAGGCTGCACTGCCATTCAGCGGGACCTGGACAGACTGGAGAGTTGGGCGGAGAGGAACCTGATGAAGTTCAACAAGGGCAAGTGTCGAGTGCTGCACCTGGGGAGGTCAAACCCCATGCACCAGTACAGGCTGGGGGCTGACCTGCTGGAAAGCAGCTCTGCTGAGAGGGACCTGGGAGTCCTGGTGGATGACAAGCTGACCATGAGCCAGCAGTGTGCCCTTGTTGCCAAGAAGGCCAGTGGTATCCTGGGGTGTATTAAGAGGAGTGTGGCCAGCAGGTCGAGGTGTGCTACGGGCTCCAGAGCTGGATGCAGGGCTCAGGGTGAGGTCTCACCAAGCAGAGTAGAGGGGCAGAATCCCCTCCCTCACCCTGCTGGTCACTCTGCTGGGGATGCAGCCCAGGAGATGGTTGGATATCTGGCAATCCAGATCTGTTTACAGTGGTGTCCAGCGACAGGACTAGGGGCAATGGGTGCAAACTGAAACATAAGAGGTTTCAGTTGAATATGAGGAAAAACTTCTTTACTCTAAGGGTGATGGAGCACTGGAACAGGCTGCCCAGGGAGGTTGTGGAGTCTCCTTCTCTGGAGATATTCAAAGCCTGCCTGGATGAAGTCCTGTGTAGAATGCTCTAGGAGAGCCTGCTTTAGCAGGGGGGTTGGACTAGATGATCTCCCGAGGTCCCTTCCAACCCTTGCGATTCTGTGATCACAGGAGGCTGCAAGAAATTCTATCTGTATCGTGTCAGGTTGTCTGCAGAAGTACAACAAATCATGACTTTGCTTCCTTTGGAATTAATGTTT
>NW_009260479.1:1441883-1454180 GCF_000687185.1 Egretta garzetta | reverse complement strand
ATAACTCCGTTCTCGGTTACTTCATTGGCAGAATCTACCTCTTCCTTACAAAGGTCGGTGTATCCCCGGAGAAGCTGCGCTTCCGACAGCATATGGAAAATGAGATGGCTCATTACGCCTGTGACTGCTGGGATGCAGAGTCCAAAACATCATATGTAAGTGGCGAAGTGAAACACTCCCTATCAGATCTGTTGATAGTGCAGGAAGGGGCTCTGTTTTATTTCTTGGTTTTTAAAACTAGGGCTATGAGTCTAATGTTTCTGTCCAGCCCCACGTTGGTATGAACACACTTACTGCAGTGGAAATATTCTGAATCCAGGACTAAGGGGACAGGTCAGCTCCCTGCAGTGGGCTTGCACAAAGTTTATGAACTGTTCAGGGTTGTTTGTAGCTCCGTGCTTCAGACTCCTTTGGTGGAGCTTGAAGTTGCCTGTGGACATTGTGCGGGGCAAATTTCGTCTGGAGTTAAAGGAAAGGTCCCAGTGTTTTCCGAAGACTATAACCCCTGTAACACCAGTGGGGAAGGATTTCTTTTGCTGGAGGCGTTACTCCAGGGCAGATTCCTTCCTGCTAGAATGCTTGCTCTTTCTTTCCCCCTTCCAAGCTGTGAGAAATGAGAGTTCACTCCTGCCAGTTCAGACAGCTGGTGCTGGGAGAAAAATTTCCCAAGGATTTTTGATCTTCTTGTGGAGTCACCAAGAGCTTTTCAGTTCAGGCCTTGTTGAGTGCTTTGTTTCTCTCTTGCGTTGTTGACTGGACTTTGAAAAAACATGTCTTTTTCTTTCAGGTAAACCAGCAGTAGGTAGTTAGGGGCAAGGCTCTTAGATTCTTTTTAAATTCTCTCAGAAAGCTTCCGGTCTCTTCAGTTAAGTCTCAGCCATATATATCAGTTGGAATGATAGTTTCAAAAGAAATGTATTAAAAGGCATAGTAACTGGACTGTATTGGTTATGAAGTCATTTCCCTCTTTAAGGGTACAGTATTTACTTTTCAGGCTGAAAGCTTTTTTTTTTTTTTTTTTTTTTTTTTTTATTAAACTCCGATATCTCATTATTTTTCCCTTGTGTAGTGAAGCACATGTTCTTCTGCCTGGTTAGCCTTTCCAAGGAGTCTAGGGTATGTGCAGATTCCTGAAAATATCTAGAGAACTCTCTGTGGTCTAGTTCCAATAAAGGATCGAAAGACTGAAAGGATTTTGCTGAGGTTTATGGGATTAGCCTGTGACGCTGCAGTGACCCTTATATGAGTAGACCGCATCCACAGTCTGACCAGTTTGGTAGCCAAACTGGTAGCATGCTCAGCCCAAAGGTGTCCACACAGGGAGTGCATCAAGGCTTCAGATGGTGCAGACAGCCTTATTTATGGGCAGAGAGAACCTCCTACAACCTAGGGCTGAGAAGGACGTGTGTGCTTGGTGTCCATGTGGGTTTTTTTGTTTTGTTTTCTTTTGTAATTTTTTTTAAAATTTTTTTCCTCTCTTTTCTTTTAAGAAGTTGAAACAGACTTACCGCTAGCGATGTTTCATTACCGCTAGTTAGAGCAATTGCAGCCAGTAAAATTCCACCAAACTTAAGATGAGGAAAAAAAAAAATTCTTGCCGCTTGGATGAGTGATTTGTTTTCATATAGAAAAGACCTGTAGAAATGATTGAAGGTATGGCTTCCTTTGAATGTAGATAGCTGAATTCCATAAGTTCACAGCCTCTCTTCCCAGACAGCCTAAAACAGGCTGGACATGTGGGTCACACCCTGTAAAAATAAGATTAATAAACTTTGCAAGCCTTGTCATGGGTCAGGACAGCACTCAGAGCAGTACGTCCAACAGCCTGACCCAGAGGTGAAGACAGCAATCCCAGGGGCGCAACAAAACCACCCTATGAGCGAGACTCACGCTTTGGTTTGTCACTTAACTGACCAAAAATGTTTATACCAACTTCGTAGCACTCAGCAGTAAGAAGTTAACTGCACTGTGTGCTTTAAAATCTATTCTATAGAGTTATTACATAAACCTTCTGAGAAGTACCTGTAGTACCCTAATGGTTTAATTTGTGTAAAAAAATTCCCCAAGATGGTCTGGAACACCATGTTTTTTCCAGCACAGGGATTTCTTCTGTTCACATACCTTCCCTGACACCCTGCTATATCACTGCAGACTGGAAAACCACACCGCATCTGCCTGCCTGTATGTCCGTGCTGATGTGACAGCGTGAATGGAAAGCAGCTGATGTGCCTTTTCTTATACGGGATTGTCTTTTAGAAAATCCAGGTGGTGGTTGTATTTGCTGCAAGTGTTGGAAGGCTTCATCAATTCTCTGTGTGTGAATGGTGTTTTGAGATTCCCTCTTGCCATATACGTTGAAATGTTGAAAGAAGTGCTTCCCTTGCATATGATCTGTGTCTTACTAGCTCGTAAGCTGGGCTTGTGGCCATTCTGATGTGGCTGGTTGCCTGCTGTTTATGCTATACTTGCGGAGTGGCAAAGCTCTGAAGGCATGATGCCTTCGTATGCCTATAGGATGTGAGTGATCAGCCTGTGTGCTCTGGCCCCAGCCCTGAGCTATTGGCACAGTGCTGTGTTCTGCCAAGCCATGTGGAAAACCTGGCCCTGAGCACAGGCACTGGTTAGATAACTGATCGTTTCCTCTGGAAACAAATGGAATCATTCAAATGAAGGAGCAACTAGTGAGTGAGGGCTGCTTATTGTAACAGAGCTAATTATGTAGAAAAAACAGTCATGGGAGCAAGGGAGGGCTTAAGGGTGAATAAACATATTTGATGGTTAAGTGGACAAAAAAGTGAGTTGGTGAAAGCTTCTACTTTTGTTTTTTCAGGGTTGGATTGAGATCGTTGGCTGTGCTGATCGTTCCTGCTATGACCTCTCCTGCCATGCCCGCGCCACCAAAGTTCCTCTTATAGCTGAGAAGCCTCTCAAAGAACCTATATCCTTTCAGAAGCAACCAGATTCTCTTGAAGTGAAAAGTGATTTGACAGTGAGATGTCTTGGAGAGCTGTGCAGCTCTATTTTAAATTACATCTGTAAATTTAACAGGGCAACCTATAGCTACAGACCAGCATGACTTTGGGAAGTAACCTGCAAAGAGTTGAGCATGTGGGTGACTTTACTCAGGTGGGCAAAGGGGATTTACTGATGTACGTGGGGTTTTTTTCTAGCTTAATGCTAGGCTCTGTTTTGACCGTGAAGCATGGTTTGAATGTGAATGTGAGGTTACTATCCCAGGTTACTCCATGTCATTCCATGGTTCTGTTGCTAGCTGTACTTGTGGAAAAAAAAGTTGTATTCTTTCAAAATTTGTGACCGTCTTCCCTGCAGTATTTTCTATTGTTCCTTTCCTCTCTTGGAGGGAAGCCCCCTAATCCAGTAGCAGAGGAGATTTCTTTGTGTTGTGTAGCTTTGGTATAGCAAAAGAACCAGGCCCTGCTTTCTGTCATCTTGAATTCCTTAACTGCCTTGTACAGAACAGTCAACATTGTTCAGTTTGAGGCAAATAAGGGAGCCATTGGCAAAGCTTATAAGAAGGATGCAAAGGTGGTGATGGAATACCTTTCCGTGTGTGATGAGTGTTACATCGCTGAAATGGAGCAGCTGCTCAATGAGAAAGGGTGAGCTGGCTGTGCGTGCGTGGTACCCTTCTCTGACACCTCTGGATGAGGGTTCCCAAAGTGCTGCTGGATGAACTTGTGCCACCTGAAACCAGCTTCCTCATGAGAGGAGGCTGAGCGATCATCCGAAATGTTTTAGTGCTGTCCCTTCTGCCAAGTCATTGCTGGTCATCCATCAACTTCTCTCTTGATGTATGACCGTGGTTACGCATGTATGGGATTCAGATATTTATTTATTTGTGTGGGAATGAGCTTCTGGCTTTAGTGGGATCATCCCATAAGAGAGACACCTCAGTGAAATGAGAAGTGTTTACCGGCTTCCCTACTGTGGTTTGAGAGATGACCAGGGCTGGCAGATTGTTTTGAACTTAATTTTAAATTTAATTAAATAATTCTGTGAGTGATGGAACAAAATAGTTAAATGAGAACCAAAACTTGTGTGAGTATCCTCCAATGCTCAGTGATACGCTTTAGGACCTGTTACAGCCTTTGACTTACTGGGGCAGCAATTTGTATGTTTTTCCTCAACCTTTTTGCCTGTATTCCTAACACAGGCAGGAACTGAAAATGTAACACCTCTACAATTGTCAAATTTGGTTGAAGCAGGCCAACAGCCATATATGTGATAAGGAAGCTAATGGTGCAATACTAAAAAATAAACTTTTATTTCCTGCTTGAAATGGTACAAGGTGTAGGATCAGTGAATACATTCCAGAATGGTAACATTTACATCTTCCGTTTTGTTTTTCTTTTTTTTTTCCCCCTGACCTAAGATTTATTTCTTTTACATTTCTGTGAATGTGACAGTGTAGAAAAAACGGTAGCGCCCTCAACATGGGGAGAATTGCAGACTATTGCAGAATATGATGATGTGTACACACATCAAAACCAGAAGAAAGTTCATCCAGAATCCCACTGAAATGATTCAATAGATGAGCTATAAGCAGTATCCCAGGTTTGAATTGATAGTGGACTGCAAATCATGACTCTGCTTTAACTCTGCATCCAGTTGTAGTTGCATTCAGAGCAAAGCCTTTATAAACTTCAGCCCATTTGGTATCGGGTCTAAATGCAGGTGATTAGCACGCACTTTTCTTAAACATAGTGGTTTTTGTATTATGCCAATCTGAATGCTTCAGCAAGGAGGGTACCATTGCCGAGTACGTGTTGACAGGGTCAGTATGTGAGACCTGCCTTTCCTATGACCATGTCTGTATAAATCCACAATGTGAAGGCCTCAGGTTTACAGCAGCAGGTTTCTGCTGGGATGCATAATAAAGATATTTGCATCCCGTAAGTGGGATAGGACAATACAGCCTAAGTTCTCCTGGGCAAGGGGTGTGTGCTAGATGCAAGTTAGCAAGGAGCAAGAGAAAGAAGTTAGAAGACTGTAACATCAAAAGCATTAGAAATAAGCAATAAGATAACTGTGCTGTATCCTCCCTTTTGGTATTTGTGAAAATGCACAGTACCTTGTGACACAACTCAGCTTTCACAAGAAGTCCATGAGCTCAGCAAGATGTACAGTCAGCAGCGAGTGCCTGTTTGGTCTGCCTCCCCTTTTTTCTTTGGGTGTATATGCTTTGCCCTGGGATTCTTCCATTTTGTTATTGAATTTGCTTCAGGCTGTTAACCACAACGAAGTTCACTGTGATTATGAAGCTGTTTGCTTTCAATGTAGATGTAGTAATTTTATTATTAACATAAACTTCTTTTAATGGGTATGCCACATGTTTCTTTGATCTCTGGGATTTGCCCTGGTTTCTAATGTCCCACTCTTAAAAGTCAATCAACTGATGCAATTAAGGAAATGTAACTTGTTTATTTATGGCTGTAGCTTTTAAGTGACTTCTTCTTCCTTTGCAGGGAATTCACTGTTGAAACTGAAGGGAAAACTTTTAAATTAACAAAGGACATGGTTACTGTGAAGAGATTTCAGAAAACATTACATGGTAAATTTTTATCTTTGTTTGATCATAAAAAATGAGGCACATCAGGATACGCTTTGAATGTGAACTGGATAAGTTGCATTGTCCTGTTAGTATTGTATGCTGGCACAGGAAAAATTCCAAATGTTTTTTCCTTGAAATTCAACAATTTAAGAGAGTCAGAAAGCTTTTGCACACCAGTGGGATTTCAGTGACCATTGATGCAGGCCTGTCTGCCCGCTTCTCCTCCTGGTCTGTTCAGTAACCCGTTTAATAGACTTTGGGTGGCATATTATATTCCTGTTGCTTCAGTTGCATATTCTAGGACTTTTAAGGTCCCACGTGGTGCTGGAGAGCAGCTGCTGTAGTGATGGAGAAACCAGAGAAAGTGGACCAGCATTGGGAGCTTTCATCTTCAAGTCCATTGCAGTGCAGCAGACGGGTTGTGGCAGTCTGGTAGGGCTACAGGCAGATCTCTGTGCTGAGAGCTCCTGTTGTCACTCCACTGCCCGCAGTCAAGTCTTCGGCATCTGCCAGCTCGCCAGGCTGCCGTGCTGACCAGACTCTTTAAGCTGACACATCCAGTCGGTTCCTCTGGTAGTCGATAATCACATCAGCTTTGGTCAGCGACTGCATCTCCACGGAGCTTTTATCCTCATGTGGGAAATGGGGCTAGAAGGTAACTTTCCAAAATGCATGGATTTAGTTCCTCAAAGAAGTCTTGTCTTTCCAGCCAGCTCTGTAAGCGCCTCACCCAAGGTCGTTTGGGAAGTCTTTGACAGAGCTGGAGACTGAGGTAGACTTTTCCCCAGTTCATACTGTAACTAGTGGATCATCCTGCCCTAGGTTGGGAACATGATAAACGCTCCTAGGAAGGAGTAGAGCAACTTGTGGCATGTGCAGAATATATTTGTTCTTGCAGCTGCTGAGCCTTTGAGATGTCCAGATGTCTTTCACTCGGTACGTGCTGCTGCTGTGCCAGACTTTGCTTTGTCGTAACTTCAAAAAAGGAATCAGAGTTGAAACTGTTAGCGGCTGTAGTAATGCTGGGGCCAGCGAGTAGAACCCCAGTTGTTGGTTTTCCTTTAAATTTGTACGTTTGGCAGTTTGGCTGCTGTCTGCAAGCAGGAAGCAGAGCTTATGGTTTCCCTCTCTCTTGCAAATTCGTTGGTCAATGCACAAATAAAACAAGACCATCCCTTTGGAAGGTAAAGTCCTGCCCGCGGTTAGGTGCTTAGTTGAGGAGGATTGGCTCTCTAGGCACGGAGAGAGGGAAGCAAGTCATGGTGCAGTGCTGGAGAGCTGGATTCTACCCTTGAATTGCAAAAGCAGCTGATGCCTATAATTGTTTTTTCTTCTCTGGTTGCTATCTGGGCTTTTTCTAAAAAGCTGCACTGTCTGAGTGGGGCAGCTGTCCTCTGAGCTCCTTTCATACACAGAGGGGAGAAGGAGGAAAAAGCCTCTGACAGATGTGTGGCAAGGACTGGCGAGAATGACGGGTATACGATAACGTAGCACATCACGTCTTCTGAGAATTTTTGCAAGCACTGACTAGCTGATCCTCGTTCTTTCCCACTCTAGTGATATGTTGCAGGGGGATGGAGAATAGGGAGGGTAGCAGCACTGAAGGAGGCAGCTGAGCAACTCAAGAATGCAGAGGGAGTGTTTGCTGCGACGTGAGCTGGATCTGGGGCTCCGCACTTCTCTGCTCAGGCTGCTGGATACTGAGGCTGTGTCTCTACGTTAAACCAAAGTGGGCCAGGGACTGAGCATCACCCTGCCATCATCCAGGCTGTTTAATTGTTAGCATATTCCCTGGCACAGCTTTGGTCTATGCCAAGTAGCGCTCTCTCAGACAATGCCTGGACATAGTTTGTGGCTTGGTGCAGAGCAGGAACTGTTCCCAGTGAACAGTTTGGCTGAAGCTTCACTGTTGTGAAGTGGAAGAGGGTTTATCTGCGTGGATGTAAGCTGTGCTGTGCTGTTTGCTCTCAGGGCCGAAGAAGGGGTCCTGACTTGTTATTTACAGCCTAAATACATTCTGTACATGGACCAAGTCCAAATCTCTACTTCAGGTATTTGTATTTAGAGCAGAAACGTTGAACCTTTTATTTCCATGTGCTCGGCTCCATGTATTCAGAACTTCTGAGCAGAAAGGCAGCTTCAGTAAGCGCATCTTTTTTTGTGTATAAATTCTTTAATAATGACGTGGGTTCTTTTGTATTCCAGTGGAAGAAATCATCCCAAATGTAATTGAACCCTCATTTGGTATTGGGAGGATCATGTACACAGTGTTTGAACACACATTCCACATCCGGGAAGGAGACGAGCAGAGAACGGTGAGCTTTCCTGTGGCTGGGCCTCAGCTTAAAACCAGCTGCAAGCATTTGCCTTCCCCTGACATCCAGGGGAAGGACTAAAATAAGACCGCACAATACACAGTAAAGATGGGAAAACCCAGGTGGGCTGTTGAATTGCTGGTTTTGCCAGCGACTGTGTCATTTATACGTGCGCACTGAGAGCATTCTGGGGCTGTGTGTGCATGAGGCTCTCGCTGTATTACTGGCAAGGGGGTGAGAAATTCCTCCTTCTGGATTCACACTTGGCAGTGTCCCATCACTCGGAGAAAGGCGTCTCTTCAGTGTTTTATTTCCTCTCTCTTTGCTGCTTTTTCTGGAATCATAGTTCTGTGCAGCAAGATAGACAATAGACCAACTGTTTCCTCAGTCCCCCATGAAATTCGACCTCTGATTCTGGGCATCCCTAAAATCTTGGCCTGAAATTTTGCTGTAGCGGGGGCCGGAGGGAATGTCCCATCACTCGGAGAAAGGCGTCTCTTCAGTGTTTTATTTCCTCTCTCTTTGCTGCTTTTTCTGGAATCATAGTTCTGTGCAGCAAGATAGACAATAGACCAACTGTTTCCTCAGTCCCCCATGAAATTCTACCTCTGATTCTGGGCATCCCTAAAATCTTGGCCTGAAATTTTGCTGTAGCGGGGGCCGGAGGGAAGCGTGTGTTACATGCGGATCGCCAGCCTGTTCCAGCCGGTGCCCAAACTGTGGTGCTCTGCACCGTTGCTGGTGGCCCATGGGAAGCTGGCTGTAAACCTGATGCTGGTTCCTGTCCATTGTTTCTGGCTGCTGGACTGTGTTTATAGAAAAGAAAAATAACAGCACTTCTTAGTGTCTTTGCTTGCCACAGGGTGCGATACAGTTGTGAGTGGGGGGAAACAGGATTCAGGAGCCCAGAGTTAGGACACAATTGCCTTTCAATCACAAAACTGCTCATGAAGTCTAAAATACTGGGCTTATCTTCCTCCTTAGTACCCATTTAATTTCTATTTAGCCTGGGCTGCTCTGTATTGTGGTACGTCTCAACTGCGCTATTTCTGTACCCTTACAGGCCTTGCTGATTGCCAGAGAGGATTCCTCCTCCCTCCCCCCTTCCCTTTTGGCATATTTTTCTTTTCTGAGGGTGTCTGTAGAGGGTTCTGAAAACCTTTGAGCTGCATATGCTCTGTGTGTGTGCGTAAAGGCTCTGTGGGAATCAAACACGGAGTGAGGTAATGGCAAGAACTCTTCCCTTTAGACTGTGCATAAAACTAAATCTCCTGGAAAGACCCCTCTACCCTTCATGTTTTGTAATACAAATGGGGTTTGCCTTCTTCAGGGAGGGCTCCAGTAGACTCTTTTGGTGGGAGGTAACACTTAGCTGTCGGGAGGGAAGGGGGGAGTGGGGGACAGCTGGTGAAAATCAAATCTTGCTTCAGCGGTGTGAGGTGTTACTGCTGGAACCCCGAATGCTGATGTCTTACAGAAGGCCGGCTACTCCCCTGGAACCGTCGCCCTGCCTCCAGCCTCAACCAAAGCTTATTCTCACCTCCGAAGAATCTGGCCTAACCATTAAACTTGTGTTTATTTGTGCTTTTTCTCTTTTCCTTAGTTCTTCAGCTTCCCAGCTGTTGTAGCACCGTTCAAGTGTTCTGTTCTTCCTCTAAGCCAGAATCAGGAATTCATGCCTTTTGTCAAGGAATTATGTAAGTGTATAAAGTACTGTGCTCCAGTGGGGATGTGCACTGGGAAGAGAAGTTTCTTCCTTGGTGCTATAGGAAGAAAACAGCATTGGGATCATATGGCTCTCACCCATGCAAAGGGAGAGCCATCAAACTAAAACAGCTGAGTTGGTTGATACCAGTCAGCTTTGGGTATTTATCAAACTCTTCAGTCTAGCCTCAGAAAACCCAGCTCCCTGCCCTTCACCACGTTGGTTTGCAGGGTAAAAGACATTTTTTTCTCTTCTGTGTCAAAAAGAAATCTTTCCCGTTGCTTAGGAGAAACTGTCAGGAGCAGTGTGGTTTGGTTTTCTTTTTTTTGCTTGGGTTTTTTTTTGGGGTGGGGTGTTTTTTTCGTAATAAAGTTCTTTTTTTTGCTCTTGTTGGCCAGCTACTTTATTATATTGGTCCCAGAGCTGCTGAGCCTCCAAGCATTCTGTCAGAATGCCCGCTGGTACCATCTAAAAGTGAATACATGAAGAGTAGGAACATGCTGCTATCAGCATTGGTTCTGCTCCGGACCTTGCTTCCCCGTGCCGGACATGCCCCTGCCCACGTGTAGGGCTGGCGTGGCTTTGAGTTACAGCAGAGTTGTGGGACTGTAATGACAGTTTGAAGAAGTGGGTGACTCTGCCCTTTGGGTGAGAGCCGAGTGATGCAGTGTGGAGAGCTGTGAGAGTAGCGGTGTACCTGTGGGGTGGGTGTGAGCCTGTAATCTTGGCAGGGACTAGAACATTGGATCTTCTGTCAAAATAAAAATGAGGGTCTCTGATGCTGCCTGAAAGCAGGACACATCGTGCCTGGCTTCAGGTAGTGCCATGAGGATGTGGGAGGCTGCTGCTAGGATCACGTTGCCTGCTGAGTATATGACGAGTCCTGGTGATCCCCCTCTTCTCTACTTCTTGCAGCTGAAGCACTCACCAGGAACGGCATCTCTCACAAGGTGGATGATTCCTCTGGATCCATCGGCCGGCGCTATGCCAGGACTGACGAGATTGGCGTGGCCTTTGGGATCACGATTGACTTTGACACCGTTAACAGGACGCCTCACACTGCCACCCTGAGAGACCGTGACTCGATGCGCCAGATCCGAGCCGAGGTAAAGGGCAGGGCGATGGGTTTGGCTGCTGACAGAGGCTAGTCTGGGTTTTATGGGCTCGGGGACAGCATTAGCTGCTATTTCTGATCCAGCCATGACTCTGATCTATGCGGGAGCTGCCTCCAGCTCTTGTAGGCAATTTAGCTATTCTGAGAAATCCCCAGGGGAGAGATGCTGGTCAAACAGAAGATGCTGGTCCTGCTGCTCAAGTGAAGAGAGGCTTTTGTTTTCCTGGGATGCAGAGGTGTTGATCTTACTTGAAAGCCATGCCCTGTGCCGACTGCATTGCTCTTTAGAGTGCCTCTTGCTGAGTGGAGGCTGCTGAGTAAATGCATTTGCTGGGTTGTGTCTGGCTTTCAAAGGTGAGGCTCCTCTGAATCCACAGGCACCAGAAGGCAGAAGATCTTTTCCTACTACAGACTGGCCGGCAGAGCACAGCACAGATGTAACTCCTCAAAGCTTGCTTCTCGCCGGTGTTGCCTGTGCTGCGCCACTGAAGCTGGTGAACCATTGTTCAAAATCCATGGTGGTCTTGTCGCCTGTGAGCTCAGTGCTGAGGACGTGCAGTCTCGGCACCTCTGTTTGTGCCCTTCTCTCCCTGGCCCCCGCCAGGAGCGCAGCTTGGCCCCTGTCGGAGGAGGCGTTAGTGCTGATCTGTTCTAGCTCCGCTCTGTGCAGACGTGCCCGTGCTGCTTGGGGCTGCTGAGCTGGGTCAGTGTAAAGGGCAACTGCACTAGTATCTTCTAGTTTCTCTAGCTGATCTTCACACTGTGACAGGGTACTATGGAGAGCAAAGAAAAGGCCATCGGCAGCTTCTTTTATGCTGGTCTTACAGTAAATAGGGCCTGGCTAAGCCCTGGCTTACAGCATCTTTTGGATGTGGGTATTATGTTCTTTCCCTTCCAAAACTGTAGCATAACACTGCCAGGGGTGAACCTTGCTGTGGTCCACCACAGTAACAGTTGCATTTCCCTCAAGGGTCACCCTGAATAACCGAGCAGTCTGCTGAGATGGCAGACTGTGATTTAAGATGTCCTCCTAGTTAATCATTTTTTCTCCCCAAAAATGATCTTGCAGGAAGATATCTTGCACCTCTTCCGTTGCCGATGTAAAAATTACCCGTGTTCCCCCAGTATCCAACAGAGCAGCTTGATTCCGATGGCTTCGTGTTTGTTTCATGTGTCTTTGTGCCTTTGCCTGCAGATCTCTGAGCTTCCCGCCATCATTCGTGACCTGGCGAACGGTTATCTAACTTGGGCCGACGTCGAGGCAAAGTATCCACAATTTGAGGGACAAGAGACTGGCAAAAAGGACACAATAGAGGAATAAAGAAAAGGACCTGAAGTAAAATCCCGTCAAATGTCCACTTTTTACTGTTCATGTTAATATGAAATAAACTTACGGTGTATTATTCAAAGCGGCATTGTTTGTGCACGCAGGGACTATTTGGTTTTTTTTCCTCAGCTGCTGCCCGAATTTAACTTTAAAAACTGAAATAATTGCAGTCCAAGTTAAAGGTGTTATGAATAAAAACGCCGTTATATAAGCCTGCTTCTCTGTGTTCGTGCAGCCTTGTACTTTCTTCAGAAATGTCTTTTT
>NW_009260479.1:1440928-1441810 GCF_000687185.1 Egretta garzetta | reverse complement strand
CCCTGCCTTGCAGGTTTATTACAGCCCCTCAAGAAGTTAGGCACCCACACACCCTTTCATCTGGCTTCAGATCACCTCGGACACTTGTGCGAGATGGTACTGGTTGCTTGGCCTCGTGTTTATGAAGGGATGATCAAGGTGTCAGTCTTCCTTTCACCGTTGCACAGCCGCTACCTGAAGAGATGCTGCAGTGCTGCTTTTGGGTGTTTAATACCCGTTCCTGCAGAACTGGGAGCACCTGCATGCAGCAGAACAGAGAGGGGGCGGAAAATCCTGTTCCAGTTCTTGCTCTTGGTATGGGTGGCTTGCTTGGCTGAGGGAGTGAGCATCTAAGGAGTGCAGAGAGTAGGAGCTTTTTCATGAAAAGTCTTCTGACAGCAAGGACTGAAACTGGAGATTGCCCTAAGCCAGTGGGAAAAGAGCCAGGTACCCTTTGACTTTGCTTAGGGACAGGGTTTCGTGGTGGGATGGCAGTGTTAGGTTAACAGTTAGGCAATGATCTTAGTTTTTTTCTGACCTAAAAGATTCTATGACTTCCTTGGGCGCTGGAGAAATTCAAACCCATGTGCTGATGGTGTCTTGCTACAGCTGGAGGTGGGAATGGCACCTTAGTGCTTGGGGAGCACTAAAAAGCAGAGAGGCAAGGTGTTGTCTTCTGTGTTATTTCATCTCTGCCTGCTCCGATGTCCTCTCAGCCTTGGAGAGGACTCTGGTACTGCCATCACAGTGGGCTGGAAGCCTCCGCTTCAGAGAGTAGGGAACCATCCTCCTCCAAGCTTTTGCTTGGGTTTAGAACTGTTGTGGTTTAACCCGGCTGGCAACTAAGCACCACGCAGCCGCTCGCTCATTCCCCCCCTCCCTCTGTGGGATGGGGGAGAGAAT
>NW_009260479.1:1438194-1440741 GCF_000687185.1 Egretta garzetta | reverse complement strand
ACCCACTGACCGGTGCCCAGCCCGTCCCGAGCCGCGATCACTCCCCCCGAGCCGCGATCACACAGCTCGAGCTGCGACCACACTGCCCGCGACCGACCGAACGGAACGAACCGACCGAACGAACTAACCCCCCCCGAGCATGACGTTATATGGTATGGAATAGCCCTTTGGTCAGTTTGGGTTAGCTGTGCTAGCTGTGCTCCCTCCCAGCTTGTTATGCACCTGGCCGAGCAGGAGAAGCTCAAAAAGTCCTTGAGTAGTCTGAGCACTACTTGGCAACAGCTGAAAACATCAGTGTGTTATCAACAGTCTTCCGGTACTAAATCCAAAACACAGCACTATGCTAGCTACTAGGAAGAAAATTAACTCTATCCCAGCTGAAACCAGGACAAGAACACACGGTTAAAGACAGGCTAGAAAACATGGACTCTGGCGCTGTGCTGGCTGTGGCTGACCAGGAGGTGGGCACAGGTAGGGGATGTCCTGGGCTGGCGGAGCAGGCACCGGGCAGCTTGGAGCAACCCTGGCAGGCATCATGGCTTTTGGCCATCACCCCTGCCTGTGGCTGGCTCCCGGGGGTAACTCCTGCCGGGCTGCATTTCTGTCCCCACCACGTGGCTGCAGGGGAAGCTGAGCTGGAAATGGTTGCGCTGGCTGAGCCTTCTGCGCGTCGGCCAGAGCTCTCTTTCAGTCTATGACTGCAGACGATGCTGCGCGGTGACACCAAATGACGACGCGAGAGCCTTAGCCAAAATAATAACTAATAATAAATCCCTCTGAATCACAGAGCCTTGGATACAAAATAAATGGGATGCTCTTGGGAGGTTCTGATCTGATCCCTCAAAAATTCCCAAAGTTGCCAGCGGGGAGAAGCAAAGTTGGTGTTTCAAGGGGAAGAACCTGAGCAGCGTAGCTGCAAGTTGCAGTTTACCTGCCTGCCCTTGCCCGTCATTCATTCACTGCATGAAGTGCTGATGCTCTGATGACCATAAGTAAATACATTTTAAATTGCCTTTGTTTGGCTGTATGCAAAGAAGCAGAACCGGTCTGTGTCTCTTTTTTTTTTTTTTTGTTTTGAGAACAAAATCTGAGGCCTGATCCTCACCTTCCTTCAGCCCGGGTGTGTGGTGGTTTGACCCTGGCTGGATGCCAGGGGCCCACCAAATCTGCTCTATCACTCCCATGACCATAAGTAAATACATTTTAAATTGCCTTTGTTTGGCTGTATGCAAAGAAGCAGAACCGGTCTGTGTCTCTTTTTTTTTTTTTTTGTTTTGAGAACAAAATCTGAGGCCTGATCCTCACCTTCCTTCAGCCCGGGTGTGTGGTGGTTTGACCCTGGCTGGATGCCAGGGGCCCACCAAATCTGCTCTATCACTCCCCTTTAACTGGACAGAGGAGAGAAAAGTAAATCAAAGGGCCCGTGGGTCGAGATAAAGGCAGTTTAATAAAGGGGGGGAAAAAAAAAAAAGCAAAAGCAAAGGCCACGCGCAATAGCAAAAGGAAAGAAAACAAGATTTTATTCTCTACTTCCCGTTAGCAGGCGATGTCCAGCCACTTCCCGGGAAGTAGGGCTTCAGTATACATAGTTGTTCCTTCCTGAAGACAAAATGTCACAAAAGACAAATGTCCCCACCTCCTCTTCCTTTTCCCCTAGTTTTATATCTAAGCTGATGTCACATGGTATGGAATATCCCTTTGGTTGGTTTGGGTCAGGTGTCTTGGCTACGTCCCGGTGTCTTGGCTACATCCTCTCCCAAGGTCTTGCCCTCTTCCAGCCCACTGGTAGGGGGGAAATATTGGAGGCACAGCCTTGATGCTGTTCGAGCACTGCTCAGCAGTAGCCAAAACATCGGTGTGTTATCAACCCCTTTCTACATACCGATAGAAAGCGCATCCCTATGCTGCTCGACCCAGTACAGGGTGTAAGAAAGACATCTGCCCCTGCAGGGGGGCCCAGCCGCAGGTGCATAAACCTCTCCTAAACAGCTTTAGCCTCACATAAGCAGGTCAGATACTCAGGTTTTATAAAAAGGAACACAGAAGAGGATGCCTGAAACAGCAACTGATTGGTGTGCCTGGAAGCTGCCTCCTCTGCGCTAGCGGCTGATGCCCTTTCCAGGTGGGTAGGCAAACGGTAATTGGTGAACGTTTCTGAGTCATTTCCTTAAGTTTTATCTAAAATTCTGCAGAGGCAGGTGGGTGGGGGGCATTGGAGAGGGAGGGTGGACATGGGTGGAGAGGGTGGTGGTTTCACCATGCCCATAAATCACTGTGCTGCTGGTTTGGTTTTGCTTTGCTGGGCTTGGTTGCATGAATTCATCCTGGTGGTGACAGCAGGCATGTGGTCAGCGCTTTCAGTCATAGAATCATAGAATGTTTTGGGTTGAAAGGGACCCCTAGAGGTCATCTAGTCCAACCCCCCTGCAGGAGCAGGGACACCTTTAACCAGATCAGGTTGCTCACAGCCCCATCCAACCTGGCCTTGAAGGTTTCCAGGGATGGGGCCTCCACCACCTCCCTGGGCAACCCGTTCCAGTGTTTCAC
>NW_009260479.1:1436689-1437648 GCF_000687185.1 Egretta garzetta | reverse complement strand
GAAAGAGATGCCTGACGTGGAGCAGGGCCATCGCGCTGGGTTGTTTCTTGGCCCCGGGGCTGCTCTGTGAACCTGCAACGTGTGAGCTGTGGAGCTGTGCCCTGCAGATCCCTGCTAGGGGAGCCTTCCTTAGCCTCAGTTTCCCCCGTGCTGGGGCAAACGAAGGTTGTCATCTTTGGCAAATGCTCCAAGATGCACAGAGCTAATGTAATAAATTAAACCTGCTTATTAATCTGAGCGAAAGACGGGCTAGACAAGCCAAGGTTGCCTGCGTGCCAGGCGCTGTACAAACCCAGCCAGCAGCCTGCGGGCAGGGAGGGGAGCACAGAAGGGCAGGTAGGGCTTTCCAAAGTGATCGGTGCTTTGGGGTTGTCCCTGTTTCGGAGGATCCAAGTGGACCCTGAAATGTCTTGTCTTTGGGGCTGCATCGAGGGACCCGCCTGCCCCCAAGTGGGTGTGAGACCCGGTCACTCCCACTGCCTGACGTTGCCTTTTGAGCTGGAAACTCAGGTCAGCTCCTCTTTGTCCATCTCCCTGCTGCTCTCCGTGCTTGAAAAAGGTAATTAACCACCTCCACGCTGCCAGCAAACGCAGCAGCGCTATTTCCCTAATGTAAGAACAGATAAAAGTTTGCAGCCATGGGTGGGAAAACATCACCAGGGAACTAATTAGCAAATTGTGTCTCAACTTCACTGCTTGGCCTTCGAAGTGGCGCATTAGCCCAGGACGCAGGTGAACCCCGCATGTGGTTTGGAGTTAAAAAACCTTGTTATTTAAAACACAAAGAAGCTCTGGAAACAGCTGGGCTATGTTAAATCCGTTCAAGCAGAGACCTGACCAACGCTAGCCACGAGCGAGGCAGTCCTGCTGTTGCAGAGGGCAAGGGACGAGGACCATTTTGGAGGAGGTGCAACCTGGAGCCCAGCCAGACGGATGCTGACGGTGGCTGCCCCGGCCCT
>NW_009260479.1:1434661-1436652 GCF_000687185.1 Egretta garzetta | reverse complement strand
GGGGTGGGAGCCAGCTGCAGACCATAGAACCATAGAACTATAGAATTGTTTAGGTTGGAAAAGGCCTTTAAGATCATCAAGTCCAACCATTGACGTAACCCTGCCATCCCACCACTAAACCATATCCCTAAGCACCTCGTCTGCCTGGCTTTTAAATACCTCCAGGGATGGGGACTCAACCACTTCCCTGGGCAGCTGGTTCCAATGTTTGACAACCTTTTTGGTGAATAAATTTTTCCTAATGTCCAACCTAAACCTCCCCGGGCACAACTTGAGGCCATATCCCCTTGTCCTATCGCCAACATTTAAACAGCCTTTTGATGGTTTCCACCCATTTGGGGCTGGTTTCCATGGTGCCGGTTCCCCACTGTGGATCCGTGCTCAGTTATTCACTGCCAGGTCCCCTCCTGAACCCGGGCATGTCCTGGCCAGGATGGTCCCAGGAGGAAGCCCGGGAGAGACGTGGGCTCTCGTCCTGACTAACATGATGTGCAAAAAGGTGCTGGCTCACCTGTGTTTCAAGCAAACAAATAAAAAAGCTGGGACGTGTCTGAGGACCTGCTCAACTAAAAATTAGGATGGTGCAGACTTTACCTGCTGCTCCAGCATTGCAAAGCAGCGATTTGCCAGGCTTCACCAGTGTCTGGGCTGGCTCCCTGCTGCTGGGAGCTGCACCCATCAGCTAGCGGGTAGCAAATACCCGGGTGCTGTGACTTTGACCAACACTTGACCATGCAGCGATCTTCAAACTCCTTCAAAACTGGAGCTAAAAATAGCTCAGAAGAGACCGTCTAGTGCCACTCTCCTTAAATTCACCCCGGGAGGGTGCTCAGGCACTGAGGAGCGGCTGGGTGCTGAGCAGGGTGCACCCTTCAGCGACCAGCACCCGCTTCCCAGAAGAGGGTGCTGTCAGGCAGAAAATAGCAAGCGCAAGGAAGGTATTGAGATGCTGAAACCCGACGTTTTATTTTTAACTCTTCTGGGTGTTTCAGTTGCGCTTGCAGCCCTGGACCTCCAGCTGCTGCGTTGCTCTAATGCTGGTGCGAATGCAGTGGCTTGAAAATGCTGTTTCAGCCTGGATTTTAATGCAAGTGAGACAACAAACTTAAGAAAGTCTTACAAATGTAGTTCATAGTAGTTCATCTTCAGGGGAGTGCATAGCTGGGGTGAGAGAGTGAAGTTTGGATCCCCCTGCCATGAGCTTATGGGGTCGGGGGGGATCCGTCTGATTAAATGTAATTAATTACAGCATGGGTGGCTGTAGACTCCTGGGAAGCCTCTGTGATCAGCGGAGTCTGGGGCAGGATTTGGCTCAGTCTGAAGTGGGCATTGCAAAGAGGCATCACGAAACTGCTGGGTTTGCTCTGCCGATGGAGGGGAGCACAGCCAACACCTGATGGTAGCGGCGTGAACCTTGCCTAGCCCACGCGTTGCAAAAATCCCCCTGATAAAAAAAAAAACAAAACCCACAACAACAAAAAGCTGGAGATGACAGGCTTGTCCTGACAAAGACAGATCCAACAGATGTACTTTGGAAATTCAGCTTAAACCTTTTTGATTCCTATCTTTGCTGTGACCTGCAATTCACCTTCTGCGCCAGATAGGCAGGGTTTAGTATGTATAAGCGGGGGCTGCTGACCCTCAATCCCCCTCCACATCTCTCTGCTTCACTCATTTCCATGTTCCTATCCGAGCTGATCATGTAACGCTCCCCTTTCTGCTGTAATCGGCGAACATCGCTCATCCATTTCATAAAGCTACGAAAACTGAAGAGCGCTATGTGGCGGTGTGCTCCCCCCTCCCCTCCGAATCCCCCTCCCTTGACCTCTTTCAAGTGATAACCACCTGTGGTGGTGGTGATAGATGGGTCTGGTCCTGAAGGATGCACCCACTGGATGTGAGGGAGACAGATAACAATACAATAGCCCAGGGCTATTCTGGAATGTGCCCACCTAAGCACAGTGGTCAGTATGCAAATATGACTATGAGCC